>NC_090444.1:1748492353-1748800567 GCF_031143425.1 Pleurodeles waltl
GGCTTAGCTGGAGTAGATTTGAGCCTGCTGTGTCAGCAGTAGTACTGTAATAGATATTGGTGTGTATTTTGTGACTTGCAATTGTGCTACTCATTTGAGGGGATGCTATAATGTTGGCCTGCCTCCTCCTACACCCTTTTATTTTTCCGAAAACCCACCCATTTATTAGTATTTATTCCCTATTTTTCCAACACTTCCCTTGTCCCGCGCACATTTACTTCTAAAACATATTCTTCTATATACAGATGTCTCCACACTTGTGGTTGAGATATCCGTCCAAAAGATAGGAGAGACAGAGGTGCATTTATTTTGTCAAAGGTTGGTGAATTACATTTTTTAGTATTTAAAATAGTAATGCTTTACCGACCACAAATGGCTTTTGTAATTGGGCCATTGTTTTTATTGAAAGGGATAAAGAATGGTTGCCTGTCTCAAAGCTTGTGCTACTCTCAGTCTGATGAGAATAAGTACATTTGCCATAAAGATTATTGATAATAACCCAATGAAAGGTACATGGTAGAAAATATCTAAAGTACTGCAGACACTGGAAATATATGGAAGGCAGAAAATATTTTTAGCTCCATAGTGCCAAAACAAGACTAAACATTCTGAAAGACTAAACATTTGTTTTAAGAAACCAAAAAGTATAACTTAAGAGTATAGAAAACAGTATTAATGATTAATTCCGGAGAAGAGAACAGTGATTACAAGAAAACACCAATTTTTTGGCAGATGTCCTGTCTGCTGTGCTCTCACTATTCCCACTTAATTTGGAGTGCAGGGACAGTGGTTTTCCTCCTCAAAGCCTCTACAGGCTTTGTTTTTGGGAAAACTCTTGCAGGATGTTAGACCTTACAGACTTAGGATGGTCTTTCCCTAAATGTTTGCCTGCCTCCCTCCATTGTCTTCTGACTTCGTTTCTGCTGGTTTTAGTACTCTACTCTGTGCACTTTACCACTGCTGACCAGTGCTAACATGCTTGTGCTCTCACCCCTAAACCTGGTAATATTGCCTCATACCCAATTGGCATATTTAATTTACTTATAAGCTCCTAATAAATTGCACTACAGGTGCCCAGGGCTGGTAGATTAAATGCTATTACTAGGCCTGCAGCACTTATTGTGCCACCAACATAAGTAGACTCTCAACCATGTCTCAGGTCTGCCATTGCAGAGTCTGGGTGTACAGTGTTATGCCACTTTGACTTGGCATTTAAAACCCCTTATTAAGCCCTAAACTCCTCTTTTATAACATATGTCAGCGCTAAGGTAGGCCATAGGCAACCTATATGGCAAGGTGCTATGCAATTAAAAGGTAGGACATGTCCTTTTAAGATTTACACGTCCTGGTAGTAAAAAACTCTGAAATTTGTTTTTCACTGCTGTGAGGCCTATCGATTCTCAGAGGACAACATTGGGGATTCCTTATTACTTTTGATAAAGTGTAATTCCTGATTGAGAAGGAGTAGACCTGTAATGTTTAGTACCTATAGAACTGTAATGGGAAATCCTCTTTAATGGTAAAGTCGGATTTACTATTACGATTCTGAAAATGCCACCTTTAGAAAGTCAATATTTTCCTGCTGTTAGCCCTGTTTACCTGCAACCTGTCTCCAATGCATGTCTGGGCTGCAGTGACAGCTGGTTTCCTGCATTCCCTCTAGACAGCCTCATACAAAGGAAGGGTAGGTGTGACTGAGTGGTCATCTGCATGTTGATGGTTCATTCTAGACAAGATGGGAGGGAAAAGCTGACCTTTACATCAGAATAGGCAGGGTCCTGCTTCCACACAAAGGGATACTTAACCCCCTGAAGTGAGTCTGGAGCCAGGGCAGTGGGCCTCCAGCACTGATTGTGCCACCCATATAAGTAGCCCCTTAGGCATGCCATTGCAAAGCCTGGGTGTGCAGTTTTACTGCCACTTCTACTTGGCATTTAAAGCCCCTTGCCAAGCCCTTTTATTACACATATTACATATAAGTCAGCCTTAAGGTAGGCCCCAGGTAGCCCATGGGGAATGGTGCTGTGTAACTAAAAGGCAGGACCATGTCTCAGGCCACATGTCTCAGACCACATTTACAACCGCAAAATGACTACTGGTAACTTACTGTCAGTTTGTGGCGATCACTATCAGACAAAGATTTTCGCATAGAGATTAATATGGAGAAATCAAAAAAGTGAAGAAATGTATTACAAACTTGGATGCAATATGTATTTTACGTTAATATTCCTTTACATTTATGGTAATTTAGGTTATCATTTTAGTTAGACTAAAATGTAATTTGATAGTTAAAAATACATTTTAATTTATAATGCTTTAATTTATTAAATATCTAAACATTGAAAATGTTCTTTTTTTTAAAAGTCTATAAAATTGTATTTACTCCTGTTTGTTCCTATATGTTGTGTTATCTCATGTCTCTATTATTTTCTAAGAGTGTGTTGCACTTCCAGTGGTGGCCATAGGTAATGCTTGGCTTAATCCAAGGCTTAGCTGGAGTAGATTTGAGCCTGCTGTGTCAGCAGTAGTACTGTAATAGATAATGGTGCGTATTTTGTGACTTGCAATTGTGCTACTCATTTGAGGGGATGCTATAATGTTGGCCTGCCTCCTCCTACACCCTTTTATTTTTCCGAAAACCCACCCATTTATTAGTATTTATTCCCTAAGTTTCCAACACTTCCCTTGTCCCGCGCACATTTACTTCTAAAACATATTCTTCTATACACAGATGTCTCCACACTTGTGGTCGAGATATCCGTCCAAAAGATAGGAGAGACAGAGGCGCAGTTATTTTGTCAAAGGTTGGTGAATTACATTTTTTAGTATTTAAAATAGTAATGCTTTACCGACCACAAATGGCTTTTGTAATTGGGCCATTGTTTTTATTGAAAGGGATAAAGAATGGTTGCCTGTCTCAAAGCTTGTGCTACTCTCAGTCTGATGAGAATAAGTACATTTGCCATAAAGATTATTGATAATAACCCAATGAAAGGTACATGGTAGAAAATATCTAAAGTACTGCAGACACTGGAAATATATGGAAGGCAGAAAATATTTTTAGCTCCATAGTGCCAAAACAAGACTAAACATTCTGAAAGACTAAACATTTGTTTTAAGAAACCAAAAAGTATAACTTAAGAGTATAGAAAACAGTATTAATGATTAATTCCGGAGAAGAGAACAGTGATTACAAGAAAACACCAATTTTTTGGCAGATGTCCTGTCTGCTGTGCTCTCACACTATTCCCACTTAATTTGGAGTGCAGGGACAGTGGTTTTCCTCCTCAAAGCCTCTACAGGCTTTGTTATTGGGAAAACTCTTGCAGGATGTTAGACCTTACAGACTTAGGATGGTCTTTCCCTAAATGTTTGCCTGCCTCCCTCCATTTTCTTCTGACTTCGTTTCTGCTGGTTTTAGTACTCTACTCTGTGCACTTTACCACTGCTGACCAGTGCTAACATGCTTGTGCTCTCACCCCTGAACCTGGTAATATTGCCTCATACCCAATTGGCATATTTAATTTACTTATAAGCTCCTAATAAATTGCACTACAGGTGCCCAGGGCTGGTAGATTAAATGCTATTACTAGGCCTGCAGACCTTATTGTGCCACCAACATAAGTAGACTCTTAACCATGTCTCAGGTCTGCCATTGCAGAGTCTGGGTGTACAGTGTTATGCCACTTTGACTTGGCATTTAAAACCCCTTATCAAGCCTTAAACTCCTCTTTTATAACATATGTCAGCGCTAAGGTAGGCCATAGGCAACCTATATGGCAAGGTGCTATGCAATTAAAAGGTAGGACATGTCCTTTTAAGATTTACACGTCCTGGTAGTAAAAACCTCTGAAATTTGTTTTTCACTGCTGTGAGGCCTATCGATTCTCAGAGGACAACATTGGGGATTCCTTATTACTTTTGATAAAGTGTAATTCCTGATTGAGAAGGAGTAGACCTGTAATGTTTAGTACCTATAGAACTGTAATGGGAAATCCTCTTTAATGGTAAAGTCGGATTTACTATTACGATTCTGAAAATGCCACCTTTAGAAAGTCAATATTTTCCTGCTGTTAGCCCTGTTTACCTGCAACCTGTCTCCAATGCATGTCTGGGCTGCAGTGACAGCTGGTTTCCTGCATTCCCTCTAGACAGCCTCATACAAAGGAAGGGTAGGTGTGACTGAGTGGTCATCTGCATGTTGATGGTTCATTCTAGACAAGATGGGAGGGAAAAGCTGACCTTTACATCAGAATAGGCAGGGTCCTGCTTCCACACAAAGGGATACTTAACCCCCTGAAGTGAGTCTGGAGCCAGGGCAGTGGGCCTCCAGCACTGATTGTGCCACCCATATAAGTAGCCCCTTAGGCATGCCATTGCAAAGCCTGGGTGTGCAGTTTTACTGCCACTTCTACTTGGCATTTAAAGCCCCTTGCCAAGCCCTTTTATTACACATATTACATATAAGTCAGCCTTAAGGTAGGCCCCAGGTAGCCCATGGGGAATGGTGCTGTGTAACTAAAAGGCAGGACCATGTCTCAGGCCACATGTCTCAGACCGCATTTACAACCGCAAAATTACTACTGGTAACTTACTGTCAGTTTGTGGCGATCACTATCAGACAAAGATTTTCGCATAGAGATTAATATGGAGAAATCAAAAAAGTGAAGAAATGTATTACAAACTTGGATGCAATATGTATTTTACGTTAATATTCCTTTACATTTATGGTAATTTAGGTTATCATTTTAGTTAGACTAAAATGTAATTTGATAGTTAAAAATACATTTTAATTTATAATGCTTTAATTTATTAAATATCTAAACATTGAAAATGTTCTTTTTTTTAAAAGTCTATAAAATTGTATTTACTCCTGTTTGTTCCTATATGTTGTGTTATCTCATGTCTCTATTATTTTCTAAGAGTGTGTTGCACTTCCAGTGGTGGCCATAGGTAATGCTTGGCTTAATCCAAGGCTTAGCTGGAGTAGATTTGAGCCTGCTGTGTCAGCAGTAGTACTGTAATAGATAATGGTGCGTATTTTGTGACTTGCAATTGTGCTACTCATTTGAGGGGATGCTATAATGTTGGCCTGCCTCCTCCTACACCCTTTTATTTTTCCGAAAACCCACCCATTTATTAGTATTCATTCCCTAAGTTTCCAACACTTCCCTTGTCCCGCGCACATTTACTTCTAAAACATATTCTTCTATACACAGATGTCTCCACACTTGTGGTCGAGATATCCGTCCAAAAGATAGGAGAGACAGAGGCGCAGTTATTTTGTCAAAGGTTGGTGAATTACATTTTTTAGTATTTAAAATAGTAATGCTTTACCGACCACAAATGGCTTTTGTAATTGGGCCATTGTTTTTATTGAAAGGGATAAAGAATGGTTGCCTGTCTCAAAGTTTGTGCTACTCTCAGTCTGATGAGAATAAGTACATTTGCCATAAAGATTATTGATAATAACCCAATGAAAGGTACATGGTAGAAAATATCTAAAGTACTGCAGACACTGGAAATATATGGAAGGCAGAAAATATTTTTAGCTCCATAGTGCCAAAACAAGACTAAACATTCTGAAAGACTAAACATTTGTTTTAAGAAACCAAAAAGTATAACTTAAGAGTATAGAAAACAGTATTAATGATTAATTCCGGAGAAGAGAACAGTGATTACAAGAAAACACCAATTTTTTGGCAGATGTCCTGTCTGCTGTGCTCTCACACTATTCCCACTTAATTTGGAGTGCAGGGACAGTGGTTTTCCTCCTCAAAGCCTCTACAGGCTTTGTTATTGGGAAAACTCTTGCAGGATGTTAGACCTTAAAGACTTAGGATGGTCTTTCCCTAAATGTTTGCCTGCCTCCCTCCATTTTCTTCTGACTTCGTTTCTGCTGGTTTTAGTACTCTACTCTGTGCACTTTACCACTGCTGACCAGTGCTAACATGCTTGTGCTCTCACCCCTAAACCTGGTAATATTGCCTCATACCCAATTGGCATATTTAATTTACTTATAAGCTCCTAATAAATTGCACTACAGGTGCCCAGGGCTGGTAGATTAAATGCTATTACTAGGCCTGCAGACCTTATTGTGCCACCAACATAAGTAGACTCTTAACCATGTCTCAGGTCTGCCATTGCAGAGTCTGGGTGTACAGTGTTATGCCACTTTGACTTGGCATTTAAAACCCCTTATCAAGCCTTAAACTCCTCTTTTATAACATATGTCAGCGCTAAGGTAGGCCATAGGCAACCTATATGGCAAGGTGCTATGCAATTAAAAGGTAGGACATGTCCTTTTAAGATTTACACGTCCTGGTAGTAAAAACCTCTGAAATTTGTTTTTCACTGCTGTGAGGCCTATCCCTCTCAGAGGACAACATTGGGGATTCCTTATTACTTTTGATAAAGTGTAATTCCTGATTGAGAAGGAGTAGACCTGTAATGTTTAGTACCTATAGAACTGTAATGGGAAATCCTCTTTAATGGTAAAGTCGGATTTACTATTACGATTCTGAAAATGCCACCTTTAGAAAGTCAATATTTTCCTGCTGTTAGCCCTGTTTACCTGCAACCTGTCTCCAATGCATGTCTGGGCTGCAGTGACAGCTGGTTTCCTGCATTCCCTCTAGACAGCCTCATACAAAGGAAGGGTAGGTGTGACTGAGTGGTCATCTGCATGTTGATGGTTCATTCTAGACAAGATGGGAGGGAAAAGCTGACCTTTACATCAGAATAGGCAGGGTCCTGCTTCCACACAAAGGGATACTTAACCCCCTGAAGTGAGTCTGGAGCCAGGGCAGTGGGCCTCCAGCACTGATTGTGCCACCCATATAAGTAGCCCCTTAGGCATGCCATTGCAAAGCCTGGGTGTGCAGTTTTACTGCCACTTCTATTTGGCATTTAAAGCCCCTTGCCAAGCCCTTTTATTACACATATTACATATAAGTCAGCCTTAAGGTAGGCCCCAGGTAGCCCATGGGGAATGGTGCTGTGTAACTAAAAGGCAGGACCATGTCTCAGGCCACATGTCTCAGACCACATTTACAACCGCAAAATGACTACTGGTAACTTACTGTCAGTTTGTGGCGATCACTATCAGACAAAGATTTTCGCATAGAGATTAATATGGAGAAATCAAAAAAGTGAAGAAATGTATTACAAACTTGGATGCAATATGTATTTTACGTTAATATTCCTTTACATTTATGGTAATTTAGGTTATCATTTTAGTTAGACTAAAATGTAATTTGATAGTTAAAAATACATTTTAATTTATAATGCTTTAATTTATTAAATATCCAAACATTGAAAATGTTCTTTTTTTTAAAAGTCTATAAAATTGTATTTACTCCTGTTTGTTCCTATATGTTGTGTTATCTCATGTCTCTATTATTTTCTAACAGTGTGTTGCACTTCCAGTGGTGGCCATAGGTAATGCTTGGCTTAATCCAAGGCTTAGCTGGAGTAGATTTGAGCCTGCTGTGTCAGCAGTAGTACTGTAATAGATATTGGTGTGTATTTTGTGACTTGCAATTGTGCTACTCATTTGAGGGGATGCTATAATGTTGGCCTGCCTCCTCCTACACCCTTTTATTTTTCCGAAAACCCACCCATTTATTAGTATTTATTCCCTATTTTTCCAACACTTCCCTTGTCCCGCGCACATTTACTTCTAAAACATATTCTTCTATATACAGATGTCTCCACACTTGTGGTTGAGATATCCGTCCAAAAGATAGGAGAGACAGAGGTGCATTTATTTTGTCAAAGGTTGGTGAATTACATTTTTTAGTATTTAAAATAGTAATGCTTTACCGACCACAAATGGCTTTTGTAATTGGGCCATTGTTTTTATTGAAAGGGATAAAGAATGGTTGCCTGTCTCAAAGCTTGTGCTACTCTCAGTCTGATGAGAATAAGTACATTTGCCATAAAGATTATTGATAATAACCCAATGAAAGGTACATGGTAGAAAATATCTAAAGTACTGCAGACACTGGAAATATATGGAAGGCAGAAAATATTTTTAGCTCCATAGTGCCAAAACAAGACTAAACATTCTGAAAGACTAAACATTTGTTTTAAGAAACCAAAAAGTATAACTTAAGAGTATAGAAAACAGTATTAATGATTAATTCCGGAGAAGAGAACAGTGATTACAAGAAAACACCAATTTTTTGGCAGATGTCCTGTCTGCTGTGCTCTCACTATTCCCACTTAATTTGGAGTGCAGGGACAGTGGTTTTCCTCCTCAAAGCCTCTACAGGCTTTGTTTTTGGGAAAACTCTTGCAGGATGTTAGACCTTACAGACTTAGGATGGTCTTTCCCTAAATGTTTGCCTGCCTCCCTCCATTGTCTTCTGACTTCGTTTCTGCTGGTTTTAGTACTCTACTCTGTGCACTTTACCACTGCTGACCAGTGCTAACATGCTTGTGCTCTCACCCCTAAACCTGGTAATATTGCCTCATACCCAATTGGCATATTTAATTTACTTATAAGCTCCTAATAAATTGCACTACAGGTGCCCAGGGCTGGTAGATTAAATGCTATTACTAGGCCTGCAGCACTTATTGTGCCACCAACATAAGTAGACTCTCAACCATGTCTCAGGTCTGCCATTGCAGAGTCTGGGTGTACAGTGTTATGCCACTTTGACTTGGCATTTAAAACCCCTTATTAAGCCCTAAACTCCTCTTTTATAACATATGTCAGCGCTAAGGTAGGCCATAGGCAACCTATATGGCAAGGTGCTATGCAATTAAAAGGTAGGACATGTCTTTTTAAGATTTACACGTCCTGGTAGTAAAAACCTCTGAAATTTGTTTTTCACTGCTGTGAGGCCTATCCCTCTCAGAGGACAACATTGGGGATTCCTTATTACTTTTGATAAAGTGTAATTCCTGATTGAGAAGGAGTAGACCTGTAATGTTTAGTACCTATAGAACTGTAATGGGAAATCCTCTTTAATGGTAAAGTCAGATTTACTATTACGATTCTGAAAATGCCACCTTTAGAAAGTCAATATTTTCCTGCTGTTAGCCCTGTTTACCTGCAACCTGTCTCCAATGCATGTCTGGGCTGCAGTGACAGCTGGTTTCCTGCATTCCCTCTAGACAGCCTCATACAAAGGAAGGGTAGGTGTGACTGAGTGGTCATCTGCATGTTGATGGTTCATTCTAGACAAGATGGGAGGGAAAAGCTGACCTTTACATCAGAATAGGCAGGGTCCTGCTTCCACACAAAGGGATACTTAACCCCCTGAAGTGAGTCTGGAGCCAGGGCAGTGGGCCTCCAGCACTGATTGTGCCACCCATATAAGTAGCCCCTTAGGCATGCCATTGCAAAGCCTGGGTGTGCAGTTTTACTGCCACTTCTACTTGGCATTTAAAGCCCCTTGCCAAGCCCTTTTATTACACATATTACATATAAGTCAGCCTTAAGGTAGGCCCCAGGTAGCCCATGGGGAATGGTGCTGTGTAAGTAAAAGGCAGGACCATGTCTCAGGCCACATGTCTCAGACCACATTTACAACCGCAAAATGACTACTGGTAACTTACTGTCAGTTTGTGGCGATCACTATCAGACAAAGATTTTCGCATAGAGATTAATATGGAGAAATCAAAAAAGTGAAGAAATGTATTACAAACTTGGATGCAATATGTATTTTACGTTAATATTCCTTTACATTTATGGTAATTTAGGTTATCATTTTAGTTAGACTAAAATGTAATTTGATAGTTAAAAATACATTTTAATTTATAATGCTTTAATTTATTAAATATCTAAACATTGAAAATGTTCTTTTTTTTAAAAGTCTATAAAATTGTATTTACTCCTGTTTGTTCCTATATGTTGTGTTATCTCATGTCTCTATTATTTTCTAACAGTGTGTTGCACTTCCAGTGGTGGCCATAGGTAATGCTTGGCTTAATCCAAGGCTTAGCTGGAGTAGATTTGAGCCTGCTGTGTCAGCAGTAGTACTGTAATAGATATTGGTGCGTATTTTGTGACTTGCAATTGTGCTACTCATTTGAGGGGATGCTATAATGTTGGCCTGCCTCCTCCTACACCCTTTTATTTTTCCGAAAACCCACCCATTTATTAGTATTTATTCCCTATTTTTCCAACACTTCCCTTGTCCCGCGCACATTTACTTCTAAAACATATTCTTCTATATACAGATGTCTCCACACTTGTGGTCGAGATATCCGTCCAAAAGATAGGAGAGACAGAGGCGCAGTTATTTTGTCAAAGGTTGGTGAATTACATTTTTTAGTATTTAAAATAGTAATGCTTTACCGACCACAAATGGCTTTTGTAATTGGGCCATTGTTTTTATTGAAAGGGATAAAGAATGGTTGCCTGTCTCAAAGCTTGTGCTACTCTCAGTCTGATGAGAATAAGTACATTTGCCATAAAGATTATTGATAATAACCCAATGAAAGGTACATGGTAGAAAATATCTAAAGTACTGCAGACACTGGAAATATATGGAAGGCAGAAAATATTTTTAGCTCCATAGTGCCAAAACAAGACTAAACATTCTGAAAGACTAAACATTTGTTTTAAGAAACCAAAAAGTATAACTTAAGAGTATAGAAAACAGTATTAATGATTAATTCCAGGGAAGAGAACAGTGATTACAAGAAAACACCAATTTTTTGGCAGATGTCCTGTCTGCTGTGCTCTCACACTATTCCCACTTAATTTGGAGTGCAGGGACAGTGGTTTTCCTCCTCAAAGCCTCTACAGGCTTTGTTATTGGGAAAACTCTTGCAGGATGTTAGACCTTACAGACTTAGGATGGTCTTTCCCTAAATGTTTGCCTGCCTCCCTCCATTTTCTTCTGACTTCGTTTCTGCTGGTTTTAGTACTCTACTCTGTGCACTTTACCACTGCTGACCAGTGCTAACATGCTTGTGCTCTCACCCCTGAACCTGGTAATATTGCCTCATACCCAATTGGCATATTTAATTTACTTATAAGCTCCTAATAAATTGCACTACAGGTGCCCAGGGCTGGTAGATTAAATGCTATTACTAGGCCTGCAGACCTTATTGTGCCACCAACATAAGTAGACTCTTAACCATGTCTCAGGTCTGCCATTGCAGAGTCTGGGTGTACAGTGTTATGCCACTTTGACTTGGCATTTAAAACCCCTTATCAAGCCTTAAACTCCTCTTTTATAACATATGTCAGCGCTAAGGTAGGCCATAGGCAACCTATATGGCAAGGTGCTATGCAATTAAAAGGTAGGACATGTCCTTTTAAGATTTACACGTCCTGGTAGTAAAAACCTCTGAAATTTGTTTTTCACTGCTGTGAGGCCTATCCCTCTCAGAGGACAACATTGGGGATTCCTTATTACTTTTGATAAAGTGTAATTCCTGATTGAGAAGGAGTAGACCTGTAATGTTTAGTACCTATAGAACTGTAATGGGAAATCCTCTTTAATGGTAAAGTCGGATTTACTATTACGATTCTGAAAATGCCACCTTTAGAAAGTCAATATTTTCCTGCTGTTAGCCCTGTTTACCTGCAACCTGTCTCCAATGCATGTCTGGGCTGCAGTGACAGCTGGTTTCCTGCATTCCCTCTAGACAGCCTCATACAAAGGAAGGGTAGGTGTGACTGAGTGGTCATCTGCATGTTGATGGTTCATTCTAGACAAGATGGGAGGGAAAAGCTGACCTTTACATCAGAATAGGCAGGGTCCTGCTTCCACACAAAGGGATACTTAACCCCCTGAAGTGAGTCTGGAGCCAGGGAAGTGGGCCTCCAGCACTGATTGTGCCACCCATATAAGTAGCCCCTTAGGCATGCCATTGCAAAGCCTGGGTGTGCAGTTTTACTGCCACTTCTACTTGGCATTTAAAGCCCCTTGCCAAGCCCTTTTATTACACATATTACATATAAGTCAGCCTTAAGGTAGGCCCCAGGTAGCCCATGGGGAATGGTGCTGTGTAACTAAAAGGCAGGACATGTACTTTTTTTGTAATCTTCTTTTTATTGACATTTTATAATACAGTACAAGCATACTTGATCAAGAAACATCTTAGATTATTCCATACATCTCAATTTCCTTTCTCTTTTGTCCTCCGCTAGAGCAGTGTTACATTGTGCACTAAGAATACTCTACCTTGGGGGACATTTGTCATCATGCAAGGTCATAGGTATATCCAGCTCGTACCATACATGAAACAAAATGAAAAAAAAAAATGACATTAAACAAGTCAACATACAACAAGCCATCCGTCTCTAGTCAAATTAAGAGTAGCTAAGAGAAGTCGGTGGGTGCGTGTCTCCATCCCTGGGCTATGTGAGGTCTCCTCTAGTCTCCTCCCCGTCTCAGAGTCCGGCTCCTATATATGTAAGAGGTGCAAGGCCCTTAGTTTGGGGCTACAAGTCGTGAGGGGAAGTCCCTTGGAAAGGAACCTGACCAGGGGATCCCATAAGTAATCAAAATTGCTGCGTGTACCCTCCCCTTTATCAACCAGCCGCTCCATGGCAAGGCTTTTCCATAATCGCGCAAGCCACAGAGTCATAGGCAGTGGGTCCGCTTTTTTCCAGAAAGAAGCTAGAGTTGTCTTCGCTGCCCCCAAAGCCAGCCACATGATAGCCCGGTCCCCGTGTGTTTGATGCTGTAGTTCTTGAGCTCGGAGGCCCAGGAGAGCATGTTCCATCGTGGTCGGGATAGGATATCCCAGCATCTCTTTTAAATGAGAGAGAATTTCATTCCAATAGGGGCGGATCGATGGGCAGTCCCACCATATGTGTTTAAAGTCTCCCACCATGCCACAGCCCCTCCAGCATCTATCTGATACCTGGGGATAAAGCTTCTTTAGTTTCTCCGGATACAGGTACCGATTATAGAGTAATTTATAGTGAGCCTCTCTAGCTGCCATGGAGCGGTTGTGTTTGTGTATGTCGTGGTAAAGATAGCGCCATTGCTCCTCCTCCACCGAGACACCCAAGGTTTTCTCCCAAAAAGGGATGTGTCGAGGGGTTGGTGCTGTTTGTGCTGTAGCTAATATGGAGTATAGCGTTGAGATACTGCCTTTTGTCGCTCCTCCCCTTTGCACAAATCTCTCTACTGGCAGAAGATCCCTGGTTGCTGCTTCCTTTATATGTGGCTGTGTGACCCAATGTACTAGCTGTGTATAATGGTAATGTTCTGATTGTGGGAGTTGGAAGTCCCTACAGCAATTATTGAAAGTTCTAAGTTGGTTTCCATGGTATAGGTCTGCAATGCATAAGCAGCCCCCTTCTCTCCATCGATCAAATGGTCCCGGTAGTTCCCCTGGTGGGAATGCTTTGTTAAGGTGGATAGGGGTGTGTGGTGAGGGAAAGGACGTAAGCCCATAGAGTTTAATAACTTTGTCCCACACTCTAAGGGTGGTGGCGGTGGGTGTGCTAAGGTATGCATTTAGTGGTCGTGCCCCCTTGGGTTTCCATGGTATATCCCACAAGGTCTTGCCTGTCACCGCTCTGTCCATGTGCAGCCAAATCTTATCCGACTCTCGGAGGGACCACTCAGCTAGTACGCGCAGTTGTGCTGCTCTATAATATAGCAGGAGATCCGGGAGCGCCATCCCTCCCCTCTCTCTGGGGCGAGTCAGGATCTTGTAGGAGACCCTAGCTCTAGTACCCTGCCAAATAAATTTAGTGAAAAGCGTTAGAGTCTCCGCAAAGAAATCTGGCGGGATCTCAACGGGAAGGCTCTGAAAGAGGTATAGTAATCGTGGGAGCACTGTCATTTTAATACTATTGATGCGCCCTAGCCAGGATATCCATAACGGGGACCACCTCTTGAAGTCCTCTCGTAGAGACCTAATCAAAGGGGGGTAGTTTGCTCTAAACAACCCAGCCACCTGGGGAACAATCCGAATGCCTAAGTAAGTAATGTCTTTCTTGGCCCAAGTAAATGGGGTCATGGGGGATATCCGGGTCATCACACCCTCGTACAGTGTCAGGTTTAGGAGATAGGACTTCCCCGTGTTCACCTTGAACCCCGCAACTTGTTCAAACCGAGACAGTTCTTCTTTTATGGCTGAGAGGGAAGTATGGGGCTCAGTGACAAATAATAAAATATCGTCCGCAAATAGAGAAATTTTATGGGCGTCTGCACCAAATGTAATGCCTGGGAACTCCGCGCACCCCCTCACCCGCGTCGCCAAGGGCTCAACACTGAGCGCAAAGAGCAGAGGGGAAAGGGGGCATCCCTGCCTCGTGCCTCGGGATAGATCGAAAAATTCAGAAGCTACCCCATTGACCTCCACCCGGGATCTGGGGCAGGCATAGTTGCTCATCACCATGGAAATAAATTGTTCCCCAAATCCAAACTGTCTCATGGTTGCTACTAGAAAGGACCACTCAACCCTGTCAAACGCCTTCTCAGCGTCTAAAGCCAATAAGAGTGCCGGGACCTTTTTCTTTTGTACCTTTTCCATTAAGTGTATGACACGCCTTAAGTTGTCATGAGTCTGGCGACCTTTAATAAAGCCAGACTGGTCTGGATGTATCAGCTCCGGCATCACATCCTCCAGCCTCTGCGCCAGAATCTTAGAGTATAATTTGGCGTCTAGGTTCAGTAGAGCAATGGGCCTGAATGATGCACAGAGTTGAGGGTCCTTTCCGGACTTGGGTATGAGAGTTATCAGAGCCTCTCCCATGGACGTGGACACCGTACCCTTCTTCCGTATATAATTGAATAGAGTCGCGAGTTGGCCCGCTATTTCTGCCCCGAAGGTCTTATAAAAAGGGGCTGTAAAACCGTCAGGACCCGGAGCCTTATGCAGGGGGAGGGCATTGATGGCCGCCTGTACTTCCTCCGCTGTAAAGGGTGCCTCTAGCATGTCATTCATCTCCCGGGAGACCTGCGGTAGGTGGACTGAGCGCTAATAGGTCTCTTGGGCGTGGGCGGGTGGGTGGTCCGATTGATAAAGACGCTCATAGAATCGTCTAAATGCCTTCGCCTTTCCCTCTTCAGTGAAGTGTTCCCCTCGCTCGTCTTTGACCTGCTCAATGTAGTTGCGGGCTTGTTGGACTCGCAGCTGTCTAGCTAAGGGGGTACCTATTTTATTGCCCTTGTTGTAGTGGGCTTTTTGCAATCTCAACAATGTAATCTCTGCCCTATTCGTGTAGATAGCCTGTAGTTTACCCTTGAGGGTCGCCACCTTCTTTTGAGCTTGCCAGGACGGGGATAATTTATGTTCTCGTTCAGCCACCCTAAGTTCGCTTTCCAAAAGGAGTTGGTCTTTAATCTTTAACCTGTGCATGGCAGCTGCGAGTGCAATGCATTTACCTCTTATAACCGCCTTAAAGGCGTCCCAGAGAATGTGGGGATTAGTATCACCCGACCCATTATGTTGGAAGTATTCCCTTATCGCTGATCGCAAATCCTTGCGGGATGTTGCGTCCCGGGTAATCACCCCTGGAAAGTACCAGCGCTTGGATGGTTTGCGTCTTAGTGACCAATTTAAACCTACCACCACCGGAGCATGGTCTGAGATGACAATTGGATTGATAGCTACTGTCGTAAGGATCTGTCGCAGTGGTTTGCTCAAAAACACATAGTCGATCCTTGAGTAAGAGCGATGAGTGTGTGAAAAGAAGGTGTAATCCCTCTCCAGAGGCTTCAGGGCCCTCCAGGAGTCAAACAGTCCCAGACGGCGAAAGGAAGCTTTCACTGATTTAGCAAAGGCACTCGTTTGTGATCTCTGTGGGTGCGTTGTGTCTAATGTTGAGTCCCACACCAGGTTGAAGTCCCCCAACAGGACAACCTCGCCCTCCGCAAAGCCCTCTATCTCGCTCAGGAATTGTAACAGAAATTGGGTTTGACCACTGTTAGGAGTATAGACAGTAGCTATCATACAGAGTTTACCGTCCAGGCTGCCTTTCAACATCAGAAATCGTCCCTCCTTATCTTTCTTGGACCCTGTTTCCTTAAAGTGGACTGATCTGCTAAATAGTAACGCCACCCCACAGTGTTTTGTGGGAGCTGACGCTAGGGCAATGTGAGAATAGTGTTTGTGACGAAGGTGGTGTCCCTCCCCCCTCTTCAAATGTGTTTCTTGTAGGGCCACTATGTCATACCTATGCTCCTCAAGGTATTTTTTCAATTGTGACCGTTTATTGGGGGAGTTGAGGCCCTTCACGTTCCATGTCAGTAGTTCCAGCATCATCTCTGTGTAGTATCAGTGTTCTCACCCAGACTCCCAGTAAAATCTCCAGTGCCTCTCATCGTGTTTCTCACCCCCCCTCTCCAGGAATACTTTATCAGCTGAGACTCTTTCCCCTGACTCCTTGCACCGTGACTCGGATGGTAAACATCAAACAACTTGAAAAAACATTTCCTAAAAGAAATACAGACATTATCCTGGCAGCTCATAACCACCAAGTGTCTTACAGTCTTCATGTCGTGGACAGGATCCAGTTCCGTCTCGTCTCTCCCCCAGGACCAATCATACCAACGGGCATCTCAAAGGCTAGGACCTCGGACCCCCGGTGCTTAGCAGAGATAAAGTATGCTCGAGTAGCAAGCAACACCAGGATCCGGGGCGAGCAGATCCATTCCACCCCCTTTCGACGAGGGGGGGACTCTCCCCCATCCCTATAGAGCAACCGGGGGGCCCCCTCGCCGGGGGCGCTCCCCGTCTGAGTTGGTACCGGCTTACCGCATGGCTTCATTTTCTAGCGGTCTTTCTACCTCTCCTCTGTTGTTTCCATTGGTCCGCCGAGACGGGGGGGCATCTCCTCCCTGCTCCCCTCCCGCCTCACAGTCAGTAGCACCCCTCTCTCCTCCAGTCTCTAAGCCCAGTGCAGCGGCTGCTGCATCCACCGTTGAGAAATGGCACGCTTTATTATGGAGTTCAAACGCTGCGCCAAAGGGGAAGGTCCATCAGTATTTTATCTTCTTCTCTCTCAGCGCCTCTGTCACTGGTCGAAACTGTTGACGTCGGGCTAAAGTTGCTGGCGCTATATCTTGGAAGAGTGAGCATTGCGCACCTTGGAAGGAGATGGGGTCCTGGTGTCTCGCCCTTAGAAGTATCCGTTCCTTCACTTTAAATGAGCTTAATTTAGCAAGAACATCTCTTGGTCTCCTCCCGTCGCCCAGTATTTTGCTGCCCACACGGTGCACTCGTTCCACTTGTATCTCCGCTTGATCCTCTCCCAGTAATGAGGAAAACAGCCCCACTACAAAGGCCTCTAGGTCGGGCCCCTCTGCTCCCTCCTCCAGGCCTCTCATCCATATGTTATCTCGGCATGCGCGGTCTTCCAAGTCCTCGCACTTCATTATGGTGAGGTGTAGTTGTGATTTTACCTTTGCGAGGTCAGTCTCCACTGGGACCACTTTTTGTTGTAAGTTCTGTATGTGCGTTTCCAAGTCCAGTGTGCGGGCCCCCACTGAGTCAACATCTGTTTGGAGGGTGGCTAGCTTCCCATTGACATCCGTCTGGAAGGCCTCTAGTGTCGCTCTGATATCTGTTGTGAGCTCTTCACGCAGCTCGGTTTTAAAGGTACGGAGAGAGGACAAGAAGTCCTCCTTTGTAAGCGCCATCTCCTCACCCTGTGTCTGGTCAGAACTCTCCACTCTAGCCGGCGTGAAATAGTTGGAGACCCGATTAGTCTGGATTTTGCGATGTGGCATATGAAACTGTTAAGGGCCCGACCCCGGTGTCAACATGGGGGTCTCGCCCTCTTCTCTGCTTTTACCCTCCTTCACTGCAGGGGCCCCCCTCTGGGTCTTCGCCCTTCCGTCGCGCCACACCTCCGGGGGGGGGGGGGGGTGGCGATGTCCCCTTCTCCCCTGTCCCAGAGCTATGTCCTCTCTCCTCGGCGGGCTCACTCCCTCCGTTGTGGGCCCGCCCTCAGTGACACCGACCTGCCCGTTGGGGCCTGCATTCGCCTCTGCCAACTTTACTTTCTCTGAGTCTCTTGTAAAGGAGGCTTTACCGCTCAGTGCCTCTCAAAATGGCCCCCAATGGTCTTCCTCTGACCCCAAAATGCACAGCTTCGCCATCTCAGCCAAGAGAATATTTCACGTGTTAGTTACCGTGACCCATCTGGGGGGGACCCTTCTGTCGTCGCTCTATATCTTCTAGCGGATGGGGGCCCTCCGCATGCTCCAGCCGCTTCACTCAAACTGGGCCTCCCCCGTTCGCACCTCCCCGCATGTAGAAGGGGATGCCTTCCCCCGCTCACCTCGCCCTTATCGTGGCAGGGTGTGGTCCTTTCCCCACGGCCCATCGCCGCTCATCTGTGCCTCTGGCTTCGGGGGCGTCGCTCTCCCCCGTTCTCGGGTCTTGCGCCACCAGTCCTCCGACTCGGGGCAAAGAGCCCTTCTCCGGCGTCAGCTGGCTTCCGCTCGTCTATCGCGGGTCCGCAGGGCCGCGTCTCACCACGAGGTCTGCATGCGGAGCCCCGCCGGGCGTCGCCCCCCTCTCCACCGGGAACCTCGACGGTTTTTGCCTCTCCCAGGGACCCGCGGTCGATCCCCGACCCGGGGGGGGGGGGGGGGGCATCAACGCCTCCCCACCGCCTCACTGCATCGGGCCCAGGGGAAACCAGACGGAGCCGACGGAGCTCACGTCCGATCGGCCATGTTGGTTGGCCCCGCCTCCAGGACATGTACTTTTGAGATTTACAAGTCCTAGTAGTGAAAGACTCTCAAAGTCCTTTCTCACTACTGTGAGGCCTACTCCTCTCATAGGTTAGCACCAGGAATTCCTTAATATACTTTTAAATTGTAATTCCTGATTGAGGAGGAGTAGCCACCATGTTTCATGTCTTTGGAATGACAATGATAAATCCTCTTCACTAGTAAAGTTGGATTAACATTACTATTTTAAAAATGCCACTTTTAGAAAGGGGACATTTCTCTGCTTTTACAGCTTTGTGTGCCTGCAGCCTGTCCCCAACACACATCCAGGGTCGGTGACAGCTACACTTTATGTCTTCCCTCTAGACAGCCACAAACGCACGAAGGTTAGGTGTGTCTGAGTACTCGTCTGCATTCATCTGCATTCTGATGGGTCGTCACGGGCAGGAAGGGATGACACTTATACCTGAATAGACAGTGCCTGTCCCCATACAAAGGTCTGACTACCCCCTACTGGAAGGACTGCTTTCGTGCTGTACTGCCCTGCTCTCTGACTCTTCTGGGGGACAGTAGGACTCTCCCTTGCACCGCAAGGGTTTCTGGCTTGCCTCCTGTTGCTTGAAACTCAGGGATATCAAGGTTTCTACCCCTGCTCCTGTGCCTGGAAGTGAAACTAGATACTTGCATCACAGAAATCAATGCATCTCATGTCTGTGTGTAGCAAAACCAGTGCATTGACCTGGTTGCAGGAGCTGAATTGGTGCATTGCTCTCTGAACCAACATATTACCTTCTGATCCCGATGCATCAAAACGGCAATTCGCCACCACAGCAGTCTATGGAGATCAACGCATCCATCGACTGGGTGGAGAAACCCAGTGCATCACACTTCAGAACCAAAGTATCTCGGCTCCAGCACGTGTCTTCACATCGAAATCACTGCATGGGACAGATCGATGCATTGCCATCCCTTCGAGGACCCGATCAACACATCTTTCCAGGCATGTCGCTGTTGCGACTAGGAAAGGTACTTTGTGAGCAGGGCCTGCTTCGGTCCTGTAACCAGCCTGCGCTCTATCACGGTCAACGCAAACTTTGACTTTGTCCCAGTCCAATGTGACCTAATGTAACCTCTAAAAATGCTATTGACTTCTAAGTGTTATTTTGAATTTATCCTTTAAAAATTCATTTTATGACTTCTAAAAATTTGAGTTTTTGTCATTCTGGTCTTATTTTATTTATAAAATCAAAATCTATTTTTCTAATCTGGTGTGGAGTCATCTTGTGGTGTTTTCACTTTTTACTATATGAGTTATTGCATAAAAACTTTACACATTGCCTTCTAAGTTAAGCCTGCCTGCTCTGTGGCAAGCTACCAGAAGGTGAGCACAGGATAATTTAGGTTCTGTTGTGATTTACAATGACCTGGATTGTGGTCTCTACTTGGACAGAGTGCATACCTCTGCCAACTAGAGACCCGATTTCTAACACAGCAACACAAACTCAGGCAGGAGTTGTGCAGGGGTGTCCAATGTATAGCCGCCCTAACATGTCCTTCCATGAACATCTATTTTTTTTCAGACCCGTTATGTCAACCCTGGTAATCCCAGTCAGAAAACATTTCAAATTGACCCACATTTGTTGGTGGAAAACTAAATCTTTTCTGGAGATCTAGGCCCTCATTACAAGTTTGGTGGTCTTCGGGGAAGACCGCCATGGAAAATCCCACCACCATTCCGCCAGTGTTGGCAGCTCAGTGCCTGCCGTATTACGAGTAACAAGCACCAAGCTGTTGAAACACAGCAAGAAATCACCGCCAGTGCCACTGATGGCAAAAGAACGACTGTCCGACCGCCGGGCCCACCACGCCGACACCATACCGGCCGCCATATTATGAGTCAGAATACAGCACAGCGGACATGCACAGCGGTAAACCATTGGCGGCGCACACCACGACGGGCTAGAAAATCACCGTCAATAGAAGGCAACACCAGATTGGACAATTCGAATACACACACTACACACACCTGTTCACTGCACCATAAAACACCCCCCCCCTCACCCCTCAAACCCTTGCGAATACTACCACGACCCAGAGATACATGACCAACGAACCACTGCACATTGACCACTGAATACACACTGTGCACGCACCCCCACAACATGTCACGCCACAAGCACCCACGCTTGTCCGACAATGAGTTGGGGGTCATGGTGGACAAGATCGTCAGAGTCGAGCCACAGCTGAGCGGAGCACAAGACCAGCAAACATCAATGGCCAGGAAAACTGAGCTATGGCAGAGGATCGTCGACAGGTTGAACGCAGTCGGCAGCTACCCACACACAAGGAAGGACATCAGAAAGAGGTGGAACGACCTCAGGGGGAAGGTCCGTTCAATGGCGTCCAGACACAACATCGCCCTCGACAAGACTGGCGGTGGAGCCCCACCTCCTCCCCTTGACTTGACAACCTGGGAGGAGAAGGTCTTGGACATCATGCATCCTGAGGCCCTGACTGGAATCATTGGGGGGATTGATACTGGTAAGGAATCTATACCACTGCTGAGCACTAACCACTCCAGTCCTGCATGCCTCCCAAGCACCTACCACTCCCCATCATATCACAAATCACAAGAATGCACCCCCCACTATCACCCCACCTTCCTACTCAGCATTCTACACCACCCCTCTCCCACCATCCACACACCCACCCCACACAATACACGCTAAACCTTCACTATCTCCTCAACTACCATTCCCACAATTCATCACTAGGCATGCCGGTTCCGAGTCACACCTCACAATGCTGCACCTGCATGGACATTCATCCCACACGCCACCCAGACTGCTAGCCAACACCACCTCACTACCTATGCCAATTACAGCAATGTCAAACAGCAAACCCACAACTACAATTGATATGACAAGCATGGTTCAAAGGCCATTCACCATGCAGTGTCAGCATTGCTACAAATGTCATTGCCATCCCTGGGTAACGATTCCAGCCACTGCAAGCGGCACACCATGAAACCATGACACTACAATGACATTTCCACGTGCTAACTCTCACCTTTTCCATCCACAGCTAGCCCTGCTACTGCCATCCAGCAGAGGATGCCAGGGTCAGACATCCCTCCCCAGGATGAAGGCCCCAGTGGATGTCTGGAGGATGGCGAATTGCCTGAGCCATCTGGGGCAACTGGCAAGTCCACCCAGAGTAGCCCCAACCTAGACACCCCAGACTCACCCTCCTGTGTGGCTACAACACCACAGCTAGCCCCTCTTCCCCAAACCTGTGCCTCAGGGACCACTCAATTAGAGGTGTGCCCCACAGTACAGGGGACTGAGTCAAGGGCATCCGCAACAGACAATGAAGGCCTTGGTGCTACTGGGAGTGGGCACACTGTGCAAGAGGCATAGGCACACAGGGCCAGGGCTAGTGGGAGGGGATCTGTGGTCCAAGGGAGGGGGCAGCAACAACATCAGACTAGCCAGGAGGCCCTCACCCATGTCCTGAGTGCATACCACCAAACCCAGGACACATAGCCCTGATCCTCACTTCCCTGCAGGAGACCCAGAGGCTACACAGGGGGAACCATCAGGAGGCCATGCAGCAGTGGCAGACCCACAATGCCACCATGGCCTCCATAGCAGGGGTGCTGATGGAACTTACCTCCATCCTGCGTCAGTCCACCTCCCACCAGCAGGCTCCTACCATTAGGCAGATCACATTTGAGCCCTCCACGTCAGCTGCAACCAGTGGAAGTGAGGCCCTGCCACAGGACACGAAGGACACCAGCACCCCTTCCCCTGTAACTGAGGAGCCCCTAAGCAAGCGAGGACGTCCAACCAGACATCCAGCCTCCATTGATGCCAAGACCAAGACCACACCAGGAAGTGAGCCATTTATGAACATACCCCTTGTGTGTCACAGCGACACTCTGTTGACTGTCTACTGTCATAACTCCATTTTCACATGGCCATCATACTGGATTTCGACTCCCCACAGTTGGGCTAAGTACTCTGCTGATCCCACTCATCATGATCGCACTCATCAGCCCTTGCAGTTGTATTATTAAAATAAACACCTTTGAACACAGTTTCTCTCTACATCTTTATCTACCATGAGTACAAAATATACAGACATTACATATGTAATAGGAAGATCATTGACCTACCAATTTATGTGCCAGAAGGGGGAGTAAGCATTTACAAGTTCTGTATTACAGATACCAGCACCACATCTAAAGTAATGGGTTCACCCAATACCCACACTGAACACACAATCCTGGTAGCAGCGCTGCACACGGCACACATTGCTACTGATTACATATCATGGCTTTGACACATACCTGTATGTCAGTGGAAGTATTGTTGTATCAGCTCTGCTCTGGAATCAGCTGCATCCTCGTCATCCTCCTCCTCATCACTCCCCATGTCCCCTTCATCAGCCACTGGTACAGCTGCACCCTCCTAAGCATTCAGTATTGGGATGTGACGTCTGAGAGCCAAATTGTGTAACATGCAGCACGCTACAATGATCTGGTACACCTTTGCTGGTCTGTACAGTAGGGCCCCTCCAATAAGGTGCAGGCACCTGAATCTGGCTTTCAGCACTCCAAAGGTGCATTCTGTTACCCGTTGGGTCCTACCATGGGCCTCACTGAACTGGTTTTCTCGGATGCCTGAGAGGTGTCACTAGCCATGGCAGGTTGGCAGAGTCACCTGTGTGCATAGAGGTAATAGGCATTTTTGAAAACTATAGGTAAATCTGGAAGGTGGTGTAGAGTGTGCAGAATACAGAGGCACACATATGACACAATACATACCAATGAGCCAGGCACGATCCCTTTGCAGTGGTGCCATCAGGTGTCCTATTCCGCAGTATGTAGGCATCATGCACTGACCCTGGGAACCAGGCAGTCACTTGAGTGATGTAGAGGTCTGCGGGACATACCACCTGAACATTGGTTGAGTAGAAGTTTTTACGGTGCCCGAACACCTGTTCAATCCTCCTGGGTGGCACCAGGGCAATGTGGGTCCCATCAACAGCCCCGATCACATGTGGCACATGTGCTATAGCGTAGAATGCTGCATTCACAGTGGGCAGATTGTCACATTGGGGGAACCTGATATAGCTGTCAATATGTTTGAGTAGGGCACATAGGACATTCTTCAAGACGTTACTGAACATGGGCTGGGACATTCCCGCAGCCCAGCCCACTGTTATTTGGAAGGACCATGAGGCAAGGAAGTGGAGGACCGCTAAACCTGTACTGTGGGTGTGATGGCACTGGGATGACGAATACCAGGCTGCAGATCCGGCTCCAACAGCCTCACAAGCTCCATGATGGTCTGACGGTTGAGCCAAAAGCACTGGATGACGTGCCTCTCTTCAAGGGTGGCAAGATCGATCAGGGGCCTGTAGACAGGAACATTCCTCACCATCATTCTTCCACTGTATCTGAGAGTAGGAGGGTGTAGCAATCATTATGTGCATAAAGGACTGTGTGGACGCATGGGAGCTGTGCACAGGTCACAATTTAACATCCATGATGAACCTCACGAGCCCCCTCTATACACATTGTAGAAGTAAAATGGTAGCCTCCTGTCCTGCATGCACAGGACAGATGGAAGTGAGCGAATCCAGCCAGCGTAAGACGTCATGGCGGTAGGCGGTTGATACTGCAGTGCAATTCCTCATTGATTAACATGGTTGCCTATGGGAGAGATGAACCAATGGCGATCACCGCCGGCGATGACGGTGATGTCCGTGTTGGCCATGACCGCCATTTCATGTGCTCATGTTCACTTGACTCCTGGCACTCGTGCTGAGAAGACCTCCACTGCGTGTGCTGCTGTGTTCTGCCACTGGTAGCCAAGATGCCACGTGCTGCAGGGGATAGGGCCTCAGCATTCTCACAGGAAGAACTTGGGAAGCTTGTGGAGGGTATCCTACCCCTGTATGCCCAGTTGTATGGGGCACCAGGGCAGCAGGTGAGTGCACTATGATTTACTGTCTGTGAGTGGTACAAATGTGGATGGGGGCCTTGGGACGAGGATGAGTGACTTTTGGAAGGACCTGGCTGAGGGCTGTGAGGACAACTGGAAGATTGAAATGTGAGTCTGTTTAGGGGATGTGTTGTGTCCAATGCAGTCCCTAAGACGCCACGCTACATGACTCCTTTTCTCCGTGTCATCCATGCAGGTAAGCGCCCATCAGAAGAAGGGGATCTGGCATGCCATCACCAAGCATGTGCATACCCTGGGGGTCCATGCTCGGTGGAGCACCCACTGCAGGAAGCAGCGGGAGGACCTAAGACACTGGACGAGGAAGACCAATGAGGCCCATCTGGGGACGCCCTCCCAATGAGGGAGGGGTGCCTGTTGGATCCTGGCCCCCTCTTATGTCCCGCATTTTGGCAGTGGCACGCCCTGAGGTGGATGGGCGCTTGAGTTCACATTCGTACTTAGGTTATGTGGTGAGTGACAGTTTCAGCCTGTGCAGTGTGTAAAGGCTGTGAAATGTGGGCTAGGTAGCTACTGTCGTACTAGGCTTGGTACACAGAGGCCGGATGTGCAACATAAAAGTGTTCATATGCTGTACAGGTTGTGAGTTGAGGTTGACATTACTGCTAAGTGGCATTGATGACAGGGCAACTGTGTAGTACATGAGCTTGGTCTAAGATGTGGACAGGGTACCTGCTTCTGGAGTTCACACACATTGTACTCCCAACTATCCAATTAGTGTTGCTGGGGCCATTTCCCTATCTGCTGGCATGTGGTGTATGTGTAGTCTGCGAAGTTTCACATCATACAGCTATATGTGCTTGGGTTATGTGGCTGTGCAAGTATGCCTCCAAACACCCATAGAGTATTACATTTGGGTCTAGTGATCTTATAGAGCCATGTGCCTAATGGGTGGGTCAGGCATGTGTTGAGGGTATGGCTTTCATCCTGTACAGGATACACTGTGTGTCAGCATGAGTGAAACTCATGTGCATGACTGAGGTGGCACGCATGGGCTGTCATTGCAGTGTCATGTGTGTGTGAAGGCATGGCATGTATTGTTATGGCACTAGTGTATGTTGTAGTGACTTGTGCTGGCATTGACCACTTGCTCCCTGTTTCTCTTTCTCTCACCCTGTCTCTCACAGTCCCACCCTCCCTCCCTCTCCTCCTCTGTCTTTGTGTGCAACAGCATCATCTGGCAAAGGAGAAGGGGCACCGGCGAGAGGGGAAGCTGCATTCCATGGGACCCATGAGGCTCATAACAGCGGAACTAAGGGGACCAGTGGGACAAACGGCAAGTGGAGCATCACAGGGGAGACAGGAACATCTACACCATCAACTGATTCTTCCTCCGATGGTGACTCCCTAGTGGTGGCGGAACCTTCAGGCCCTTTGCCTGCACCATCCTTGTAAGTCACCCCCTTACCAGCACCGCCCTCCCTGTAGCTCCCATCCCAGTTGCCCATGCCCGCTCACAGAGGAGGGTGGATATCTCCTTTGCCCAGGCACCTCTGCCCCAGTCAGCCCTGCTGCCCTCGATGAGGAGGCTATTGTCCTCCTAAGGTCCATCTCTGTTGGGCAGACAATCATCGTGAATTGCCATCCTGGGACTGGCATCCCAGATGCAACAGTCCACTGCGTTCCTGGAAGGCATTCACAGTGCCCTGTCTGCCCTTGAGAGATCGTTTCAGGCTCTGGCCTCCTCATTGACGGCAGCCAGTGTTTCTTCTTCTTCCGTTTCCCCTCCAACTACCTGTTCCGACTCCCAAATCCCTCTCCCATTTTCAATCAAAAGCACACAATCATGCCAGCATGCATCCCCTCCATCAGAACCAGAGTGCAAGGACACTCACATGCACCTCAAACGCCACCACTGCCATGCACACACCCACCATTCAGATGCATACAAAACAACATCCACTACCTAGCCTGACTCCCTGACCTCCTCCCCCCACACATTCACATCGCCACTCAGACCTGCAGACACCACATCATCAGTCCCATACAAGCACCCCACACACCAAATCTGCACGCACCATAACAGTCAACACAACCTCATGCAGCACATCCACCCTACCTGCACACACCACCCCAACATTCACTCACACATCCCCCCTGCCATTTCCCTGTGTCTCCTCCACTCCTCCTCCCAGTACACCTTTACGCCCACACTCATCCACCCAACACACACCCAGCACACACATATCATGCACCCATGCACCAGCACCCAAACCACATCCACGTACACACCTGTCAACCATCCCCTCTCCCTGCACTCCCAAACGCCTTACCCATGACCTACCCGAGGCACCTAAGAAAAGATTCCTGCATGAGTTCTCCCTGTTCCCATCTCCTGGTCCAGTCCCTGTTCCCCTCAAGCGCCCTGCCAGTCTTCCCAGAGCCCTGCCTTCCACCTCCCTGTCCTCCTCTGGGTTGGGCTATGCCCCACAGTCAGCAGTTTGCAGTGCTGCCACAACAGGCACACCTGCCCCTCACAACTCCAGCCCTGATAGAACTCCATCTGGGTCCTCTGCAGTGGTGGCCTCCACCGCCGTCCCACCTAAAAAGGCAGGAAAGAGGGGCAAGGCTAAGGTGTCCCCCGAAAGCAGGACAGTAAGGGGGAAGCCTAATAAGAAGAGGAAGGAACCCCCCATATAACCCCTGATCACCCCCCCCATCCCTGAGGTGCCTGCATGCCCCACTGGTGCCCCTGCCCTGTGGAGGTCTGCACATTGCAATCCGGAGTCAAGTTGGGCAGTCCTCACATGCCCAGTGTGCCCAGGACATTTGGACACTGATGCACTGGCCCTTGTGGCAATCCGTATATAGTTATTGTCATAACATATTTGTTATTTCCAATAATATTTTTCTACAACGGCACCGTTGGTGTCAGTGCTACACAGCATGTGCTGGCTTTCCTTGCACATGTATGTATGGTGACTGTTCGTTTATGCGTGTGTGTTCTAATCTCCTTCCCTCCAGTGTGTGCTAGGCTGGGGTACTTATGGCTGGTGTCTATGTCTGCGTCGCTGGTCCTGGATGTCAATGGCCAGCAGGAGCATTGGAAATACTTGCAATTCGCATGCCATAGCGCCTACGGATGTGCCTGTGTGCCAGAAGTTTGGTGCTTCCTTTAATGTTGTTCGTTTCCGCCATGGTTTTCATGGCAGTTACACCGCCCCGGAAGGCCTGGCGGTGTGCAAGCTCGTAATACGGTGGGTGGAAACTGTCTGACCACCGGCCTGAAGAGGCCTTCCACCGACAACAGCGGTCCGTCCACAATGGCAGCCCGAACGGAAACTTGACTGTGTTCTGCAGGTGACTTCCCAGTACTCGTAATGTTGCGGTCTATGCCGCCAGGCCCGTGGTGGTGCGATCGCCATCTCCACAGTGGCGGTCCACTGACCACCAAACTCATAATGAGGGCCCTAATTTCAGAGGAATGGCACATGATGATGGAGCCACTATCACGTTTTTCTTCCCCACAGTTACTACAATTGTGCTTTTGTGCTTTTTCATTCTACGGTGGCCACCACATTCAGGACTAATCACTGCTTTCAGCTTTAGCAGACAGTCGCTATGGAAACCACCAAAGTAACTGCTAATGCAGTGCTGTGGAGCCCTGTGCCACTCTGTCATGCTTTTGCTATAGCAGCAGCAGTTGCGATGGTCTCTGCTTCTGATGGTTCGTCAGATCTCTGGGCCACACAAGGGACACCAGAGAGTAGGCAGAAACTAAACCCCGTTTGGCACAGACCATAGCAATTCACTTTAGTGGCTACTATCATGGAGATGAGCTTCTTTGAAACGGGTGTCATGATAGGAAAGAAGAAAAGGTCCACAATAGATCATAACTGACAGTTCTAACTCCCAATAGCTGTTTTGGAGACTGGTGTAAAAATTGAATAACACTTGCAACAAGCAATAACTGACCCAGTGCCATTTATTTCCTAAGATATAACAGAACAGCAGAAGCTGGCCCATGTTGAACAAATGAGACATTAAAGCGTGAGCCATCACCTTTTTAGTTGTGGATAGAGGGCAACTCCTGCCTTTTACATGAGATGTGCTTTATGCATTTCCTGGATAGTACAATACCTCCAATTTACTAATCTATACACACATTATGAATGCATTGTATAAATAAACCACATGAGTTCTTAAAATTTACTAAAATGCTGACATATGCCCATTTCCTAATTTTACGTTGGAAGTACACAAAATATGAATGCCCATAGTTAGGAATTTGGTGCAGTCTTCTGATGAAATATGTTTCTCCTACTTCTCGTACACTCAGTGATTTGTATGCTATTTGGTACGCTTTTTGAATTCTGCATTACCTACATCAGGGCCATTCAGCTGTAACTTCGATGGGCAGGTATTAGAAAAGCAAACAAAAGGTAACAACTCTGAGGCTATGCAGCATATTTGCAATGTATTCCATTCCTTTTGACATTGTTAACTAAAGTTAACAAGCATTATCAAAGTCATTGAGTTTGACATTTCCATAGTCAATGCAAAATTAACCTACAAATACATATATACAAACAAATAGAAAGAGAATGCGAACACACACAAAAGTATATTGACTGTCGTTAGACTTTTCATCCTTGGCGTGGTCTCCCTTAACTTATTGCATCTGTTCCCCTGGTTGTTGATGTGTGCTGGACTCTGATTTTACTGTTTTTGTTACTCTAGGCACTTTACCACTGCTAACCAGTGCTAAAGTGC
This sequence comes from Pleurodeles waltl, assembly GCF_031143425.1. Lineage (NCBI taxonomy): Eukaryota > Metazoa > Chordata > Amphibia > Caudata > Salamandridae > Pleurodeles > Pleurodeles waltl. Next base: position 1,748,521,707 of record NC_090444.1, read on the forward strand.
AAGTGCTCCTTTACAAAATGTGTATGTAATTGGCTTATCCATGATTGGCATATTTGGTTTACTAGTAAGTCCCAAGTAAAGTGCACTAGAGGTGCCAGGGCCTGTAAATCAAATGCTAATAGTGGGCCTGCGGCACTGGTTGTGCCATCCACATGAGTAGCTCTGTAATCATGTCTCAGACCTGCCACTGCAGTGTCTGTGTGTGCAGTTTTAACTGTGAATTCGACTTGGAAAGTGTACCCACTTGCCAGGCCTAAACCTTCCCTTTTCTTACATGCAAGGCACCCCTAAGGTAGGCCCTAGGTAGCCCCAAGGGCAGGGTGTAGTGTATGGTTAAGGTAGGACATGTAGGCCCTCATTACAACATTGGCAGTAAATGCCGCTTACCGCCGTGCAGAAGACCGCCAACATGCCGCCGCGGCTGTGGAATTCCGCCACAGCTGTGACGACCCACAGCTCAGAAACCACCAAAATCTAGACACCCACACAAGTCCGCCACACCAAAGGTCAGTGATAAACTGGCGATAACAAAACTTCCACCGTCACACCAACAGGAATACGCCCACACAATCACGACCCACGAATCCACGCGGCGGTCTTTCAACCGCGATATTCCATTGGCGGTACACACCACAGCGCACAAAATACAAACACATTTACAAAACACTACCACATGGGACAAATCGAAATACACACACCTGATACACATACACACACCACTCCCACACACTCAATACAATATAAAACACACACCCACATTACCCACAAACCCTTACTACCCAAACATTTGAAGAAGGCCAGAGAGACAGCAAAGCAAAGACAACACCAGCATATTGATGCACACAACACCATCACACATACACATCCACGCACAAACCACCACACACCCCTAAACATCACCCCACACATCACAACACACACCACCCCACACATCACCCACACCACCCCATGGCACCGCAAAGACACCCCAGGTTTTCTGAGGAGGAGCTCAGGGTCATGGTGGAGGAAATCATCGGGGTGGAGCCACAGCTATTCGGATCACAGGTGCAGCACATCACCATAGCTAGGAAGATGGAGCTATGGCGCAGAATCGTGGACAGGGTCAACACAGTAGGACAGCACCCAAGAACACGGGATGACATCAGGAAGAGGTGGAACGACCTACAGGGGAAGGTACGTTCCGTGGTCTCAAGACACCGCATTGCGGTTCAGAGGACTGGAGGCGGACCCCCACCTCTTCCCTCACAACTAACAACATGGGAGGAGCAGGTCTTGGCTATACTGCATCCTGAGGGCCTCGCAGGAGTAGCTATAGGAATGGACTCTGGTAAGTTAAATCTTCAACTACTTCATTCCCCACCCTACCTGCATGCTATCACATACCCCCACCCTCGCCCTCACCCCATCACTCCAACTCCTCACATATGTCCCACTATCACAAACCACACATCCCAACACCAAGCACTGCATGCAACAACAAAGCATGGACACCCATCACCAAAGCATGTCCACTACACATACCCACACAGACCCCTAAACAATTATCACACAAGGTCCTACACAGGACCGGAAGCACTGGGGTACAGGGTCACCCACCCATTGCACACCATGGCATACACAGGTGCAATAATCATGCCTTTACACCCCTGCAGGAACCCTACCCAACATCACCGGACAGGAGGGTCTAGACATGTCCACTCCACCCACAGAAGAGGCCCACAGTGATGACAGCAGCTCTGTCCAACTGGATCTAGATGACCAGCCCGGCCCATCTGGGACCTCAGGACAGTCAGTTCCCCTCACACAGTCACAGGCCACCACAGAGCCTTCCCCCTCAGGAAACACCAGCACAGAACCCATCCAGTGGGCCCATACCTCTGTCCACAGGACACGTCAAGCAGCAGTGTGTCCACCACTACAGGGAACCCAGGCTAACCCACCACCCCAAGAACAGCAGGGACCTGGGGGCAGTGGTAGTGGACACACGGTTCAGGGGACAGAGGCCCAGGAAAACCGGGGAACTGGGAGGGCTGCTGTCCGAAAGGGGGAGGACAGGCCCAGGGAACCCACTCTCCACGAGGCCCTCTCCAACATCATGTGAGCGTACCATCATTCCCAGGAGACAATGGCAATGGTACTGGCCAAGTTTCAGGAGACACAGTGGCTGCAGGAGGAACAGTATTTGGGCTTCAGGGAGGAACTCAAATCTATCAATACCACCCTGGGCACCATTGTAGGGGTGCTGAAGGACCTTGTGAACACCAGGAGGGACACTGTGGCACAACAAGGGGCCCCTGACACTAGTCTGGATGATGAACTGCCCACTACCTCCGCCGGTGCCAGTGGACAGGAGGCACCGCCAAAGGACCACAACACCAGCACCCCACCCTCTGCAGATGGAGAACCACCCCGCAAGCGCTCCCTGAGATCCATAGTAATGTGTTTTATATGTCCTGACAGTGAAATATTGCAAAATTCGTTTTTCACTGTTGCAAGGCCTGTCCCTCTCATAGGTTAACATGGGGGCTACCTTTAAATCTGATTAAAGTGTAGAGTCCCTTTGGGAGCGGATGGACATGTGGAGTTTGGGGTCTCTGAGCTCACAATTTAAAAATACATCTTTTAGTAAAGTTGATTTTAAGATTGTATGTTTGAAAATGCCACTTTTAGAAAGTGAACATTTTCTTGCTTATACCATTTCTGTGACTCTGCCTGTTTGTGGATTCCCTGTCTGGGTCAGTTTGACTGTTGGGCCGGTTGCACCTCACACTAGACAGTGACACAAAGGGAGCTGGGGTGTAGTCTGCATTTCCTGGTGAGCCATCTGTGCTAGGAGGGAGGGGAGGAGTAGTCACTTACACCTGAAAGGGCTGTGCCTGTCCTCACACAATGCAGTCTCCGACCCCCTGGTGAGTGTCTGGGGCCTTGCCTGGGCAAGGCAGGATTTCACATTCAAAAGAGACTTTACTTTGAAGTAGGCCTACTTCAAAGGAGAAATTGGGTATAAGAAGGGCACCCAAAACCACAGATTTTAGATCACTTCTGGACATCAAGAGGAACCTCTGCCTGGAGAAGAGCTGAAGAGCTGAGGAGAAGTGCTGCTCTGCCTGTGACTGTGCTTTGTGGAGCTATCCTGCAGTTGTTGCTTCTGCCAGAGTAAGAGGGCAAAGACTGGACTTTGTGTGCCTTCCATCTTGTGAAGAAATCTCCAAGGGCTTGATGTAGAGCCTGCCTCCTGTTGTTTGAAGTCTCAGGGACAGCAAAAACTTCTCTCTGCCAGCACCTGGAGTCTCTGGAGTGACTCCTGCTCTGACAAGTGGTGCCCTATCCAGTCCCTGGGCCCTTGAAAGGAAAGCTGGTGGAAATCCAAGGAAATCGACTTCGGCTGACTTTGGACCGACGCCGCTGCTGAATCCGGTGACGCAGCCTGCAACCGACTCCGTGATCTTCGCTGGAACGCGACGACCTTCGCAGGCCCGACGCCGCTGCAGCCCCGCTGACATCCACGACTCCATGGAGGTCGCAGCACCACGTCGTGACCGACGCCGCTCGAAGTGCGCGGATTCAACGTTTCGCACAGACGCCGCGATCTCCGACTTCACGCATCGACTTGTTTTCACTCTTCACCAAAGGTAGTGTACTTGGGGTTCTACGCAACTCCGTGTCCGGCGCCGCTGGTGTCGGCTTGTTGGGAACAACTCCGTCACGATGCCGTGTTAACACCTCATCGAAGCATTTTGTGTTTCTAAGTGCTATTTTTGAGTTTAATCTTTAAAAATTCATAACTCTACTTGAGTATGTTGGATTTTTGTCGTTTTGGTCTTGTTTTGTTTAGATAAATATTTCCTATGGTTTTTGTGTCATTTTGTAGTGTTTTCATTGAGTTACTGTTTGTGTTGGTACAAATACTTTACACCTAGCACTCTGAAGTTAAGCCTACTGCTCTGCCAAGCTACCACGGGGGTGAGCAGGGGTTAGCTGAGGGTGATTCTCTTTTACCCTGACTGGAGTGAGGGTCCTTGCTTGAACAGGGGGTAATCTGACTGTCAACCAAAGACCCCATTCCTAACAACTGTAGATGGACTGACATATATGAGGACACAGACACTAAAAGGTAGAAGCAAGCTCTGAAAGCAGTTTTTCAATTAATAAGGCATGCAATTACATACAGATAAACCGAACAAGCATAGGCAGACATATCCACATTTTTAACATTATGTATCTACAAAGTCCTCATTGTCCTCTTATTTTTAACTTTTTACCTACCCTTCCTTTTGCAATGTTCCTGTTACACCCTGACACTGTTTGAAAGCTCTTCACGAGTCATGATATCTGATTGTTGTGCTCTATAGTAGGCCTTTATTATGGTCTGGGTTGACAACACAGCTGTTACCAGGCAATTATGTGAGAATCACCATGAAAGGGGCTTTTTCTTCATCCACATTTTGGGAGCCAGGAGTGCATGTTTTGATTGGGCAGATGTTGTGTGCTTCTATATAAAGGTGCTGCCTTCCATGCAGATGTGATTATTTTGTTTATTTATCCAGCTGCATGAGCTTGAACTTTCAGGGGCACACAAAACATTGCAATGCTGCTAAACGGTCTTAGATAACTAGATTATTTATGATGTTTGTCTTTCTCTGGCAGCAGCACAGATGAGAAGATGGCAGCCACGAAGAATGTATTACAGTCCCAGCAACCTCTCCTTCCAGCTTTGACTTTGGATTTCGGCGTGCAGATTTGGGTTTCAGTGCAGCATGGGATGCTCAGGGCTAAGCTAATGTACATGGATATTTAGTTCTCGCTTGACAGTGCAACTGCTGCCTGAACTTCTGAGACGAACAAAAAAGTACTACTGAGAGAGGAGCTTATGCTCCTTACATATGTGCATTCCCCTGAGTACAGGATATGATCGAGTCGCATTTGTGTGCTTTCAGAAAAAAGACTGTAAAGCACTTTTTGGTTTGAGATAAAGCTTATACTCGATACAGCAGAACTGAATGGGTTATGGTGGCAAGCCAAAAATCATAGCTATAGGCCTGGTCTGTTTATTATGACATTATCATAAAGGTAATACGCCTGACATGTTTATCCTGAAAAGCATTTGTTAAAGTCAATAGGCATTTAAATGTGGATTGGTATTGCTCTACAGGAAAGCCTACAGATACAAGTTGCCTCACATGCCTCATTGTTAGCAATGGTGTTGATGCTGGCCTTCCTCTCACACAAACCCTTGGGGTTGTCACTGTGAAGTTTCTTGTTAGGCTATATTTAGTGGCTTGTACATTGTTTTGCAAGCTGTCATTTTCTACATATTTGTAATTTCATATTTTCTTGCATGATGGTTGCCAGTTTATGTACACTTAAAAAGGCCAGTCTTGAGAAAAGTGTAAAGCCAATGGTACAGTGCTTATAAGTTAATTGGGAAAAGTCATGCTACATTTCAGAGAGGTAATCTGTTGATTATGAAAGGGAATAGGCCTAATCTACTTATTGTGAAAATCAACTGTTAAAGGAATTGTGTTGGGACAAAAAAAGTCCTCTGCATGTTAAGAAACGTGTAACCCTGCTCTGGGTGCCCAACTGTGTTGTTGTCTGGATCCCTAATTCTGATTTTTTGTCATAGGGGAACACAGATCATTCATGTGCTCCATGACATGGGTCTGTCTAATGGATTTTGGTCTTGTTGGACTGGGAGGGGCACCTAAAGCTCTGCCCCCTTAGTGGCGGAAGGCTACTGCCTTCACCAGGAGTTAAACATCACAAGTGTGAGGGTGTCAGCACACCTTGTAGTGATCAGTAGCAGTGAACAGGTCCTTTTTACCCTGTGTCTCTGGAAATAGGCCTACAGGCTCACTCACCTTTTTGAAAGTTCCACTGCTGAGGGTTTAACTCGCCCCAGTCTACATCAGGTTGATATGAAAGTGTGTGTGTGATTAAAACATGTGCTGAGTTCACGTGTGCTGGTAAGAAATGCACTACATAAAGGATGAAGTGTGGTACAGTGCCCACATGGTAAATGTGTGTGTGCTAGTAGGGTGTGCTTTTCAATAACACATTTTGGTGAAGTATGGAGAGACTATAGCACTGAACAGTGCACAGACTAAGTGCTTGGGCTACATGTCGGAATGCTGGTGGTACATAGTACATGAGCACAACAGTACTAGACAGTGGAGTGTGCTGTGAATGTACACTGAGGCCAGTAGCACCTGAAATGTTACATGACATGGAGGTCCTTGGGTTCCATTTTGGGAACCCCAGGCCTGCCTGGTGAAAACATGAGGAGTGGGGGAAGCCCCTGCAGAAAGAGTTATGTATTGCTGCATCCCTTTAAGCTGGATATAACAAGCCTTGGATGAGCATGAGCTAAACTCTTTCTGTGCATTTCAAAGAGCTCTTTGATTCAGTGACAGATCACAAGGAAGGGGGCTGGACTCATCTCAAGAAGACAGAAATGTTAGGGCTGAGGCCCAGGATTAACCTTTGATGCACATATCACTGTGGCTGACATTAAGGTTTGAACTCTGGCCACTCCCATGAATCTTGTGGGTTAATCAGTTTCGGAATCCTGTCTGCTGTGGCAGACATCAGTCAGGAGAAAGAAGAAAGGGAAGAGCTGTCCATTCCAAAGGAGCAGAACCCCAAAATAAAATCTCAAAGGTCCAGATACTAAATCACATTTTGCATCTGGAAAAGAACTATAAGTAGGGCATGACCATCCACATGATGCTAGTGTGACTTAAGTATAAAGGCTGGAGGGGCAACCTCGTATGCCAGGAGAGGCTGCCAGAGGAGCTGAAGCTGAGATGTCCGGGTCATCACCCGGAACTGAGAAACTGCAGGGACCAAGGTGGAATTCAACTGCATCTTGTGGATTGCACTCACAGAACCCAGCTGGAGAAAGGAAACTCCCATTCATCACCGAGGGTAAAAAGACTTTGCTGGAGCACCTCACCCCTCTGAAATTCGCAGGTAATGTGGCTCAGGGAAGAGAGATGATCCAGAACAGGACATACTATTTTAGTAGGCAGGGTTTTTTTGGCATTGGTTACCCCCTCTGACAAAACCGTGGGGATATAAGACTATGAGAATCCTTGTTAAGCCCTATTAGAAGAGATAGTATTTCACCATGCCAGCTGTAATTTTGTGTACATTTGCACTTTTATGACTTTATGCCTGGTGGTTGCCTTGGTGGAAAGCTTATGGTCAGTAAAGCATGCCTGAATTGGTTATGGTGACAAGCCAGGAAAATGTTGAGCCAGATGCCATATGTCTGGCCTGTTTGTTATGAAACGTTATTACAAATCACTAGGCCTGGCTTACTTATTGTGAAAAACATGTGGTGAATCCAGTAGGGCTCTAAAAGTTGATTGATATCACATGATACAGGCTGTAGAACGGTATTTGGTTACATGTAATCTCAGAGATTACCATAGTTGAAAAGGTATTTGGGGTTGGTCACCCTCTCTCACACACAATAGGAGCAGAATTTCCCTATGGTGATATTGTTAGGCCTACTGAGGTGGGGTTGTATACTTTTTGCCAATTGTATTTTTGTACATATTTGTAATTTCAAACTGCATGCATGACAGTTTCCAGTTTTGCGCACTTCAGTAGCCCCGTGGTGTAGAAGGTGTCAAGCTATTGAGACCTTAATAGTGTACTGGAAACCCTTACATCAGATTCCTTAGGTGTGATCGGTTTGTAAGGAAATGTTATGACAAAGTATGTCTTATTATGAAAAGCATGTGTAATAGACAATAGCATTTTACAGGTGAATTGTTATTATGCTGTCTTAAGCCCTGTATGCAGGTATTTTGTGACATGGAATCTCGCAAACCATCTTAGGAAGCAAAGGTTTGGTGTTGGTGACACACCTGAACAAACCATGGGAATAGGCGATTTGCAATATGGTAATCCTTACTAAGCTCTATTAGTGGGATTTCATATTATTTTAACAACTGCACTGTGTACATGTTTTGTTATGGTATACCTGATGGTTGCCTTGTTGGAGGACTCATAACGAACACCAGAGGGTTGAGTAGGTTATGGTGACAAGCCACTGATAACAGTTAGAGGCTTGATTGGTTCACTAGAAAAAAGTAATTTCGATGCCATAGGTCTGACCTGTTTTTTATGAAACATTCTTATAACCACAGTAGGTCTGACATACTGCTTTTAAAACCATACTTTAAAGTTAGTGGACGTTTAGGGGTAAATTGCTATTTCTTCTATCAAAGCCTACATTGTTAAACAAATTGTCACAGATTACGTTTGCAGGGAAGGGTTTTGATTTTGGTTACTGCCTTAAAGCCCAAAGAAGGAAGATTTGCACTATAATAATTCTTGTGCGAACCTCTTTTTAGCTGGCTGCCAAGATCTTGTAACAGAAAATCATTAAATAATACATTCATCCATATATATAAATTTACTGAGAAAACCAAAAATTAGATTTTTCAGTGAATTTCTATGTTTTTTAACGTAAAGTAATATATGATTCCTATACGTTAATACAACCACTGCCACACAAAGCCTTCAGCCTGGGGCCAGGCCCTGCAACCAACCCCCCTGCATGCATCCAACCCCAAGCTGTGCACGGCCTTCGCTGTGTGAGGCGGGGGTTTGATGTGTAAGTAGGTCTTTTTTTCATTGTTTATTGGATTCATGGACCCTTTGCGATTTTACACTGGGGGTCACACTGGGTGCTGCGGTGGCTCCGGGGATCAGCCAAAAAAAAACATTTGGACAAATTGTTGCTCCTGAGGGATTCCTCCATGTTTCCTATGGGTTCAGGATACCTGTATCCAGACCCCTTATGTGTTTTTACACATTATTTTTTCACTTCACTGGGCCAAGTGACAAGGAAAATGGTGGCCACAACTTTCCTGTCAAGTTGCAGCCGGCCAATCAAGGCCTTACATTTCAACCAGATCTGTGGATCCACGTCTTTAGGTACCTATATATTTTTCTCTCAATAACTCTGAAACTACAGAACAGATTTATAAAGAATAACAATAAGAGATCTTTCTGGACAAAGGTGTAGCTTTCTGCCAAATTTGGTGTAAATCCTTTTAGCGGTGCAGGCTGCAGTTGTGTTCAAAACTGCAAAGTCCCCACAGACATTTTATGGGGAAAAAGCATTTTGGGACCCCCCTTTTCTTTTTCTTAGCCCACTTGAAAAATCACCCCAAAACTTTCCACACACAGCTAAAATTCTCTGTGGGATAAGTTGGTAATAACTATAGCCATCACCAGTAGGTAAAATATCCATATACATACAAAAAGGGCCTTAGGTTCAGCTCTGTTATGCTACTAGTCTCTTTGAGGGTAATTTACACTCTGTTTTCATCATGACAGCATACTGCATGGAGTAGTGCTGGTTGTCCAGTCATTTAGCTTTCAATTTTCTCCTTTTAAGGTTTCCCTTTCATTTCTTTGCTTCTCCTCTTTTTATTTTACAATTTCCGAAGCTGATCCTACAGGTCTTCAGGCAGTGATAATTAGTCACTTGCTTACCGCTCATTTCATCTGCAGTTAACCACATTCTACGTGGCCACTACCTCTAAATCAATAGACTGTTCTGGAATGCTGGTACCCAGAGCGTATTGTTCTTTTACCATTTCAAGATGGCCAACATGTTGGTTCTAAATGTGGTGTCCAGCTGAAACTTTAAAACAATAATAGACTGATTACAAGACCTCTAGAAGTCAAATAGCTGCTGGTGTGTTTAGTTCTGATATTGCAATCATTGTCATGATTAGACAGCAACATGTTTTCTTTTTTCTACTTGCTTTTTTAAAACTTTACTGTGAAAATATTGTTGAGCTTGTGTGTGTATTATTGTGGTTGTGTCAGAGGACGAATGCAAGAATAGTCAGTGGATGGATGATTGGATGCATAAAAGCAACAATGGAAGACAGTACATAGATTTTGGCTTACTGAGTGCTTTAACCTATCAGTGATACAAAAGGCACTTTTATTCATAAGCAAAGCATATTGACATTGCCAATGCTTGTTTCTATTGTGACTGAAAGCCTGGTTTAGGGTTTGGTGGATGGGTTACTCTCACAAATGTAATGGATGAACCATCTGGCTTATTACAAGTGCATTATATCTTCTGACACGTGTAATGGGAATGGGATATCTGTCATGTTGTTATGGAATAACCCATACATGTCAACATTTGGAACCTTGTAAGAGGGAGATTTTGAAAACAAATCAGGGGAATTGATTTTACCCATTGCCTTACATTGAAAAGGAGGACATTTAAGGTGAAATACACCTAAAATTAAGACATTTTGGGCTTAAACGTTTGGGAGTCTCCTGCCTGAATCGTCTGTTGGCATGTATGATAACCCATCCATCAAACTGTAAATCAGGTCATTATGTTTGAATCACAGATGTAAACTTCCTCGGGTGTAAAGCATTGTAAGCAATGGCTCTCCAAAAAGATTCAGGAATTGTTAACTTAGTGGGAACCTTGGCAGAACCTGGCAAAAAACAGTGCTGAAACAAAGCATTCATAAAAGCCCTCTTTAAAACTCAGAGCTATGCATCATTAAAAAAGATAGCAGAATCCAGCATTATCTTTAAATCAAACAAGTGCAGCCGAATTCTGATCAGGATAGACTCTTGTTAACGATAATGCCATAACAAGAAATAAAATATAGATCTTAATGTCTCTGCAGCATAATGAGCGTGCACAGTAGTTTTGCATAACAATATGGCATCCACCTCGTACTCTGAGTCTTTTCCTTTAATTGACGTTCTTCACACCAAGGGTGAAGCAAGGAGTGGAGCCCTGTTGTCTGCACTAGTGCCACATAAAATGGAAGAAAATGTTGCTTAAATGTGCGTAACCGTTAGTGGCCATCTTAGGGTGGTGTCGGAAGTGTTGGAGTGTGACTTTTATAATCAATATTAACATGAAAAGCTTGCAATGTAATGTCTAATAAAACCGCATAAAATGGGTTAATGTAATACTAATGCACGCGTTGGAAATGTGCCCACAGGGATGTTTGCGATGATTAATGAAACTGACTTATAATGAATTAATAATGTACTCATGTATGGTTTTGTATTAACGTATCCTAAATAAGAGTTATGTGTTAAGGTTCTGCCAAATTAATCACTAGGCCTTAGTTAGCAAGGGTCTGGGCCTAGCTGCCCGGTCTCATATTAACTGTGTTTTTCTAACGTGCAATGTGCTGCCTTCCTGAAGGACACAAAGCTGTACTTTTCCAGAAGTTAGAGATATGTGTGTAACCGTAGTAAATTCTTTCTCATGGGACCCGACTTGCTCAAGGAGACATTCTTGACGAATGCAACAGTGTAATTCGCAACAGGTGCAAGGTCGCCTAGACTAGGAGAAGACAATGGAACTACTGACTGGAGCGACAAGTGAAACTTTTCTTACCTGACATTCCACTCGTTGAAGACGTCAATCACAGGGCCCAATAAACTGCATGAGAACTGTCTTAGGTGAAAATTCTAGTAAGGTGTGTGACGGATTATTGGACAGAGATAACGATGCACCAAAAATTGCCCAATGGGAAATTAGAGACTTATTCGACAACTTTGATATAACGGCGTGACCCAAGGAGAAATCAGCCATTCTTACTCTGCCATTATGGAGCCATTCTTTCTGAAGCCATTACTTGCCGTCCCTATGCCATTCTGAAAGACTTTGGCCCTCATTAGAACATTGGCAGTAAATGCCGCTTACCGCCGTGCAGAAGACCGCCAACACACCGCCGCGGCCGCGGAATTCCGCCACAGCTATTATGACCCACAGCACGGAATCCGCCAAAATTCAGACATCCACACAAGTCCGCCACACCAAAGGTCAGTGATAGACTGGCGAAAACAAAACCTCCACCGTCACGCCAACAGAAATACGCCCACACTATCATGACACACGAATCCACGCAGCGGTCTTTCAACCGCGGTCTTCCATTGGCGGTATACACCGCCGCACTCAAAATACACACACATTTACAAAACACAACCACATTGGACAATTCAAAATACATACACCTGATACACATACACACATCACTCCCACACACCCAATACAATATAAAACACACACCCACATCACCCACAAACCCTTACGACCACAAGTACCGAGAGAAGGCCAGAGAGAGACACTACAAACAACTACCAAGCATCCACAGGCACACAATACCATCACCCACATTACTTCCACGCACCTCACACAACACACCACTAAATAGCACCCCACTTATCACTACACACACCACCCCACACATCACCCACACCACCCCATGGCACGGCAAAGACACCCCAGGTTCTCTGAGGAGGAGCTCAAGGTCATGGTGGAGGAAATCGTCCGGGTAGAGCCACAGCTATTCGGATCACAGGTGCAGCACACCTCCATTGCTAGGAAGATGGAGCTATGGCGAAGAATAGTGGACAGGGTCAATGCAGTGGGACAGCACCCAAGAAATAGGGATGACATCAGGAAGAGGTGGAACGACCTACGGGGGAAGGTGCGTGCCGTGGTCTCAAGACACCACCTTGCGGTTCAGCGGACTGGCGGCGGACCCCCTCCTCCTACTCACAACTAACAACATGGGAGGAGCAGGTCTTGGAGATTCTGCATCCTGAGGGCCTCGCAGGAGTAGATGGAGGAATGGACTCTGGTAAGTTAAATCTTCAACTACTTTACCCCCCACCCTACCTGCATGCTATCACATACCCCCACCCTCGCCCTCACCCCATCACTCCAACTCCTCACATATGTCCCACTATCACAAACCACACATCCCAACACCAAGCCCTGCATGCAACATCAAAGCATGGACACCCATCACCAAAGCATGGCCACTGCACATACCCATACACCTCTCTAAACCACCATCACACAAGGTCCCACACAGGAATGCAAGCACTGGGGTACACGGACACCGACCTATTGCACACCATGCCACACACAGGTGTAATAAACATCCTTTAATACCCCTGCAGGACCCCTACCCAACATCACCTGACAGGAGGGTCCACACATGTCCATACCACCAACAGAAGAGGCCCACAGTGATGACAGCAGCTCTGTCCAACTGGATCTAGATGACTAGCCCGGCCCATCAGGGACCTCTGGACAGTCGGTTCCCCTCACACAGTCACAGGCCACTACAGACCTTCCCCCCTCTGGAAACACCATCACAGCACCCACCCAGCGGGCCCATACCTCTGTCCCCCGGACACGTCAAGCAGCAGTGTGTCCACCACTACAGGGAACCCAGGATAACCCACCACCCCAACAACAACAGGGACCTGGGGGCAGTGGTAGTGGGCACACGGTCCAGGGGACGGAGGCCCAGGAACACAGGGGAACTGGGAGGGCTGCTGTGCGACAGGGGGAGGACAGGCCAAGGGAACCCACTCTCCACGAGGCCCTCTCCTCCATCATGGGAGCCTACCACCACTCCCAGGAGACGATGGCAACGGTACTGGCCAAGTTTCAGGAGACCCAGTGCCTGCAGGAGGAACAGTATTTGGGCTTCAGGGAGGAACTCAGAGTCATCAATTCCACCCTGGGCACCATCGTAGGGGTGCTGAAGGAAGTACTCAACACCAGGAGGGACAATGTGGCACAACAAGGGGCCCCTGACACTAGCATGGACGATGAACTGCCCATCACCTCCGCTGGCGCTAGTGGACAGGAGGCACTGCCACAGGACCACCACACCAGCACCCCACCCCCTGCAGAGGGAGAACCACCCCGCAAACGGTCCCTGAGATCCAGGACAAAGACAGAGATCGATGCCAAGACCCCCGCCAAGAAATGAGACCACCCTGATTGTTATCCTTTTGTCCCACCTTGTTACACTGTCCATCCTCAAACTGCCCCAGCCCCACTTCCTATGTCAATGTGGGCAATGCACCTGTGAGACTAATAGACTGGACTCTGCCATGGACATTCCTCCACCATCACCCCTCACCATTTTACAACCCCCTCCAATATTGAGCACGTAAATAAACACCCTTGAAGCACAAAACAATCTGGAGTCAGTCTGTGATTTCGAAATAGTGTATTAGCAATTACAGTAGCAAAATGCTCTTTCAATTGTAATGTCAACATACCTATGTCACACAGTTCCAGTCCATGAGGAAACAAAGCAGATGTCACACTGTGGGACACACATATGTGAAATCGTAAGGGAAAGTGACAACTCAGTGACCATACACTGGGTGAAAACGACAGACAGTAGAGAGGTAGTAGTGTTAAAGTACATGTAGTAGGCAGGTTTGTATTCTTACCTGTCTCTCACTGGAAATATTGCAGGATCACCGAGTTCCTGTTGTCCAGGTCCTCTTCTTTTGCTTCCTCGTCTTCACTGTCCACAGGCTCCACAGCTGCAACAACACCGCCATCTGGACCATCCTCCTGCAGAAAAGGCACCTGTCGTCGCAAAGCTAAGTTGTGAAGCATACAGCAGGCCACAATGATCTGGCACACCTTCTTTGGTGAGTAGAATAGGGATCCACCTGTCATATGGAGGCACCTGAACCTGGCCTTCAGGAGGCCGAAGGTCCGCTCTCTTATCTGCCGAGTTCGCCCATGGGCCTCATTGTAGCGTTCCTCTGCCCTTGTCCTGGGATTCCTCACTGGGGTCAGTAGCCATGAAAGGTTGGGGTAACCAGAGTCACCTGCAAATGGCGAAGGACAACTGTTAGACACACACTAACCTGAAGGGATATCCCCAGACCCAGACAACCATTCCCACTGACTTGCTTCCAGGTGCTCACCTAATAGCCACACACGGTGCCTCTGGAGTTGACCCATCACATAAGGGATGCTGCTACTCCGCAGGATGTAGGCGTCATGCACTGAGCCAGGGAACTTGGCATTCACATGGGAGATGTACTGGTCTGCCAAACACACCATCTGCACATTCATGGAAAGATAACTCTTCCGGTTTCTGTACACCTGTTCACTCCTGTGGGGGATACCAAAGCCACATGGGTCCCATCAATGGCACCTATGATGTTGGGGATATGTCCCAGGGCATAGAAGTCTCCTTTCACTGAAGGCAAATCCTCCACCTGAGTGAAAACTATGTAGCTCCGCATGTGTTTCAGCAGAGCAGACTACAATCTGGACAACACGTTGGAAAACATAGGCTGGAACATCCCTGATGCTATGGCCACTGTTGTTTGAAATGACCCACTTGCAAGGAAATGGAGTACTGACAGCACCTGCACTTGAGGGGGGATTCCTGTGGGATGGCGGGTAGCTGACATCAGGACTGGCTCCAGCTCGGCACACAGTTCCTGGATTGTGGCACGGTCAAGCCTGTAGGTGATGATCACATGTCTTTCCTCCATTGTCGACAGGTCCACCAGCGGTCTGTACACCGGAGGATGCTGCCATCTCCTCACGTCCCAGCAGACGGTGCCTATGAAGGACAACAGCGAGCACAAAGTCAAACAACTCAGAGGTACGTACCCACAGCTTACACAGAACACGAATCATAATCCGAAAATTGGCCTGTATGTGTGTTGAGGCTAGGCCTAGGTATGTGTGACGCAGTTAAAAATTAAGCCATGTGGGCCTCTGAAATGGCGGCTTCCTGACCTGTAAAGTGGGACAATGGGATGTGAGGTAACTGTGCTGGGGTTGTACACCGTCGCGGTAGGCGGTCGAAGACCGCGGCGCAATGCTGCATTGGTTAACAATAGACCCTATGGGTCCCAGGAGCCAATGACGATGTACGCCGGTGGTGACGGTACGCACCGCCGCAGACGTGACCGCCATTTTCTATCTGTTCAATCACTCGATACCTGATCTTCAACAGAAGAGGACCTACACTGCAAGTGCTGCTGTGACCTCGGTCTGGAAGAGACAATGGCTCTTGCGCCTGGGGAAAAGGCCCCTGCCTTCACATCGGAGGAGTTGGAGAAACTCGAGGATGGGGTCCTCCCCCAGTACATGCTACTCTACGGTCCTCCAGACAAACAGGTAAATACACTGGGAGCATGCTGTATGGGCTATGCCTGTGTGGAGTGGGGTGGATGAAAGATGGGGGGGGGGATTGAGGCATGCATGAAACGACGGTGAGTGCATGTGCATCATAGCAAGGTTAGGGATGGGGGCCAATGACTGTGACGGTGCATTTGGTAATCACTTTTCTTTTCCCCCTGTAAAATTCATGTAGGTCAGCACCCACCAGAAAAAAGATATTTGACGTGCCATCGCCAAGGACGTCCGGACCCTGGGGGTCTACAACAGACGGGGCACCCACTGCCGTAAAAGGTGGAAGAACATTCGCAGCTGTAGCAAGAAGACGGTGGAGGCCCAGCTGGGGACGGCCTCCCAATGTGGGAGGGGTGCCCGTCGCACCATGACCCCCCTGATGTTCAGGATCCTGGCGGTGGCGCACCCGGAGTTGGGTGGACGCTTCGGGGCATCACAGCAGCCACAAGGGGGTGAGTACACTCTCATTCTGCTGATTTTGCGCGCAGTGGAGGTGTCTGGGTGGGGGAGGTGGGCTGTGGGTTTCCCTAGGCCAGGGCGAGTTTAGTAGGCAAGGTCCCCTTGTTCTGACAGACCCTGTGGCACCCCACCCCACCTGTGTACAGTGCCAAGTACACCTCGTCAGGCTCCTGTGTCATCCATGTGTGCAGATGTCATCCATAGCCTTGTAGGCCATGTCCCAGGGATTGAACAGTGGAGCCCAAGTGCGCGGCATAGTGCAGGGGGCTTCTGTGTCTGTTGTGTCCACCAACGGTAGCGGTAATGCATGCACTCATCATGTCTTTCTTCTGTCGCCCCCCCTCCCTTTTTGTGGTCTCCCTGTTCTTGTGTGCATTAGCATCATCAGGCGGAGGAGCAGTGGGACCGGAGCAGGAGGGAGCTGCATCCCACATGGCCCTGGAGGGCGAGACAACGGACTTGGAGTTCACCAGTGGGACGGAGGGCGAGGGGAGCTCCACGGCGGGGGCAGGAGCTGACACCAGTGACACGGACTCGTCCTCGGATGGGAGATCCCTTGTGGTGGTGGCAACATCTGTGCCCCCCGCATCTACAGGTACAGCCACCACCCCCCTACCAGCACCGCCCTCCCAGCAGCCCCTCAGCCTTTGCCCCGTGCCCGCTCACCAAGGAGGGTGGGCATCACCTTCAGCCCAGGCACCTCAGCCCCTGCCCCAGTCACCCCTGTTGCCCTCAGTGAGGAGGCCATGACCTCCTCAGGTCCCTCACTGTTGGGCAGTCTACCATTTTGAATGCCATCCAGGGTGTAGAAAGGCAGTTGCAACAAACAAATGCATTCCTGGAGGGCATTCATTCTGGTCAGGCGGCTCTTCAGCAAGCTTTTCAGACTCTGGCCTCAGCACTGATGGCAGCCATTGTCCCTGTCTCTAGCCTCCCCCTCCAACTTTCTCCACCCAGACCCAATTTCCTCTACCTCAGCCCACCCCAAGCACACCTTCAGACCAGCATGCACACACATCAACACACAAGGGAAGCTCAGGCAAACATAAGCACCACACATCCCACAGGCACTCATGCAAACATCACACACGCAGACACACCAACATCCACTGCTCCACTGTGTCCCCCTCCTCCTCGTCTCCCTCCTCCCTCCCAGTCTCGTCTACACTCACACCTGCATGCACTACATCTACAGCCACTACTGCCATCACCAGCACACACACCACCACACCCCGCTCACGTGCAGTCACCACCCCCACTGCCATTCACACGTCCCCTGTGTCCTCTCCCAGTGTGTCTGTGACGCCACCTCCCAAGATACACAAACGCAGGCACACACCCACCCAACAGCCATCCACCTCATGACAGCCTCCAGCGCATGCACCTTCGCCCAAAGTCACCAAACGAACACCTCCTACAACCACAAACTCTTCCTCCACTCCCAAACCCCCTCCAGCTCCCATTCCCAGTGTTTCCCAAAAACTTTTCCTGCCTTGACCTCTTTCCTACACCTCCCCCACCCCGTCCGTTTCCTAGGGCCCGACTCTCCAGGTCCCAACATAGCACCTCAGCCACAACATCTCCGGGACCAGTGGTGCCTGTAGTCACCGGAATCTGGAGTGCACCGGCCACCAGGGCAGCCAGTGTGGCATGGAGCCACAGCACGGACAGTCCCCCACCTGTGAAGCATCAAAAGTTGGCCAGTGCCCGGCGGGAGAGGGGGAAGACTCCAGCCACCAAATCCGCTCCCAGGGGTACAGGTGGGAGTGTGGAGTCAGTTACGACAACTTCCAAGGTGGGGAAGGGCCACAAGAAAGTCAGCAGGTCTGGGAAAAGCAGCATGGCGGAGAAGACCGCCATCATCCCCGCTGCCCAGGAGGCCACCCATCCCCGCTGCCCAGGAGGCCACCGCCAGCACCTGCCCTGCTGCTCAAGAGGCCACCGCCACCAGCCCCGCTGCCCAGGAGGCCACCGCCATCATCCCCGCTTCCTAGGAGGCCACCGCCATCATCACCGCTGCCCAGGATGCCACCGCCAGCACCTGCCCTGCTGCCCAAGAGGCCACTGCCACCAGCCCTGCTGCCCAGGACAGGACCACGAGCACCAGCCCCGCTGGGCTAGACAGGACCGCCAGCACCAGCCCCGCTGGGCCAGACAGGACCGCCAGCACCAGCACCACTGGGCCAGAGAGGACTGCCAGCACCACTCCCGCTGGGCCAGACAGGACCGCCATCACCAGCCCTGCTGGCCCAGACAGGACCACCAGCCCCGCTGGGCCATGAAGGACCGCCAGCACCAGCCCCACTGGGCCATGAAGGACCGCCAGCAGCTGAGTCACTGAAAAGGACCCTGCCGCCACAAGCACCGCTGAACAGGGCACCGCCGCCACAAGCACCGATGAACAGGGCACCGCCGGCACAAGCACCGCTGAACAGGGCACCGCCGCCACATGCACCGCTGGCCCATGAGCGCCAAGGGCACTGATGCTACTGAGTCCGTCACGAGCAGGATGAAGCACTCTGGGCACCAAGCCCCCTCCAGAACCAGTGGAGAGATACATCCACTACCTCAGTCCTTGGCACGATGAAGCACTCTGGGCACCAGGCCCCCTCCAGAACCAGTGGAGAGATCCATCCACTACTTCAGTCCTTGGCAGGATGAAGCACTCTGGGCACCAAGCCCCCTCCAGAACTAGTGGAGTATCACATCCACTTCCTCAGTCCTTAGCAGGATGAAGCACTCTGGGCACAAGGCCCCCTCCAGAACCAGTGGAGAGATACATCCACTACCTCAGTCCTTGGCAGGATGAAGCACTCTGGGTACAAGGCCCCCTCCAAAACCAGTGGAGAGATCCATCCACTACCTCAGTCCTTGGAAGGATGAAGCACTCTGGGCACCAAGCCCCCTCCAGAACTAGTGGAGTATCACATCCACTTCCTCAGTCCTTAGCAGGATGAAGCACTCTGGGCACAAGGCCCCCTCCAGAACCAGTGGAGAGATACATCCACTACCTCAGTCCTTGGCAGGATGAAGCACTCTGGGTACAAGGCCCCCTCCAAAACCAGTGGAGAGATCCATCCACTACCTCAGTCCTTGGAAGGATGAAGCACTCTGGGCACCAAGCCCCCTCCAGAACCAGTGGAGTATCACATCCACTTCCTCAGTCCCTAGCAGGATGAAGCACTCTGGGAACAAGGCCCCCTCCAGAACCAGTGGAGAGATACATCCACTACCTCAGTCCTTGGCAGGATGAAGCACTCTGGGCACAAGGCCCCCTCCAGAACCAGTGGAGAGATCCATCCACTACCTCAGTCCTTGGCAGGATGAAGCACTGTGGGCACCAAGCCCCCTCTAGAACCATTGGAGTATCACATCCACTTCCTCAGTCCTTAGCAGGATGAAGCACTCTGGGCACAAGGCCCCCTCCAGAACCAGAGGAGAGATACATCCACTACCTCAGTCCTTGGCAGACTGAAGCACTCTCTGAACCAAGCCCCCTCCAGAACCAGTGGAGACTGTCATACACTTTAGAGACTGTGGCTTTGCACTCCCCAGGATTGAACAGTGGGCAACCCACCCACTGTAGAGACTTGAGAGACTGTGGCTTTGCACTCCCCAGGATGAAGCAGTGGGCAAACCACCCACTGTAGAGACTTGAGAGACTGTGGCGTTGCACTCCCTAGGATGAAGCAGTGGGCAAACCACCCACTGTAGAGACTTGAGAGACTGTGGCTTTGCACTCCCCAGGATTGAACAGTGGGCAAACCACCCACTGTAGAGACTTGAGAGACTGTGGCTTTGCACTCCCCAGGATTGAACAGTGGGCAAACCACCCGCTGTTGAGACTTGAGAGACTGTGGCTTTGCACTCCCCATGATTGAACAGTGGGCAAACCACCCACTGTAGAGACTTGAGAGACTGTGGCTTTGCACTGCCCAGGATAAAGCAGTGGGCAAACCACCCACTGTAGAGACTGTGGCTTTGCAGTCCCCAGGATTGAACAGTGGGCATGTGGCCCCCTCGTGGATTTGGCGTTGTGCACTCAACCGGCTGAGGTGCCCCCCCTTTCCCTCCCCCTGAGGTACCTGTTATATTGCTATCTGATGCCCCTGCAGTGTTCTCTCTGTCATGGACGGGGATCTTGTGTGGGCCTCGCCCATACCATGTGGGCCCAGTGTTCCACGGACTTCAATGGAGCACTACCAGGACTACTATTCTTGGTGTATATTTTGTTAATAGTGTATATATGTATATTTTTGCATACTGCATTTTAATATATTACAATGGTTACACTCATTTTCTTTGGTCTTTGCATTCTTCCGGGGGGTTGGGGGGTGTAACTATAATGTATCATGATGTATTAGTGTGTGTGTTGTCGTGGGTGAGAGTGGGGGTGGGGGTGTTGCGTGTTGCGTGTGTGTCCCTGTTTTTTCCCTCCCCCCTCCGCTGTGTCGTATGTCCAGTACTCACTGTGATCTTCGCCGCCGGCGTTCGTGCTCCTGGTAGAGGAGCAAGAAGATAAGGGCTGGCAGGATCTGCAGCTCTGGTTCCATGGCGTCCTGGTTCCTCGTGGGGTATGTAGATGTGAGCGTTTTCCCTTCGAGGTTCTGTTTCCGCCGTGTTTTTGTCCGCGGTGAATCCACCCCGGAAAAGGTGGCGGATTGGTAGGTTGTGATACCGTGGGCGGTACTTTGTCCTCCGCCTGTCTGTTGGCGGTGACCGCCAAGCTGTTTGTTTGTACCGCCGTGGCGGTCGGAGTGTTAAAGTGGCTGTCTTTGTTGGCGGTTTCCGCCACGGTCGTAATTCCAAATTTTTTACCGCCGGCCTGTTGGCGGTCTTACCGCCGCTTTAACACCGTCTGCCAGGGTTGTAATGACCACCTTTGTCTTTAGCTGTCTGACACTCTAAACCATCCTTGCCTTACCCCTTCCCTGATATGCACTTCTCCTCCTTATGAGGGAAGAGTTTTCTTGCTATGCCCTGCTGAGACTTACCTGCTTATCCTGGCTGATGGCGAATCAACTGATGTCCTGAGGATGAAGACTGACACTGTATGCTGCCCTATTTGGATGGGTAACTATCTGATGATAAATTGTAATTGTCTGTTTGCCTTTTCTTTCTAGGTACCAACTGCTCTTTTGATAGAGACCATAGTTAGATGTTTTTCCAAATTCATGTTGCTAAATTGTTTTGCATGAAGCCCAACATGCTGATGCTAATCAGAGGGTAGTTAAGGAAATCACAAATATTGGGTGCAAATAGACAAATGACTGAAATCCTTGCTTTGTTGAGAAATGTACTAATGGTACTCTGCTAAAGTTGACTCATGTTAACGTCATGTTTTGTTCTAATGTTCATGACCTATGCTTTGATAAAGTCTTATTCGAGTTGCCAAATCATAGTAGTATTGATGTGCTTATTGATGTTGCGACTAATAAATATGATATTAGAGTGTAACTAATAGGGAATAAATATCCTAACTCTTACTAGATTTGTGTGGTTATTCATGGCTGAAAGGTCATGGTCTGTTTCATTCTTGTCAAACGTTATTGATTAGTTTGATTGATTAAGTTATTGTGAATATTGATTAGGTTATTGATCTATTGATTGAAATGCTAGACAGATATCTCGTTCTGGGAAGTCCCCAAACGTGGTCAAAAGATTCATTGGCCTAAAACGAGTCCCCTTGTAAGTTAAATTAACAAGGTCTGGACGCGTTATCAGAAGTGATAATGGAACTCAGTGTGCCTAGTTAAACACAGAAAGAAAGCAATAGCAGAAATACCTTTTTCAAACTTATACATTTTTTAAATACATTAAGTACACAAGTTAGCAAGAGCACACAACAACCCTATCTCCTGTAATTCTTTTGACTTCATACTGCAATCTCTTGATGCACACTGTACACTTGGAGCACCCTCGGAAGTTCCATCATCATTGTGAAAATCATTCTACTATATTGCACATGTTGCACGTGTAGCTGGAGCCTATTATGTGTGATACTACTAAACAGAATGCTTGCACGCACAATGTTGACTATGTAGACGTAGTGATTCAGGCTGAGGCATGAGAATGAACAAACATGGCGACTTTGAAGTTTCTGAGTGTAAATAGGAGAAGTGATGGACATATGTCCTTCTAGTTAGGGACTACCTGCAAATGATATGTTTTGATCATTACATATTTAAGTATTAAGAAATTCCAAGATACAATTAGTGCCAAATCAGATAACAGTGGAGAAGACATATGTCAGGATCCCGGTGTCTGGATATTAAGACTCAAGAAGGACCACAAATATCAGAAAACAATGTGAGCCTGTGCTTCATCGCTGTCAAAAGCAACTAAAAATGTCGGCTCATTTGAGTAAAATGTAAAAGTAAAATGTTTATTGAATGTATGTACAACATTAAAAAATGAATGTGACAACACTCTGATAATAGATTGTACTTCTCAGATATTAAAAAGTCCCTTATAAAGGCCATTGGTGGGGGCGTAGCTTGGAGGGCAAGACGAATGGAGGCGTGATCCTGCAGCTCCTGATTGCGCGGAATGAGAAGGAGGATTTACTGCAACTGCACTTGATGAAAATGGTTATGAGTGTCACCAACTGTGAGCGTTTGTCACCTAGACTGCTCTGATGCCCCATGCTCCTGTCAAAATATACTCTTTGAAGGCATCTGCAAGCAAGCAGTTGGCTGATAACATTGCAATCTACACAACAAAATGTCCACTGCCTATTTCCTCACCTCAACCCTGGTGATAGCCAAAGGTTGACCAGGAGTACCACACAGCCGTGATTTAGGTCACCGTTTTCACCACTCTTTCTGCTGCATAGCTTTGTGTATTATTCTGGCTCACACCGCTCCTCTAACACTAACACCAATGTGTGGAAAAAACTTGCCAAATGGCCTTGCCTGACTCTAAGATGGTGTCAAGGAGCACGTAGCTCATAGGGATTCCGGCCTGATAACGATCAAGAAAGTGGACCCTGCCCTGCCCTGATAGCAGAGCACAACTTTGATGTTTGATGTTTCTGCCCACCGCTATCACTCTTCTATCAGTCTTGCCTGTGCACTTAAGGCTCACACCATACTGCCTTGCCTGACCCTAAAATGGTGCTGCAGAGCATATATGTCTCAGAGATTCAGGCCTGAAAACATTGTGAAAGTTATCTCATCCCCTTATTTCAAAGCGCGAGGGTGGTCTCTGGCATTGGGTTGCTTTTGGAATTGGAGGCTGGTGCTTAATAAGAGGATCTGACTCAGCCTGCTGGCCTTGATATTGAGCTGTTGTGTCTCCTTAGGTTACACCTCGTGCTAACTTTGTCTGTACTTTGTTGGTATCTCTTTCTGCCACCAGATGTTAAAATGTCTGTTGTACCTTTAACCTTCTGCTCTGCTGATACCTAGGTGAAAGTCAAGAGCCCTTCAGCTCTTGCCCAGCCCCTGTTAATCTGCTCCAATATCCCGAAGGTGCACAAGAAGCTAGAGTTCCGCATATACAATCATACAATCACATGGCATACAGATCGGCATATAGATTGATCAGTGGGTGAGTTAGCAACACTCTACTATCCTTGCATCCACTTAACCACTGCAAGGCTGCACTAAGATACCTGATCAGCACTTCTGCTGCCCATTCTGCACTCCTCTATGCACCCCGGCTTCCTGTCATCTCTGCTTGGCCTCTAACCCAGAAAGCAATCACTCAGAGGTTCACTACCACTAGTTTTATTTCATTATGTTTATTACATGCATTGGTACTTAGGCCATCCCTACTACACCATAGATTATGTATATTGTGAAACATGGTTCAGGTTCAACGTAACTTCCACTCAATATACACCACTCAAATCTTGTTGAAACAGTGTTCAATCCCATAGTGAGTGCAGGACACGGGTTTAATACTACTCGCCATTCACAACGCATTGTAGCTCAGGCTTTCCACATCTTGACATTCTTGACATGCAAAATGTAATCAGTCACCACCGATCACATGATGGATAACCTAGCTTTGGTTAAAAATCTGAAAATTGTCTCACTGAAAGTTAAAGGTCTAAACCACCCAGTTAAGTGTAAAAAATTTGAGGACTATCTCTTCAAACTGAAGGCAGATCTTATACTGCTTCAAGAAACAAAAATTGACCAGAGATAAGCTACCTCTCTTAACAATAGGTGTTAAGTCTTATGCACCCCGGCTATGAATTAAAAAAAATTGGGTCATAACCATTATCTCAAGGAACTCCGATCTTACTGTAATATCTCACTCAACAGCTGATGAAGGTAGACTAGCTTACACAAAACTCAAACCGAATGGAGAATACATTCACCTCATCAACCTTCATGGCCCAAATGCTGATGTGCCAGATTTCTGGGACTCCTTGAGTGACATCCTAAAATATATTCCTGGTGATGAACTAATGATAGGTGAAGATTTCAGTCTCACCCTTGACTTAACTCTAGATAGAGAGCCCCTCTCCATTCCTCAAAATATCACAAGGCCTTGTTAAATATCTGCACGAGATTCCACCTGGAAGGCAGCTGGAGACCACAATACCCTGACACCAAGTATTATACCTTTTTTATTCCCACACTCCTCATGTTTGAGAATTGACTACTTACTCATATCGAGTGCCCATACTCACCTCACTGACCGGACCGACATACTACTCCGTCTAGTTTCAGACCATTCTTGTATATCTTTGACAATCACTCATTTGGCGCTTTAGTGTTGAGTCAATAAAAGACGGCACCCACAGTTTGTGCATGGAAATAACTATATTTAACCATATCAAATAGAATAACTTACCTGATATTGAGATATCTACCTTTTAGGACACATTAAAAGTTACAACCACAGGCACTTTAATAGATATTCAAGTAAAACTAAATAAAGAACATAGCTATAAAATAGGTTTCCTGGAAAATGAAATTAAAAAACATGAGGCTCTTGACCCCAGCATCCTCACTCTTTTATTGAATAAAAATATGAATACAACAGAATATTCAGTGAGAAAGAAGTGATCTGGATTAACAAATTTAAAGGCCTAAAACTCTATAAGGTGAACAGAGCAGGGAAAATGTCTATATCCTATCTGAAACATATAGAAACCCAAAAACAAATTACCTCCATTAAAGACAAACTGAATAACGTACACACAGACCCACAAAAGATTCTGGACATGTTTAAAGACTTCTACAAATCATTATACTAAGTCGATTCTCGGATCTCGCCCGAGGCCTGCAGAAACTATTTAGATAAGCTAAACCTTCCTCATATAACCCAGCCAGATACAGGGAAGCTTAATTTGCCTCTGAGTGCAGAAGAAATACAACTATCAATAAAATCCTTCAAATCAACTGTGAGCGCTTGTCCTCTAGATTGCTCTGATGCTCCGGGCTCCTGTCAAAATATAGTCTGAAACAGTAGCCATGACACTAGATGCCAAGAAAACATCTGATAAGGTCTCAGGGGTCTTCCTCAAGAAAACTTTATCCAAATTTAACCTTGGGAACGACTTTATCAAAATGGTTATGGCCCTTGTTAGAAATGGGTTCTTTGGTTGACAGTCAGGTTACCCCCTGTTCAAGCAAGGACCCTCACTCTAGTCAGGGTAAAAGAGAATCACCCTCAGCTAACCCCTGCTTACCCCCTTGGTAGCTTGGCAGAGCAGTAGGCTTAACTTCAGAGTGCTAGGTGTAAAGTATTTGTACCAACACACACAGTAACTCAATGAAAACACTATAAAATGACACAACACCAGTTTAGAAACATAGGAAATATTTATCTAAACAAAACAAGACCAAAACGACAAAAATCCGACATACACAAGTCAAGTTATGAATTTTTAGAGATTAAATTCAAAAACAGCGCTTAGAAACAAAAATGCTTTGATGAGATGTTAACACGGCGTCATGACGGAGTCGTTCCCAACAAGCAGACACCAGCGGCGCCGGACATGGAGCCCTGTAGACCCCCAAGTACAGTACCTTTGGTGAAGAGTGAAAACAAGCCGATGCGCGAAGTCGGGAATCGCGGCGTCTGTGCGAAACGTTGAATCCGTGCACTTCGAGCGGCGTCGGTCACGACGTGGTGCGGCGACTTCCACGTTGTCGCGGACTTCAGCGGGGCTGCTGCGGCGTCGGGCCTGCGAAGAGCGTTGCGTTCCAGCGAAGGTCACGTCGTCGGGTGCAGGCGGCGTCCCGGATTCAGCAGCGGCGTCGGTCCAGAGTCGTCCGAAGTCGATTTCCTTGGATTTCCACCAGCTTTCCTTTCAAGGGCCCAGGGACTGGATAGGGCACCACTTGTCAGAGCAGGATTCTCTCCAGAGACTCCAGGTGCTGGCAGAGAGAAGTCTTTGCTGTCCCTGAGACTTCAAACAACAGGAGGCAAGCTCTAAATCAAGCCCTTGGAGATTTCTTCACAAGATGGACGTCACACAAAGTCCAGTCTTTGCCCTCTTACTCTGGCAGAAGCAGAACTGCAGGAAAGCTCCACAAAGCACAGTCACAGGCAGGGCAGCACTTCTTCCTCAGCTATTCAGCTCTTCTCCAGGCAGAGGTTCCTCTTGGTTCCAGAAGTGTTTCTAAAGTCTGTAGATTTGGGTGCCCTTCTTATACCCAATTTAGTCTTTGAAGTCACCTTTCCTCAAAGGGGACTCACACCTACTTGTGAAATCCTGCCTTGCCCAGGCAAGGCCTCAGACACACACCAGGGGGTTGGAGTCTGCATTGTCAGAGGCACGCACAGTCCTTTCAGATGAGAGTGACCACTCCACCCCTCCCTCCTAGCAGAGATGGCTAATCAGGAAATGCAGGTTACACCCCAGCTCCCTTTGTGTCACTGTCTAGTGTGAGGTGAAAAACAACCCAACTGTCAAACTGACCCAGACAGGGATTCCACAAACAAGGCAGAGTCACAGAATGGTTTAAGCAAGAAAATGCTCACTTTCTAAAAGTGGCATTTTCAAACGCACAATCTTAAAATCAACTTTACTAAAAGATGTATTTTTAAATTGTGAGTTCAGGGACCCCAAACTCCACATGTCCATCTACTCTCTAGGGGAATCTACACTTTAATCATATTTAAAGGTAGCCCCCATATTATCCTATGAGAGAGACAGGCCTTGCAACAGTGAAAAACGAAGTTGGCAGTATTTCACTGTCAGGACATATAAACCACATTACTATATGTCCTACCTTATCCATACACTGCACCCTGCCCTTGGGGCTACCTAGGGCCTACCTTAGGGGTGCCTTACATGTAAGAAAAGGGAAGGTTTAGGCCTGGCAAGTGGGTACACTTGCCAAGTCGAATTTACAGTGTAAAAATACACACACAGACACTGCAGTGGCAGGTCTGGGACATGATTACAGAGCTACTTATGTGGGTGGCACAACCAGTGCTGCAGGCCCACTAGTAGCATTTGATTTACAGGCCCTGGCACCTCTAGTGCACCTTACTAGGGACTTACTAGTAAATCAAATAGGCCAATCATGGATAAACCAATTACATACAATTTACACGGAGAGCATATGCACTTTAGCACTGGTTAGCAGTGGTAAAGTGCTCAGAGTTCAAAAGCCAACAGCGACAGGTCAGAAAAAATAGGAGGCAGGAGGCAAAAAGATTCGGGATGACCCTGCATAAGCAAAAAAGTCCAACAGCCCTGTAGGGTGAGATCAGGAGGGCTTGTCTCTTCATCTTTCAAATTAGAAAAGGGCACTAGATAGGGGTGCCCTCCCTCTCCCTCTTTATTTAGCCTTGCCCTAGAACCACACCTCTACAATATGCAAAATAACAAACCCATATCCGGTGTAAATTAAAATGAGGCAATAGTTAAGTTAGCGGCATACGTTGTTGATATTTCGATTATGACAGATAATGCTTGTCCATCCTTTGAAGGACTTATTAATACTATCAAACTATGCTGGAGTTGCAGGCTATAGTCTCAATAGGGACAAACTTAAAGTGAAAGGCCTAAATAACAGTTGCTCCAAAGAAGTTGTAGGAGACTCAGGATCTGCATTGCAAGCTGGCTACTGAAAATATCTTGGGATTAAATTTGGTGCAGACCTAATGGATACCCTACAGCACAATGAGAAGTTGACCCTACCGAAAGTTCAAAAACTTCTCAAAGGGTGGAAGCCTAAGTTCATCACATGGTGAGGACGCATCAAGACCATAAAAATGATGATCACACCTATAGTAAATTATCTTATATCATGCTTCCACTTTCCCTTTCAGATGATTTCCACCATAGACTAACTAGACAAACGTTTATGTATCTTTATTTGGCAAAATAAATGTCCCAGAATATCAATCAAAACATTCTGTCTCCTTATCTCCCTTGAAGGAGTAACCCTTGCAAACTTCAGAACCTACAAACCAGCCTTCTTGGCCAAACAGGGCTCTATGTGGTCTTAACCCTTCCCCCTCCCCCCACTAGATTACACTTCAGCCTGGCTTCTAGTCAAAAGAGCAATTTTAGAAGGTTCTCATCCCATCATGCTACTCTCCACCAAACATAAACTCTCCCTATCAGCCAGACAAATGATCCAAAACACCAAAAAAGCCCTGCTGAAGCCGGACACAAAACTGGAAGGTCCGATAAAACACTCTAACTTGGTTTTTCAATGGAATAACACAATATTGAAGATTAAAGGCACTCCACTTGATTGAAAATCCTGTTTCTCTAAAGAAATCCACTTTTTGTCACAAGTAGGCCCTAAAAACACCCACTTTCCTTCAGAGAACTGCAGGTTTAAGTGAACATAGAAAACATGGACTTCTATGATTTTCTTAAACTTAAGTCTTGTATATCTAAGGCAAACCCACTCTCCCAGATCCCTTCCCTTCCTTATCTGATTGCTGTTGCCAACAGAAAGGGTCACCATGTCTCAAGATACTACAAACATTTACAACCAACCTCTACTCTTGTGAACCTAGGCACACAAGAAAAATTGGACAAAGGTATTCCTCTATCCCTGGAGAATTGAAACTTGATTTGGAAATACTTGTTTCTCTCAAACCAAATTCTGGCTCCTGCGTAGAATTTTTCGGACCCCTCCTCACCTCCATAAGGTTGGACTTAGAGATAATCCAACCTGTTGGAACGGTGGTAAAGAAACTGGAGATTTACCACACTTAGGGGCAGATTTAAGGAACGTGGTGCTGTGCCCAGTGCAGTGCCACTTTCCTTGCGCCCATTAGTGCCCCCTATTGCCACCATGTGCGCGCCGTATTTAAAATACGGTGCACCATGGCGCAAGGAAGGGGGCAATAGCGTCAACATTTTTGACGCTATTGATTTACTGTTTAGGGCTAACACCAAAATTTTAGCGCTAACCATGAGCAGTACATAGGGGCCCAATGCAACCAAATGTATGCCCCCTTTTAACGCCTAAACTGAGTAGGTGTTAAAAGTGCTGAAACAAATGATGCAAAGAAATCTCTTATATTTCTTTGCACATTTGTTTTGCCCCCTCCCCCCCCCCCACGGAGGAACGCACTCTTTGCATACATTATGCTTGGCGCATGCATAATGTAGCGCAAAGGGTTACAAAGTGGCTCAATGCATGCATTGTGCCACTACGTAAATATGGAGAGGCATTTTTGGCCATCTAACGCCACATTAGCTTAAAAACAATGATGCTAATGTGTCGGTAGATGGCACTAGGCCCTCTTACATCTGGCCCTTAGGGCCCAATTTACAGTTTGGCAGACTGGTTACTCCGTGACAAATGTGACAGATATCCCGGCCGCCAAATTACGATTCACATATCCACCTCATTTGTGATGGAGTAACCCCATCTGCTAAACTCTAAATCAGGCCCCTTACTCTTTTCCTGCAGTGCTATCAATGCGTTTTCGGGCAGTGTATTCGAGTTTCTCTCATCACTATTTGGTTTTCAGATTAAATGCAAGTTCCAAACTATCATAATGGGATTTCTTGATCCTCGCCTATCCTCCCATAACAATGCCCTGCTACTAGATATTTTACTGGTAGCATCTTTTAGATCCATCCTTACCAATTGGAAAAACATTGCAACCACCTCCTTCGAATCCTGGCTGAACTGCATAGCACACATAAGAGACGCTGACAACATTGCCTTACAGCACTTCCCTTGGAAGTCACAACATAGACCTTTATGGTTGATACTCAACACCTACTTTGCCTACAATAAGCAACCATGAACCTTCATCCCCAATATGCTTCCTACTTCTCCATTCACTTGTCAACCAAATATTCACTACCTTTAATTAAAATGACCCAAATACAGCACACTCATACCCCTCTTGCTCTTACGATCCTGCGGTACCTCACGAACTGTGAGCCACTGTCTTTATAGGTTGTTTTTATATAGTGTCTTTAAATGTTCTCTTAAGCAACCTTAGTACGCTCTTAAGATTGCCATATATAGTATGTGTATGTCTCGCAAATGGAGCCTTTTTTCGCTATTATGTCATATAATATTCTTGTGTAATGCATATGTTCTATCACAATCCAACTCTACTGCTCCCCCGCTACGAATGGTGTTTTATGTTCGATTTAATTTTTCCCTGTGTTTTTTCCCTATGTATTTTTAGATCTTATCAATCACTTATGAAACGTACTTCTCCTCTGTATTACCTTTGTTTTATCCTTTCTTTGGATCATGTTTGTTTAATGCAAAAAACTCAACAAAAATCTTCGAAATGAGAAAAACAAATTACAAAGGATTTGTAATACACACCCTAACAGCCTACAGCTAAATGGTTGGAATGGGGGTTGATCGAACTTGTTATTGCCAATGTCTTGTAGGTTCTAGAGCCAAAGAAGCCAATGACTGAAGGAGGCGGACCAAAGCCTCCTTCTGCATGTAGAAAATATTGGCCAAATTTACAAGGCCTTTGCACCTCCTTGCGCCACACTAGCATAATTTTTTTACTATAATGTAGCCCTGTGCTAAAATTTCGCCACTTTGTAACCTCTTGCTCCACATTATACCTGCGCCAGGTATAATGTATGCAAGGGGGGCGTTCCTACGCCGGCAGACCCCAAAAATGGCACAGTGAAATCTACAAGATTTCACTGCAACATTTTTTCTGTCATTTTTAATGCCTGCTCAGGGAAGGTGTTAAAGTGACGGGCCCATAGTAACCTATGAGTCTCCCTGGTGCTCTGCTGCACCAGTGCAATCATTTATGCCACTAATCCAGCAAAGCACTACAATAGTGTCATAAATTTGACACTATTGTGGAAACAAGCGTCATGGTGCGCTGTATTGTAAATACGGCCCAACCATGGTGTCGTTAGGTTGGGCAGTGCAAGAAAAGTAGCTCATCGGGACTTATGTGCCTCTTTCTTGTAGATCTGGCACTACGTATTTAATCATATATGGGCCAGATTTACTGGAAAATGACGGTGCGTGCCACTGCTCCAAACTTGGCAGCGCCACCCCTGGGGTGGCGATAGATTTTGGCGCTGCCTCCGGTTTAATAAAATTCATAAAGTCGAGGCAGCGTCAAAAGCAATGAGTGTTGCTGTGGCACGCCCACAGCAACACTCATTGGAATCACCTTCCACGCAAAGTGCTGCATGTGAAGGGGGCGTATTTCCAAGGTGGCATTAAGCCACAAAAAGTGGCTTAACGCTACCATGGAAATACGGCGCAGGGCATTGCGCCACCGGAGCACCTCAAAAAGTGATAGCGCCTTGTAAATCTGGCCCTATGTTCCCCATGAATGGCACAAGCGTCTTTACAAAACAAACCTAAAAGTCAGCAAACAGAGTATGCGCCTCGAACTATCATGAGTGCATATTAGAACAGGAGGACGAACAGCGCTCACTGCTACCGCCAGATTCAAACAAAATTGTGCTGCTGGGCTAATAACGGAACTAAAATGATCTTACATGCTGTTTAGACACACACATTATTTATGACCTTTTCTTGACACACGTTTGAAATTCAGGACTTGAAAAAGCTTTGTGAACACTTCCTTATAAGATTTTTTTGGTTGGTAAGTGAATTGCTTTATAAGATTTTGAACATTTCACCACATTATATATGCATATATTGTGCTTTGTCCCAAAGGTCCCGCATTAGATCTCCAAGTCACTTGTGTTGCAAGTTATGAATTACGTCGCTTCACAGATTTTGTAATTATGAGGGTAATTAAAATACAATTATGAAAGAAAGTAAGACAAGCATGCAAATATCTTGATACGGTACCATGACTGGGAGGGATGGAAGAAGAACCTATTCACGTCCTTTATCTGTGACATTGTGGTTCTTTCTGCTATTATCGGGTACATGACTTGTGCGCTTCCAGGGTTTGTCATGATGCAAACATCATTCTCGTCGCTGTAACAGCTCTTCACAAAACCAGAAAAGGTGACATCTAGGGAAAACAAAACAAGACATGAGAACAAACTTCTAGTGGACCGCATCAGTGCTTGTAAATGCTGCCACCCCACCAGACTCGTCCAGCTTCACCCAGGCGCAACTTTTGTCACTGAGATGGGGGGGGGGGGTGAGTCTGCAATTTCCTGACAATTATCAAACTGCTCATAGATAAAAAGCTGGTGCAAAAAACGTAGGAGGGTGAATACTGGCAGGGTAGAGGGCTGGGATTTTAGGGTGACACTAGAAGTAAAGACAACATTCCCGAAAAGTACAGGCATTTTTGGAATCAATAATGCATAAAACCATATGACACCACACAGGAAAATACAGAATTCATTCAGATTCCCAGGAAATACCACCACCGCAGGGGTGCGCACTGTACATTAGGAGACAAGTCATGGTACTGACTGAGAGGAGATACTATTAGGATCTACTTTCCACTCATTCTCTCAAAAGCTAGTAGTTTATTGTAGGAGTTGCAACTGAGGGCTTGTACCGTAGTTACAACCTGGTAGTTCTCGCAAATCTCAGTGGCTGTCCATTTAAATTGCTATATCATGCATTTCCCAAGCGCTGTAGAAACAATTCTTTTGACCTATTTATGAGCTCAGGGCTAAATTCCAACAACTTTTCCTGACTTAAGTTTGCACAGGAATCGGAATTAGGAGTTGTGTGATCATTTGCGCTCCTTTTAGTTCTCTCTCCCCTGATAGATTTGGCAGGTCAAATTTGCTGACAATTATTGGGGAAAAGGTTCCAAAAGAGGCAAAACATGCGGAATTTCCTGTGTTAAAAACGGATTCTGCAAGTTATGCATCACTTCCATGTAGGAAACCTCGAATAGGAGAGATACGTACCATGCCCTAGTATATACTGCAAGTTGGTGTAGTGGTATTGACCAGGTGTGATGAATAACCCACACTTTTAATCGGGATCAAGGAACTTGTTTTTGAGGTATAGTTTAAAATCGAGATATTTTGGAATTTAACATGCTACAATGCATTCACCTTTAGGCCACACTAAGGGCCATATTTGCAAACTTGTGACGTAGGGCAGTGCCATAAGTCTGTTTGTGGAGCTGCCCTGCGTCAAAAGATAAGGGTAGGAATGTGCTGTATCTACAAGATGTGGCACAATCCTGTTTTTGTCACCTACGTCTGTGCACAATGGGCTGCCATGCGCCAATGCAGGCAGCCTTGCACCATGGTGCAGGGATGGCTGCGTTTCGGGAATGATTGTTTTTGTGCAGGACGGGGGCCCTTCCTGCACAAAAACAAACACAAGAGGAGTTTTGCAGCACACATAGAAAAAGGAAAAAATAAGGAGAAATAAATGTATTTCCTTTTGTTGCTTCTCCCTTACACCTCCCCTGGGGAGGCATAGGGTTGTGACACATTTCCAGGTTAACAAAATCTTGTAAATCCAGGAAGGTGTCAAATGCCATGGGTGTTATGTGGGAACACCCACCATTCCAACTATGGCACGCCTCCCTGTCGCAGGGTTAGTCAACGCAGCAACTTGAGCTGAGTTGACTCAGTCTATAATTACATGGCCAGGAACAGCCACTCAGGGTGGCTTTATGTGGCCTTGTAAGTATAGCTCTGTAGTTTGTGCCGCCGGACCATCACTAAAGGTGACGTTACAGCAGCACAACTGGCCTTGTAAATATGGCACTTAGATTCCACTTAACTTAAATCGATTAAAAAGGTCCACAGTGTCCTTTTATTTTTTCTTGTACCTTATATTGACATTCTGCTATTGCCTTTATCTGACAGTTTCTGGTGTCTAGCAGGAACAAACATTTTGGCTAAAAGAATAGAAAGCGGTCACCCGTCAGCTCATGCAGCAATTGGAAGCCAATTACATGCTCCAACATGTGCATTTTGGCATCAGGTTGAGTCAGGTACTGAAAATGCCCCTCCCCATACCCTGGATGTAAGGAAAGATTAGAGTAGCATATGTTTGTAATTTAGAGTTCATTGCTCAGTAGAAGGTCTTGGAGATTGAGGCCCATATCTATACTTTTTTTGCACCGCATTTGTGTCATTTTTTTACGCAAAATCGGCGCAAACTTACAAAATACAATTGTATTTTGTAAGTCTGCGCTGCTTTTGCGTAAAAAAATGACGCAAATGCGGGGCTAAAAAAGTATAAATATGGGCCTGAGTGCTTTGTTTGCTTTTGATCCCTCTCAACAGCATTTCAGATTTTGCATTACTTTTCGCAAGTTGACTGATAAAATCTAAGGATTTCACCCAGTATTAACCATAATACAATTCTAAAAAGATTTCAGCCACTTAAAATTTAACACATTTGGTTAAAATGATTGGTCACTTGTCACATGTCTATACATTTTTTTTACTGACAAGTAATTGATCCCTGTGACCTCCTCAAGGTCACTGAAGCACCAGTTTACTGACGCCCATACCACAAATTCCATTATGTGCCTTTACTTGAAAATGAGTGACTGGGAGAAAATTGAAGAATTTATAGAGAGGTTGACCAACATCAAAATAATTCAGTAACATATTCTTTCTTCCCTCCACCCCACTCACCCAGTCTATCCTGACAGTTGGACTTGGTAAGAGGTAATGCACCCCCCAGCTTTTTTAATTTCCCCTCATGCTTTTTTCTTTACCCCACATGCAGAAAGCATTCATTTTATTGTGCATCATGCTTAACACTGCATCCATGCTCAATATTTTATAACTCTCACTAGAATGAAAGAAACAACATTCAATCAAAAAGATATAGCAAATATTGAAGGCACCTTATTTGTTTTATGAAGGCAATATGAACTCTGTAATGTATCATGGGAATGGTGATAAACCAACCTTGAAACTTTGTGATTCCATGAACACTTGAATTGCTGATGATTCTATGCCAGGAATCCTTTGGCCACTGGCCTGCCTTCGAAGTGAATATAGGCCATATGATTCCAACACGGCCTCGTAAAGGGTTCAAAGGTGAACGATCTCTTGAAGTCAAATCTACATTGTAAGGTCTGATACGGTCCTTCAGGCAGTCAAAAGCTGGGCTTGTTGCTACAATCACACATTGTCTCAGCAAGATGTACTTCTTTTCAAATTTGTTTTGATCTTTTTGTCCATGCACAATTGGGAGAAGCCCAATGTTATTATCGATTAATGTTAGGTTTTCCACCACCACACTGCTTCCAACATGGAACATGATGCCATAATCATAGTTCTTGTAGGCAGTGAATCCAGCAATTCTGGTGCAGTTTTGAAACCCATCTCCATCATACAGATGCACACCATGAAGACTAGAATGGGCCACATTTTCTTTCCAAGGGTTTTGAAATTCATCGCAGATTTGACCACTGACCCGAAAAGCTACACGTTCGGAGCCCGCCACAGTATTGCCAAGTAAGGTGATGTCATCTGCTAAATTAACTTTGATGCTGGCAATCCATTCTTTCACATTTTCTGGCTGCTTGGTTAAGACAATGAGGTTTCTAGAAAGTTTGTGGTTTTGGCCTTCTAAGTTTATCCCATGCCCTGTTGTGTTGAACACTACATTACCATTCAGTGAAATGTTGCTGCTTGCCACAGCACTGATTCCACCACTGCAACTATGGTGGATGCTTGAAAACATCATGTAAGATCCTGGAGCTGCACCATTAATCTCAATGGAAGAATGTTGCATGGTGCCAAAATTTGTGATTTCAACATGTGAAAGCTGAAGGACTCCTGTAACATGAATAGTAACTTGTTAAAATACTTTGTGATGTAGCTCTGACTAAACACCTAGATACACATGCACAAAATGACTCAAACATTATTAACACAATGGCATTTTGTTGAATAGATCTAATAGTAACAAATATGTTTATCCCAAATTAAGTTAAATTTAAAAAAAACTTTAATACATCTAATTTTTGCGCATGACTCAGCCTAATAGACACTTTATGGCAGCTTTAATTTACTGATCCAGAATATTTCTCCATGACCACCATAATCAGCTATTCTATATATTGTAGCAGTAATACTTGTAAGGCCTGCGGTTGCAGAGATTAATCGTCCCATAGGTCCCAGCCCTTGCTTTTTTTATGCCCTTTGCATCCTTCAAAATCCAACTATAACAATGCTTCACAGCATAGTCCCTAGTGGGTGTACATCAAACTAGTACTTGTCATAAGTATGTTTTACCTATCAGTTCATTTACAATGTAGCAAAATATAGAGCTGTATGCAATAAACACAGACTAGTCTTTTTAAGGCACTTCTAATGTCCCCTAAGTCTACAGACAACCTCTAACAGTCAATTACACTGGTACCTTAAGCAGTTTTAATGGATTATTCTATTTTATAAACGTACTGAAGGATGATGTCACTAGGAATTTCAGTGATATATTTATTCGTAATAAAATGTACTGTAGGTTGTAAATAGACCAATCATAATTCACCACCATCACAGCAACAACAGGCCCAGCTTCATTCATCCACACATAATGTAAGGTATCTGTTGCGTGTTCGATTGGAGACAATTAAGGGGATTGGCCAATATTGACTGAGGTAGGCCTTCTGCTCCAACTTTCCAATGGTTGTCTTTTTGATTTTTCCTGATTATTCTAGAACACTATCTCAGTGGGTCGAATGTTCTAATAGCATTATAGCCCTTCTTCTGGTTATACCAGTTGTTTAGGACCATCTCTAACATTATATTCACTTACCTTCATCTTGTGTTTATAACTTAGGAAGACGGCCTTTAACTATTATGGCCCTCAACATCAGGATATAATGTTACAATGGCACAAGATAGTACTCCTAATATGTCTATGTGGCAGACGTAGAAAAAGCATTCTTTGTTCTTCAGAAGTCCTCATGGTCTTAAGTTATCTCAGTCATACTAAAGGCTTCCTCCATTAAATACATCACCTCTGGTAAGAACTCCCTCGCAGGCTACTGCCAGAACTTATCCGCAGTTTCTAGCGTCCAATGAATCCAAATGGGTGTTTGCATTTTTAATTTCAAATTTTTTAATTAACATTTGAAAAACAGGCAAGCAAACCAGGAAATTACTTATTGTTATCTGAAATACAGTAATTGCATGCTACATTGTTGAACTGCATTAGTCTGAATGATGCTACACACCAGACAGGAAGATATAGGTGGTCATTACAACCTCGGCGGTCTTTTTACAAGACCGCCGAGGGACCGCCGTGCGGAAGACCGCCAGTAGTGGCGGTTTGCCGCTCGGTGTATTATGACTGTTGGCTGCTCTCCGTCCTTTTTCCGACGGAGAGCCGCCAACAGCCATACTGGCGGGTGGCGGGGAAGTGGAGGTTGCTCCACCTTCACCGCCACGCCAACAGAACACCGCCCACCGAATCATGTCCTGTGATTCGGCGTGGCGGTGTTCTGTTGGCGGTGTGGTGTCGGCGGAGCAGCCCCCATGGCTCCCATCCCCTCCCGGATGATCGACGGAACAGGTAAGTCGATCGTCCGTTAGCGGAGGGGGGAGGGGGGAAAGGGGTGTTGTGTGTTGTGTGGGTGGATGGGGGTGTGCGTCTGTGTATGTAGAGGGGGTGTGTGAGCGCGTGTATGCTTGCGGGGGTGTTGCGTGTATTGGGAATGAGTGCGTGTATGTCTGTGGGTATGTCTGTATGGATGTGTGCGTGTATGTTTGTATGTGGGTATGCGTGTCTGACTGTGTGTGTGGATGTAGGCATGTATGTCGGTGTGTGTGCATGTGTGTGTTGGTGGTGCCTGCGTGCGTGTTGTGTGTGTGTGAGTTCTGTGATGTTGGGGGTCGGGGTGGAGAGGTGGGTCCTGCCACCTTTGGCGGGTGGCAGGGGTGGTGGGGGGTGTAGGGGAGGGAGTCGGGGTGGGGGTGGGGGTTGGGGGAGACCCCTATCAGTGCCAGGGAAGGAATTCCCTGGCACTGATAGTGCTTACCGCCATGGATTTCATGGCGGTTCCAACCGCAGGAAATCCACGGCAGTAAGCCGGGTCAAAATACCGCCGGCGGTATAGTGACGGCCACCAGGCTGGAGACCCAGGTCTCCAGCCTGGTGGGCGGAACGGAGAACCGGCGGATGACCATGGCGGTAACCGCCATGGTCATAATACAAAAAAAAAAGACTGCCAGCCTGTTGGCGGTCTTACTGTCGCTTCTCCGCCTTCCGCCAGGGTCATAATGAACCCCATAATGTGGATCTTCAAACATAGGACAGGACTTTTTTCTAGACATATACCCATAGGGTAATGTCATGACCACACAAACTTGCCAAGTCAAATCAAAGAAGTGCATGAGAAAAGCAAAGAGATATCCTCAGTGGAGACAGCAAAGCCCAAACTGGAAGAAGGTTTGCAGAGTAATCTTGAGCTTATTTCAAAGGAAGAATCAAGAAGAGAAGATCCAAGATGGCCGCTGTGAGTCCTGAAGGTTAGTTACAGTTCTAGTCTTGCAATCGGTTGGTTGCTAGGTTACGAGCTCTCCAGCTAGAAGCCTTGCACTTCAACTGAGGTCTGACAGGAATCAGCTGTGTGGAGAGAGAGCGCGCTTCAGAACAGAAACTCCTGTGAGGTAAAATTACATTTGAAGATTATATTACAGAAAACGGATAAATATTGTCAAGGTTTATTCGAAGAGTTTGATAGTAGACCTTTCCCGTGGAAGTCGGCAAGGCTACAGAGTTAATGTATGAATTAACCTTATGTTTACAAGGTTCTTGTTTAAGATATTAAAGTCAAAGAAAAAATGAACTTTAAAAGAGCAAGCATCTACAAATGTCAAGGTTATAAACAAAGGCCAAGTTTAAAGGAGAAACGAACTGTTAACAAATAAGCATTTACAAATTCAATGGTAATAAACCAAAATAGAGTTTAAAAGAGAAACGAACTTAAATAAACAAGTATTTACAACTACAAGTTATCGACAGATGTCGAAGTAAGGAAGGAGAAACTAACTGTAATAAACAAGCATTTACAAATACAAGTTATCAACAAATGTCGAAGTAAGAAAGGAGAAACGAACTTTAATAAACAAGCATTTACAAATACAAGTATTGACAGAAGTCACAATAAGACAGGAGAAATTAAATAACATCAGCTGATTTGAAGAACGCATTATCACCAACTATATATATATATATATAGCAACATAAAACCAATCTCTAAAAAAGGTTGAGAAGTTCTTCCAGAATCAGTAATAAGCATTTTTTTTTAAGAAGAGCTATCATTTATAGAGAGAAGCATGGCTACAGAGAACTCAGGGTGAGTGAAGAAATAATAGAATTAAAGAGAATTAAGTGTTGAGAGTAGAAAGTGAAAAACTGATGTTGTATGTCCCTAGTAATTGCGACTGTGACTCTTGCAGGTGCTGTATCCAATCTTAGATGTGAAGAGGCAGACTGAGTACTGGCGTTCATCATCTCTGTGGCAGTCTCTCTACCATCCCATTCCCCTTTCCCCCTCCGGGGTACTCAGCACGAAGGATTAATATTCGTTGTGAGTAGCTCGGGTCGGGACTGAGGAGTTATCTTCTGCTTCTGAGGAAATCGAATTGAAGTATCCTGACAGATTGAAGTGCCATCACCCTAATTTTAGGGAAAAAACAGATTTCCTCCTGAGCAGAATGGCAGAAGGAATTGATATAAAAGCATTAGCCACCGTTTTGGAACGGTTACAGAAACAATTAAATAACACCATAGAAGAAACAGTCCAAATAAAACAGCGAATAAATGAGTTAGGGAACACCGCTAAATCAAATGAATCTGTGTTTTCACAAATCCCTAGCCCTTCACAGTCTGCAGGTATATCCACTCAAGTAATTCATGCGGTTTCCCCTATTATTCCTTTGGCTCAACTCGAGCGCTTTGGTGGGGAATCCAAATAAGGCGCAGATTTTTCTGACCTAATGCTCATTGCATTTTTTATGTAGACCAGTCATTTTTTCCGAAGACCAGTCCAAAGTGGCATTTATATTGTCTTATCTGACAGGAGATGCGGCCGCATGGTCCATGCCAATAATTTCCAGAAATGATCCTGTTTTATATAATTTCCAAAATTTCAAGGAAGAGTTCTTAAGAATATTTGATCGGCGAACTGCAGCTCAAGCCACTGACAACGAACTACTGGAAATCAGGCAAGGTAATAAAGATCTAGTAGCCTATCTGGCTCATTTCAATAAACTCATTGTAGAGACTGCCTGGCCGGAGTCAAAAAGAGCCGCCATATTTTATCGTGGACTGAGAGATGAATTGAAAGATGCCTTAGCACAAGTTCCAAATAGACCCACCGAAATTTCGGAGTTAATTGATCTTGTGTTACAGATTGACCACTGGTTAACTGAACGAAGAGCAGAAAAGAGAAGAGAGTATCGACCATTTCCCCTGAGAATTGATCGTGTAAGAAATGATCATACGAGAGCCGGAGAAAGGATAACGATAGAAGAACCAATGCAAATTGGTTCCATCCGAGGTCCTTTATCTAAGGAAGAAAAAGAGAAAAGAAGAGTGAATCAACTATGTTTATATTGCGGTGCATCTGGGCATTTTGTTAAAAACTGTCCCAAGAAACCCAAAGCTCTTCAGTCGGGAAAAGGCCAGCTTCATCAGTAGAGGGAGTTGCCCTGATGAAAGCAGAACCCAAGACAACTCCTTTAGATCAACAAGTGGCGAATACCTTACAAACCGCAGCGCCACGTTTGGTACAAACAGTATTAGTTAAGACCCTTGAGAAGGAAATTCAAGGGATCTCAGTTATGATAGACTCTGGAGCTACGGGCAACTTCTTTGATATCAAATACGCTCGTAAAATGGGTATTCGATTTATCAAGAAATCTACTTTGGAAGTAGTAAGAGCTGTGGATGGAACCAATCTTTCTTCAGGACCCATTTCCCATGAGACCGAACCAATTCA
This sequence comes from Pleurodeles waltl, assembly GCF_031143425.1. Taxonomy (NCBI): domain Eukaryota; kingdom Metazoa; phylum Chordata; class Amphibia; order Caudata; family Salamandridae; genus Pleurodeles; species Pleurodeles waltl. The sequence continues at coordinate 1,748,563,441 of NC_090444.1, forward strand.
GATGCAAGGTTTTGGTAGACATCAGGAGCAGATAATATTTAATTTGATAGATGCTCCACAATTTCAACTCATTTTGGGTCTGCCCTGGTTTACAGAACATAATCCACAAATTGATTGGAGCAAAAGAACGATCAAGATGAATTTCTCTTACTGCAAAGAGAATTGCTTTCATGATGGAGTGGAAGTGTCCACCAAGTCCCAAGCGGCCTGTTTATCATCACACTCTTCAATGATCTGTGCCCTAAAGACAGCAGAAATCCCAAAAGAATATGAGGATTTAGTCGCCGTTTTTGATGAAAAGGAGGCTGAGAAATTGCCACCACATCGACCCTACGACTGCAAAATTGAACTGGAGCCAGGTGCGATATTGCCATGTAGCAGAATATATGCATTGACCGAAGCAGAGAATCAACATTTAAAGGAGTATTTGGATCAATATCTTGCTAATGGTTTTATTCGTCCTTCTGAATCTCCAGTGTCATCCCCACTATTTTTCATACCAAAGAAGGATGGGAGTCTTCGAACTTGCATTGATTATCGAGCCCTCAATCAGGTTACCATCAAGAATCGATACCCACTGCCTTTAGTGTCAGTTTTATTAGATCAAGTAAAGAATGCTAGAATCTACACCAAATTGGACCTGCGAGGAGCATATCATTTGATTCGAGTGGCTTCAGGGGATGAATGGAAAACCGCTTTTCGGACTCGATACGGATTATTTGAATATCAAGTGATGCCTTATGGGTTATGCAATGCTCCCGCTGCCTTCCAGCATTTCGTTAATGATATATTACGAGAATTCCTCAACCGGATTGCCGTGGTTTATATAGATGACATTTTAATCTTTTCCGACAATCTACAGGAGCACATTTCCCATGTTCGATCCATCCTCACAAGGTTGCAAGAAAACCATCTCTATGTAAAATTGGAGAAGTGTGCATTTCATGTGGAACGAGTTGAGTTCTTAGGATTCATTTTGTCACCAGAAGGAGTTAATATGGATCCTGCCAAGATAAAGACAGTGCAACATTGGCCTTCTCCTTGCAATGTCAAAGAGATCCAGAGTTTCTTGGGGTTCGCTAATTTTTATCGAAGATTCATATCCAATTTTTCTCAAACAGTTACACCCATTACTCGATTGTTGAAGAAAGGAGTGAAGTTTGAGTGGACAAAAGAAGCTGAAAATGCTATTAATTTTTTGAAGAATTCCTTTGTCTCAGCTCCAATCTTGCTCCACCCCAATCCAGATGAGCCATATTATGTGGAGGCAATTGCTTCAGATGTTGCCATAGGAGGTATCCTTTCCCAGCGTCATAAAGATACAGGTCAATTACATTCAGTGGCCTATTTCTCTCGAAAATTAACACCACCAGAGATAAATTATTCAATTGCGGATAAGGAGCTATTGGCAGTCAAAGAAACTTTTCGTGAGTGGAGGCATTACATTTTGGGAGCTAAGCATAAAGTGACTGTTTACACGGACCACCGAAATTTACAGTTTTTAAAATCAGCTCGAACTCTAACAGCTAGACAACTGCGTTGGTCCCTATATTTTGCAGACTTTGATTTTGTTATCACTTTCAGACCAGGAAAAGTAAATGGGAAGGCAGATGCTCTATCTCGAATTGATACTGGTGCAGTTAAAGAGCCTCCAGAAAAAGAATTGATTATTCCACAAGAGAAGTTCATATCTGCCATATTGTATGAAAATTTAACCAAAGAAATTCAAGAAAACTTAACATTCGAAGGAATGCTGAAGTGGTCCAAAGAAGGCCAAGGAAGAGAAATCAAAAAAGGTTTGCCATACTTTAAAGGTGCACTGTATGTTCCGACTGTGGAGCTGCAAGAAAAAATTCTTCAGGCTTATCATGACGAACAATTGGCTGGACACAAAGGAATTCAAAAGACTCAAAATCTAATACAACGAGAACTTTGGTGGCCAAAAATGAAAACTCAGATAAGACAATATGTGTCAACTTGTGACAAATGTCAAAGAGGGAAATCAAATAGAACAGCTTCACAAGGTCAGTTAAGACCTTTGCCCACTGCACCCCATGCCTGGCATACTGTTACTATGGATCTTATAGTGGACCTCCCTAGTAGCCAAGGTTTTAACACTATCCTAGTTTTTGTAGACACTTTCACTAAAATGGCGCATTTCATTCCTTTGAAAGAAATCCCTCGAGCCCCACAGGTTGCACAGTTGTTTACACAACACATAGTACGCACCCATGGTATCCCAAAAATTCTAGTTTCAGACAGGGGGTCCCAATTTGTTTCTCGCTTTTGGAAGGCCTTTAGTAAAAGATTAGGAATTGATTCTCGTTACTCTACCAGTTACCATCCTGAAACCGATGGGCAAACAGAGAGAGTGAATCAAGAGTTAGAACAGTATTTAAGACTCAATTTATTCGATAAAGAGAATGAATGGCCCGAGTTGATGTGGGCAGCTGAATTTGCTTACAATAATGCTGTTCATTCCACCACTGGGTTCACCCCCTTTTATCTGAACCATGGTAGACATCCTAATGTAATGTTGGGTAAAGAAGATGATTCAGTGCCTGCAGTAGAAGAGATGGTGAGGGATTTGCAGACCACGTTAGTTAGGGCTAGAAAAAACATCATTCAAGCAAAAGACTCATATAAGACTCAGGCTGATAGAAAAAAAAGAGAGAGCCCCATTTATTCGAAAGGAGACAAAGGCCCTCATTCTGACCTTGGCGGTCTTTTCGCAAGACCGCCGAGTTACCGCCGCGGTATGCCGCTGTGCGTATTCCGACCGCTGGGAGCGTTCCGCCGGGAAACCGCCAGCAGCCACACTGGCGGTCGGCGGGAAAGTGGAGACTGGTCAACCTCCACCGCCACGCCAGCAGAACACCGCCCACAGAATTACGACCCACATATCTGTGTGGTGGTCTTCTGTTGGCGGTGTTCTGTTGGCGGTCACCTCCCCATGGCTCCCGTCGCCTCCCGGAGGACCAACGCACAAGGTAAGTTGATCGTCCGTTAGGGGAGGGGGTGGGGGGTGTTGTGTGATGTGTGCGTGCATGGGGGTGTGCGTGTGAGTGTGTAGAGGGGGTGTGTGAGTGCGTGTATGCGGGCGGGGGGTGCTGCTGTGTCTATGGGTAATGTGTGCAGTTCGGCGGGTGCGCATGTCTGCATGTATGTGTGCGGGTATGTGTCCCCGTTGTGTATGTGTGTGTGTAGGGGGTGTGTGCATGTCGGGGTGCATGTATGTGCATGTCGGGGGTGGGGGTGGGGAGGGGGTCCGTACCACCTCTTGGTGGTGGCAGGGGGGTGGAGGGTGTGGGGGGAGGACTCGTGGGGTGTAGTGGGGGGTGGGGGAGACCCCTATCAGTGCCAGGGAAGGAATTCCCTGGCCCCGATAGTGCCTACCGCCATGGTTCGCATGGCGGTTCCCGACCGCCAGAAACCGCGGCGGTAAGCAGGGTCATGATACCGTTGGCGGTCTTGGGACGACCGTCGGGCCGGAGTGCGCAAACTCCAGCCCGGCAGTCATGACCGCCGTGGCGGTCGGAGTGGGGAAGTGGCAGTCGATCGCGGCGGTGACCGCCGCGGTCAGAATGCCATTTTTTTTACCGCTGGTCTGTTCGCGGTCCGACCGCTGCCTCTCCGCCGACCGCCAAGGTCAGAATGAGGGCCAAAGTTTGGTTATCCACTCGTCATTTACGTCTCAAAGGAAATCGCAAATTTTAGCCACGATTTATAGGCCCATTCAAAGTTGACAAGATGATCAATCCAGTGGCAGTTAAATTGCAGTTGCCAGCTCATCTAAAGATACATCCTGTTTTCCATGTCTCCTTGTTAAAGAACAGTCCTCCAAATTTACGTCAAAACTCCCCTCCAATTCCTATCCAGATTAGCTCTGCAGAAGAGTATGAGGTCAATCAAATCTTAGATTCCAAAATCCGTAATGGCCAGCTTTATTATCTAATTGATTGGAAAGGTTATGGTCCAGAGGAACGATCCTGAGAGCCGCACGAGTATGTACATGCTTCAAGATTAGTGAAAAACTTTCATAGAAACTACCCAAGCAAACCTAAATTGGAGAACTGTTCCTTGAGGGGGAGTACTGTCATGACCACACAAACTTGCCAAGTCAAATCAAAGAAGTGCATGAGAAAAGCAAAGAGATATCCTCAGTGGAGACAGCAAAGCCCAAACTGGAAGAAGGTTTGCAGAGTAATCTTGCGCTTATTTCAAAGGAAGAATCAAGAAGAGAAGATCCAAGATGGCCGCTGTGAGTCCTGAAGGTTAGTTACAGTTCTAGTCTTGCAATCGGTTGGTTGCTAGGTTACGAGCTCTCCAGCTGGAAGCCTTGCACTTCAACTGAGGTCTGACAGGAATCAGCTGTGTGGAGAGAGAGCGCGCTTCAGAACAGAAACTCCTGTGAGGTAAAATTACATTTGAAGATTATATTACAGAAAACGGATAAATATTGTCAAGGTTTATTCGAAGAGTTTGATAGTAGACCGTTCCCGTGGAAGTCGGCAAGGCTACAGAGTTAATGTATGAATTAACCTTATGTTTACAAGGTTCTTGTTTAAGATATTAAAGTCAAAGAAAAAACGAACTTTAAAAGAGCAAGCATCTACAAATGTCAAGGTTATAAACAAAGGCCAAGTTTAAAGGAGAAACGAACTGTTAACAAATAAGCATTTACAAATTCAATGGTAATAAACCAAAATAGAGTTTAAAAGAGAAACAAACTTAAATAAACAAGCATTTACAACTACAAGTTATCGACAGATGTCGAAGTAAGGAAGGAGAAACTAACTGTAATAAACAAGCATTTACAAATACAAGTTATCAACAAATGTCGAAGTAAGAAAGGAGAAACGAACTTTAATAAACAAGCATTTACAAATACAAGTATTGACAGAAGTCACAATAAGACAGGAGAAATTAAATAACATCAGCTGATTTGAAGAACGCATTATCACCAACTATATATATATATATATATATATAGCAACATAAAACCAATCTCTAACAAAGGTTGAGAAGTTCTTCCAGAATCAGTAATAAGCATTTTTTTTAAGAAGAGCTATCATTTATAGAGAGAAGCAAGGCTACAGAGAACTCAGGCTGAGTGAAGAAATAATAGAATTAAAGAGAATTAAGTGTTGAGAGTAGAAAGTGAAAAACTGATGTTGTATGTCCCTAGTAATTGCGACTGTGACTCTTGCAGGTGCTGTATCCAATCTTAGATGTGAAGAGGCAGACTGAGTACTGGCGTTCATCATCTCTGTGGCAGTCTCTCTACCATCCCATTCCCCTTTCCCCCTCCGGGGTACTCAGCACGAAGGATTAATATTCGTTGTGAGTAGCTCGGGTCGGGACAGAGGAGTTATCTTCTGCTTCTGAGGAAATCGAATTGAAGTATCCTGACAGGTAAAAAGACATAACCACCACAGCCTGCCAACTTCTGACTTTTCAGAACTGAGAGAATGATGTCTGCTGAAGCTAGTAGAGGTGTGATTCAGTTGGGGGAGCATGATGCCAGTGGACAAACTAAACAAACTTTATTCAAACTATGGAATAGGGGCTGCAGTGAATGAATCAGAGGCTGGTTAACATGGCCAATCACACACACTGAGGGACGTTTTACAAGTGACTAGAAGGACCAATGAGACATCTTCCTGGCCCGAATGAAGATGATGAGGGCAGTGGAAACAGCCTGTCTTGTTTCCCCCGGAGCAACACTCGAAGGAAACCGCCAGGAGGAAGAAAAAAGATTACTCCCTGTAATTCCCCATTTCTCCGCGGATCCTCGGGGTTTCCATTCAGAATACCTGCTAATGCTAAACAGAAGTAGCTTAGAATCCACGTTAATCATAATGAGGCCCTTTGAGGAAAAAAGCGAGAGGCAAACTACAGCGCTTTTGTGCCACTCAAGGGCATTTCTGCTTCATTATTTTCATTGCTGGTTTTCATTTTTATTCTTGTGCACCTGCCATTTGTCTGGTCAAATTGTTCCTTGGCTATATGTGCTCGATAGTAAGCCGGAGTATGTACAAGTGGATGGAAGCAGTTCAGGATGTAAAATGACCAGTGTGGGAAGAGATCGGTGTCATGATCAAACTTCTGCTATGAGCTCAAAACATGTTGCTGAAGATTTGATACTGGGCATTGGTGCGCTTGAGTCAGTTGCATAACTAAACGTAAGGAGCCCACTGCAAACTACATGGAAGGTGGGTCTGACACAGTCAGGAGCTCCCAGGCCAGGGGCGCACTGGACCTTCGGGAGCCCCCCTGCACCACGGGGGCTAATGTTACGCCACTGGCTTGAGTGGAGAAGAAGAATACAGCAGGCAGTATTGTGCTTTCCAGCATACTTCCATCTGGTGAAGAATCATGCTTCTTTGTGGATCTCCTATTGTGTGCTGAAGCTTTGTTAGAAATTGGGGTTCTGGTTGGCAGAGTATGCCAGGAACCACAATCCTAGTCAGTGTAAGTCAGATGCACACCATAAATTAACCTGTGCTCACCCTCCCGTTGCATGGCACAGAGCAGTCAGGCTTAACTTAGGAGGCAATGTATAAAGTATTTGTGTAACACTTAAAGCAGTAAAACAGTGAGAAGCGCCACTAAAAAGATACTACACCTGGTTGGATAGAGCTTAATTTTCCAATAAGTAGAAAGTCCAATAAGTAGAAGTCAAAATATCGATTTTGAAAGAAGATTTGAAAATATAGTGCTATCAGCCAATCAGGGCTATCTGGTCTTGCTTGACCGGGTCAAATCTAAAAGTTTAGGTTGACCTAGATGGAGCATGGGTCGGATACAGGGTCCAACCTTGTCCTGCTACAAATGCTGGAGGATGCATCGAAGACAAAGACCCGATGCAAGGAGCAGAGGTGGAGATGCATCAGTGTTGATTCCTTTGGATGCAGGTGATTAGTAGGGTCAGATATGCACATTCGGAAATACATCGTCCGTGAACACTTTGCAATGAAAGCAATATGTCGTCATCGAGCCGTGTAGCCAGCGATGTGAAGTCCTCAAGCAGCGATGCACTGGTATCGAAGAGATGTGTTGTTTCCGACCGGTGCAATGGCAGTGATGCATGTATTATTCCAGTTACAGCACTTTATACCCACTTCAAAGGGCCCAGGACTGGATTAGCACCACTTGGCAGGCAAACTTGCAGCAAGCAAGGTCCAGGTGTTGTAGGTGATCATGGGTTGAAGTTTTTTGTGTCCCTGAGACTTCTGAAGAAGAAGGCAAGTCAGCAAGCCCTTGAATTCACTCTGGGTTCAAGTTAGATGGGTCCAGTCCTTCCTCAGGAGGGCAGCAGGCAGCAGGGCAAGACAGCAGAAAATCAGTTCTTGCTACTGCTCGAATAGCCAGGTCTTGGGGCGTTTCCTGAAGGTCAGGAGGTCCTGGGTCTGTCGTAGGTGGACGGGGAGGGAGTTCTAGGTCTTGGTGGCGAGGTGGGAGAAGGATCTGCCTCCGGCTGTAGTTCGGTGGATGCGAGGGACAGTGGCGAGGGCGAGGTTGGCTGAGCGGAGTTGGCGTTTGGGATTGTGGAAGGTGAGTCGCTCGTTGAGGTAGGCAGGGCCAGCGTTGTGGAGAGCTTTGTGGGCATGGATGAGAAGTTTGAAGGTGATCTTTTTGTTGACGGGGAGCCAGTTTAGATCTCTGAGGTGGGCTGAGATGTGGTTGCGGCGTGGGATGTCGAGGATGAGGTGTGCGGAGGCGTTCTGTATACGTTGCAGTTTTTTCTGGAGCTTGGCCGTGGTTCCAGCGTAGAGAGCGTTGCCGAAGTCCAGTCTGCTGCTGACGAGGGCGTTGGTGACCGTCCCTCTGGTTTCGGTGGGGATCCATGTGAAGATCTTGCAGAGCATGCGGAGGGTGTTGAAGCAGGAAGATGAGACGGCGTTGACTTGCTGGGTCATGGTGAGCGATGAGTCTAGGATGAAACCATGCAGAGGGAATGCATGAAACCAGCTGTCACCACAGCCCACACATGTAGTGGAGATAGGTATTGCAATACCTCTTGCAAATGAAATTTAAAAATTGGATTTGACCTGGGCCCATGAAATCAGGCCAAACTAAAAGAAAGAGTGAGAGGTCCACTAGTCTCAGGTATAGGATCTCTCTTTTTTGGCTTTTGCAGCAGAGCCAATTAAAAATCATCAACTGCTGCACATCTTTCAGACAATTTTCTGTTCTGTATGAATCCCAATATTAAAGTGTATTGTATGCATATCTGTGAAAGATGATGTGATGGGCTGGCAGGATGTATGTCACTCATCTCAACAGGTGCTGTACAGTACAGTACAGGTGAGAGGGCTGATCCTTGAGGTACTCCAAAGATGATGGTAGTGATGTCAGAAGTGAAGGGACCTAGTTTAACTTCTTGGTTGTGATTGATCAGTAATGAGTTAAAACTAACCAGATTTGTTCCACTGAACTAATTAAGTGATCAAGCAGTAAACTGATAAATGGTGTGTTATGCTTACTTTTGTAGATGGATTTTCAGGCCACCTGAGGTGGGAGGAAAATAGTGTAATGACATGGATGATGGAAAAGTGAAGGGAGTATATGATGCACTATGAAATTGACTGTATGCACTGATCTATTCTTTGGAATTCCAAGTTATATATTATGTATAAAATATGTATCCTTTTATGACAGGGGGATACATACTAGAGCTGAGTCATGAACAACAGTTGAAAGGGCATCAAATGATGAACAGTGTGTATTTCTGAATGTCTGGAAAAAGTCATGCATATGCACAGAAGTTATCTGAGACTGTAGAGAGGTCTGTATGTGGTATAGGGTTTGATAAATGTAAGAGAAAGGCATCCCTGAACAAAAGAATAGTGAATAGAGATGGTTGCTATCATTCTAATGTGCTGTGATTATTTCTATGGAACTATGGACTTCTACGTACCAATACATTAGGTGAACTGATTAATTTTCATTAGAAATGACTATTGTAAACTTAGGGCCTGATTTAGAGTTTGGCAGATGGGGTTACTCCATCACAAACATGATCGATATCCCAGCCGCCATATTACGGTTCCATAATATCCTATGGAAATTGCAATACGTCCTGCGGGATATCCATCATGTTTGTGATTAAATAACCCGCCCGCCACATTCTCAATCAGGCCCTTATTATTGAGGTATTGTTTCTTGTAACTATCCTTTGACATGCAAGATGGACTGTTATGTTGTGATGTCGTGGGGTCATATGTACATTGTGTACAACTAATGCGCTCCAGTGAGGCAGTAGTTGTTGCTCTCCAAACTGTCTGGGTGTGGCGTGTGCACTCTTTTAAGTAAATATGTACCCTCCCTTCTGTGGGATCCCGCCTCCTTTTTGATATGATAGTCAGCTTTCATGGCAAATAATAAAACAGATAATAAAATATGTGAAAGCAATTTAATTATTCTAATTATAAAATAGATGATCTAATTGAACATTTCTCTCAATACAGTCTTTGTGCTGCAGACCCAAACCCAAGACTACTAATAATACTAGCAAATGTTAAGATAGACAACTGGGCAAAAGAGCATTTTCAAACTTGTTTTTATTTAACATACCTGTGAAATATGTTCCATTTATGCTTTTGAGTTGCCCAACATGAATTCTCCCAGAGCAGGGCTCGTCAGACTCAATCTTTACATTTCGTGTCAAAAGACCAACCTCCGCAGCAGAAGACAAATTCCTGTTTTCAACCATATATGACCTTCCTGCATAATTTATAAATGATCAAGAAAGTTATGAGAAGTGAGAAAGAGGTCTCCATTCCATTTAAAATGTGTGTTTTTCAAATGTTATCAAACCATACAAAGATATCAGGCCCTACTGAAAAAGGCATTTTGGAGTGCATGTAATAGTACTCCGGCAGTACTCTTTTATACAATCTTACCTGCCATTGTGAACATCCAAAATGGAAATAAAGTGGAAATGTCCAAGGAAAATTCATAAACAATTAGTATAAATGGATTGTCTTTGAACTTTTAATAACAGAAAGTTTAATGTTCCAAGGCCAATTCACAAAGGCATATAAGAATATGTAAATAGTAGTACTACTTTCCATAATCATGAATGCTTTTGTGAATCAGCCCCAAAATAAAGAATAACAAAGTGTTACAATCACAAAGACCATTGAGGTATTCTAAAAAGTTTATCAACTGTTAACAGTTGCTATCAGCATAAAATTCATATGTGGCTATCATATACAATGGTTTGACTTACACATTACAGATCAGGCACTGAAGGCACTGAACTGAATTTGCTAAAAAACTCACTTACCCTGTCACAATTTGAGAGGTTGGATAGAGTCAGCCAAGGACAAGACAACCAGTCCCTAATAATGCACAAGAGAAATCCAGCCGACTCCTTTGCTCCAAATCTGAAGCAAAACATGTCTAGTTGATTCCATTTCCACTCTGTATTGGTAGCAATTATGGTAATTCCAGCTTAAATCTAACATGGCGCCGCAACTGGTATTGTGAACATTCTGAAGCGAAAATCAAGTAATTTCTCACTATGAAGAGATTCAACAACTAATACACGGCTGAATCATGCCACAGATTGGGTACTTTAGATATTGAGACTCAAGCATTTTCATTCAAAATGCACCTTAATCAAGTTCTTTATAGCATGTCAAAAATGCCACTTGCACTAGTTTCACAAGACACAATATTATTTAATTGTATTAAACACCTCTTCAGCAAATGTCCTCATCTTACTGTGCACAAAGGAGTACTTCTGAAAATGAAGTTTCACATTTCCTTTTTATGTTTGCAGTTTTTGCCCAGTATTACATCTTTGCAATCTTTGCAGTTACATTACTTTGTAATTTGAGTTGCTACTATGGCGGCGCTGCAGTTTAGTTCATTTATTTTGTTCACCATCTGCCTTGTATTCTCTTTCTTTTTTAGCTGTGTCCCTCCTTTGTGTCTCCTTTCATGTACATGGTTGCTGAATTTAGCATCTTCTGCAATAACGATTACTGATACGTTTTTCTGTTGTTGTTTGGCAATATTACTGCTCAGTCGTATTGTTCTCTAGTAATAATACATACGTTGCCAAAATTACAATCGCCTGATTTTTCTCCAGCTTTTTGTGGACTGGAAAATCCAGTGCACTCTGTCAATGTTAAATTAAAAACGTACGACTTATTAAGGATCATAAAAACATTGAAGCCTCCACTTTTATGACGACATAAAAAAATTGAAATGATGCAGAAATGTTAATAACAATTAACTAATTCATTGGGTGCCCCATGGGAATACATAAGGAAAGTTTGGTGGGAACATCGAGCACTTTAGTGGAAACAGACAGCGATCTATTATTCATAAAACATATTTCTTTAGCAATACTCCCAATTACGTATGTGCTTGCTTAATCATGCTTTTATAGTTCTAAATCCACAGTATTGTATTAAAAGCCAATCGTTCCCTCAGATCTAAGAAATATGATTTTTTTTTCTTTGAATCAATTTCATTCAGTGTTATTCATCCTCATCACACGTTTTCATGATTATATTTCTCTGTGTTTATACTGGATGCCCCAAGATATATTTGGATGTTTGTGTATTGATAGTGATATGATGCAACTCTGATCTCTTTTCTTATTTCGATGGATGACTTCAGTGTGATATGCCTGTCAGCATATAACAAATTTGACAACATTGGTGAACACTAGTACTTGTTATTCTGAGCTACATCACTTTTGGTGAACCTGCCTGTCTTGAGTCCTTACCCTGCCACATTCATGGCAATCTCACAATATCTTTAGTTTCCCCAGATATGAACAAACCCAACAAAGCCCTTTTATGTTATATGTCAATTGTGTCACATTTGGTATACACACATTTTATTTCTGTTTTGGTTCTTTAGTAATTACTGCTTCTTACATTGTATTTGTACTCAGCATAGCATATGTATTTGTGAAGTGCGCATTCACCCCTTGCCCCGTCTTGGTGCTCAGTAACAGATGCCCATTGTTACCTAACTCAAGGTACTCACTTTATCGACTTGGGAGGATGAAAGGCTGAGTCTACCCGCTGGCGCATGAACATCTAAACATGAGTTCAAAGACATGGGTACAAGCTGAATTAATAATATGGCACTTTTAGTGTTGTTCCCTGAGTTCATCCATAGTGCTTAACTTTGTGCCAAAACATGCTCTATTGCTGCTCATATCTCTGTTATAATACACACTATGAATACTCTTGCAGGTTGGATGTCATTTGAATCAACTTACACTCTGTGGATTTCAAGTGATGCTCAGTAGAGGACTGAAGCAACACACTCTGTTATGGTGTGTGACCATTTGAGTCATTGCTCAGTTTAGCACTCCATTAAGGGATGTGACAAAATCCTGAGTAGCTCTTGCTGTGACTGACAGCTAAAGCCTTTTTCATGAGCCGGAGCTCAGATGCATGGGGTCTCCAGAGAGAGAGAATGTAGGTACTAATCCTCAATGAGGTGGTGTGATCATTCATCCTCATCTTACAAAGTGTTGATAGCCAAGAACATTTTTTGGGATTTTGAACTAAACAAAGGGATCTCTGTTCTGTGCTCAGAATCAGCAACTGTCCTCCTTCCAGCAATCGATGCATTTACTATAAAGGTATTAAGTAGATCATCTTACCAGTGTGTCTGTGAAGGAGCTGCTTATGAATTTTAATGCTATTCTTGTAGACCTCTGTGACAGTTCCCAGCTCAGCTTGATGGGCATCATAGGTCGAGGAGCTGATCACAATGTCTTCACCAGGAATCCAATCAACAGCATCTTCCAACAAAATTCTATGAAAGTCACAAAAAAGAAGAGTCACTCGACATTGTGAGAAAGATAGCAAAAGGTAGATGTTAAGAGTTTACAGTGAGCTAGCGCTCTCTGCTCTTATCTTCTGTTGACAAGTTTGCATCCCGTTAACACCAACTCAGCATTCTAGCCTTTCAAAATCATTAGGCGACTCGAGTAACTTAAAATTAGGTAATAATAGCACCTTTTTATCTATAACACTTAAAAATTACACAATGGTTAAAAATTTGTGTTAAACACATCATCAATTCATTCTGTCAGTTCTTTTCGTCCTAAAGATATACATATCACTGCATCATGCAAGGTGATAACTGAAATAAAAGATTCTGAATATATAAGTGATTTCTTACCTTTGAATAAAAAAACAAAGGCAGCATTTGTCTATCATCATTATCGTTTTTACTGGACTCTATGAATAAATGTATTTTTGAGTAATACTTTGTTGATACAATAAGTCTTTTACAAACATCTTTTCTTATTTTATATATATATATATATATATACATACATATATATATATATATATATATATATATATATATATATATATATATATATATATATATATATAGAGAGAGAGAGAGAGAATTAAGATGATGAGAAAATAAATTAAACAGAACTGATTATGCTTCAAGTTATACTCCATTCCGGATTACTCGTGCACGGGATTCCACCTATTCAAACTGCACTCATGCGCTATTTGTACACAAAATATTAGAAAGTCATAACTGCAGTTCCTTTTTATTAGATTTCTGTTGTTTTGGTGCCCCTTTGTTTATTCAATTTTACTCTATTTTACCTCGGTTTGGCATGTTTTCTTTTTGGTGTTTTGGCTTTCTTACTATTTGGTATTGAATAAATAAATACTTTTAATATTGCCCTAAGTTAAGCCTGTCTGCGCTGTGCTGTAGCTACAGGGGAATTGAGCTCGGTTTAGCTTAGTGACTTTGGGGTTCACCTGACAAGGTAGTGTTATTATTCCTTGACGTCAGGGGTGGTTTCTCCATTAGGGCTCTGGGGCTGCCCCTTTCTGAAATCCCTCCACGCTTACCTCAAAAATATTAAATAGATCAATTTATTTAGCGATACAATCATATTTGTAAACACATTGATGTGTTTAAGTCTGGGGTGTATGTCCCAGGCTGCCTGACCTGCCTCTCTGTGAAGCAGGAGATGAAAGACAGGTAGTAAATAAACTTTCTACAATGTGATGCGTGACACAGGGCTAACTCTTCTGAAGCCTTTGTAGTCTACAGTGGTATCCACGGTGGGCTAGTTGCGCTGTCAGCAACACGGTTTCGGGAGTAAGAGTCTGCATCCCTGCATAAAGCCAGACATCCATCATTCACAGACATAGACCTACCTATATCATTCGTCACACAGTAGGACTGGAGGCAAGCATGTGTGATGTGGTGGCCTGTCCTCAGTAATGGTAAGTGTTATAATGCTAATCTTGTGTGATGTATATTGTGCTGAGATCTCTGGCCATGCTTATCTCCCCCACTGTGACACCCAGGCACTGTCTGCAGGTGGCTGGCTCCTTCAGAAGTGGAGCAGCTGTATTTGCTCCCCAGCAAAATTGATCAAAAAGACAAGCAGGGTTTTTATTCTCTTGCGAGGGTGACCAAAATAAACAAGTCAAACACAAAAGGGAGAAATATATGCTTAAAGTAAAGACAGTTACATGCTGTATGGAATTAAAACTGGCCCTATCTTCATACTCTTAACATTAATGCCAAAAACATGGATTCATTTATGAACAATGAATGTTTAAAACCATTACGATAATGCATGTCAGCGATTTAGTTCCTCTTTTTTATCACATTTTTATTAATCTTGTCATTCCCAAGTGTGTTAGCTATTTAAACATATTGTGTTTCTGTATGATTTCTGAGCATCTAATTACTCTTGTATGGTGCATACTTTGAATCGTACCCGGTGTTTGTGAGGGGCTTTGATTGAGAGCTCTGGTGCTGAGACTGAAGGCAAAGCAAAGTGCCTGCCAGTGGGTTGGCCTCTCTGCAGAGCGCATACAGAACAAGAAGTTTTTAAAGAGAGGCTGAAAATGTACAGATTTATATGCTTATCAGAAAAATGGCTATGTGACAAACCTCCAGAGGTAGCTGGGTTCCTGCAGGTGAATAAAATTGCTTAGAAAGGGGGACAAGGTCGCCCTTCTGAGGCGCTAACGTTTATATCCACTAAGGCAGCAAGAAAGATAACAATGATAAAAGTAAGCTGTAACTTGATAGTGGCCTATAGAGTGCACCTATATGTAGTTGACCCAAGGTACAAAGGGATAATCAATGAATACATCCAAGTAAGAGATATGCAAATGTATGACAGAGAGCTAAGAAGATTTAATGAAGATGTGGAATGGACCTGGGCAAACAATCAGGAGGATATGATCCTGTTGATGACAGATGTTAATCATAGATTGAACTAGAAACATTCAGAACCCTTGTTTAAAGCAATACAGGCAGCATATAGTATTAGCATTGCAAGATATCCTGCATGTAAAATGGCAACATATGATGTAACACTTGTGAACTATTTAGGGACAATGAAGATGTTCCGTTTAAATGGACGTGTGAACACAGACCCCCGGGTAAGACAGATGGATAAGAATGAAATGCAGTTGTGCCTGGTTTGTTATATTTTTATGCACGCTTGCTTCTTTGATAAGATCAAAAGTTTTGAACTAGAGCAGTTAGAGGGAAGTGATCACTACCCCCTGCTTTTGGAAATCTCAGTAGGAGAGGGTACAGATAGAGAATTTGTCATCCTTGTAGTGGTAGAATATTCATAACGTATGACTACTAAGATCAATGAGAAACAACTGGAAGAACTGACATTTTGAACAGAACCAAGATATGTCAATAGCTTCAGCTAATAGTAGAGGATTGTATGATAAAATAATCCTCCAGATGGTACAGTGTTTAAAGGTGGAGTTAAGGGCAAATAGGGGTAAGGAGAAAAAGGCAGAGGAAGATGCTAGAAAAGAGAACGCTTGGTTTGACAGAGATTGCAGACATGTAAAAAGCCTCATAAGGAAGGAGAGGGGAACCTTATAGTAAAATATGATCACAAGAGTTATACACATCTCCAGAACTTAAAGAGAAAATATAAAAAAATGATAAGTGACAGGAAAAGATCTTACAAGGAGAGCTACTGAAAAAACAATGCTAAAATCTCTCAAAAACAAAATACAAAAATGTTTGTCAGATTGTGCAGGAGGGCTGCGAAAGGGGAAGGGGTCTTTGAAATGTGTATTAGAGGAAGAAGCATGGGCTTAATATCTAAAGGAAATGTATGGTACAGAAGGAGAGTAGGATAGCTTGGATCGATATGCATGATGAGATTAAAGGCCAGTTGTCCCTGCAAAAATTCTAAGATACCAACAGAGTGGCTGGCTCAGATAATCTACCTGCTGTCTTAATCAAAACTAAAGCTGAATGGTGGGTGAAATATTTCCATCTGACATTTCAGGGGTTCCTTTCTACAGGCAAGTTCCATGAAAACTGAAAGGGCTCAACCATAAGACATATACATAAGAAAGAAGATACAAAATGTAAAAAAATTATATAGATTAATCAACCTCTTTGATGCAGTGGAAAACTGTTTGCAGATATCACCTTAGGCAGCCTCTAAGAATGGGTAGAGCTTTATGAAATTGTTCCATTAGAACAGGAGGGTTTAAGGAAGGACACTCTACGACAGACCATTGTTTCAGCTTGTGGTCACTCGCAAGGAAGGCTGTGGAACAAAGGGGTAACTTATTCTGCTGTTCCATTGATTTCCATGCAGCATTTGATTCTGCAGACCAGGTATGTCTACGGAAAAAGGTGACTCAAATGTAAATTCCACTAAGCCTTCTTATTATTATACAGAGCTTGCGTTCACAGAATTGGTTCCAGGTAATCATTGATCTTTAAGGAAGGCTGACTCGTAAAATCCAATCAGGAATGGCCTACGACAGGGGTGTGTTCTGGCCCCCTTGCTTTTTTCTCTTTTCATTGCCGACCTACTGGCAGTAGTAGCCGCATCAAAGTGCATCAGCCTAAAAAATGAATGGTACGTATATAGCTTGCCCTTTACATACACATGACTTAGTCATAATGGATGTGATGGAAATAGGCCTACAAAACAAATTGTATATGTTTCTGGAGTACTGTACTAAGAAAAAGCTAGTGATAAATATGGATAAGATAAAAGTTTTGAGATTTGGGGAAAAACATGCAAAATTTGAATGATATTTGGGGCCTAATACATTAGGAACAGAAAGTAAATATAGGTACTTATACCTGGTTCGAACATATTGAGTTGCTGAATGGAAGAACATTGGCGTCAATAGGTGGCCTTAAAAAATGAAATAATTATTATGGAGTCATGTCTTTCAGACATGTATTGTCTGCTTATACAGCTATGAGTCAACTACAATTTCATTACAGAGTTCAATTTTTATGTTTAAGTGGCAAAATGAATTGGGAAAACAAAGAGGGAAAATGCCTGAAAAGCCTACTGTCATTACCTAGGTCGGTAATGAACCAGGCAGTTCACCAGCTATTCAGCCTAGGCGGACACAGTAAGATTCTGGCTACAACTGGAGATAGAAGAAGGGCAAAAGGTACTGTTGCTCTGCAAAAATTTAATTGGGCTAAGATTGCCAAAAGAAACCTGGTTGGAATATGTAGGACGCTGGGCTTAAATTCAACAAACAAAAACAGCCAGAAAGGGATTACAAAGGGCGCTCGGAGGACATGCAGTATCTGCAGGGGAAACCCTCTCTGATTACGACCTTGGTGGATGGGATACTCTGTCACAAACATGATGGATATCCCATCCGCTGTACTACAAGTTCCATTACATCCTATGAAACTTGTCAATGGCATTCGGGCAATCAGTCACGTTTGTGCCAGAGTATCTCATCCCCCAAGGTCGTAATCAGTCCCTAAGAATTGGCCTAAATCCATGCTGCAGAAGTAGCAAAGTAAAGTCAGCAATGATGGATGAGCATGGAAGATGCAATTGTGGGTTCAGGTAAAATGTGACAGCTTGCATATTCTTCTAGATAGTTTAAAATTGCAGATACTTCGGAGGGTAATTTTAAAGCCACTGTTTCTAAAATATGGTATTTATGAACAGAGGAAAGCAATAGCGCTATAAAATTAAATTCATTTTTTTTTTGTGAAATGCGTCTTAGGAAGATATATACGGTTGTCGCTAAAAGTATTTACCTGATTTTTAATAGGGGCTTTTTAAATGATTTTATGGAATGTATAAATCTTATGTTGAGTTTGTATAATGTGACTTTAACTGTAAATATGTAATCAGATGATTTAGAACAGTTTTTATGATGTTTAAAGACTAAGGTCAACATAAACATTTTCTTGACTGACAAACCATGGTCATGTATTCCAGTTGCAATTGAAATTCTGTGTAAATGTGTGGGAAGGGGTTACACAGATTCCAAAATATTTACAAGGTAAAAGTGAAAGAAATAAAGTTCTTAAATGTCAGTGGGTGCAGTGTATGGTTGGGGGTCGTGAAGTGAGGGAGATGCAAGGAAGTGCATTTGAGGGAGAGTGAAAAGAGGATGCTGAAGAGGAAAGAGGAGAAGCTGAAGATGTGCAGATAGACGAGAGTTGCAAAGAAAAAGGGCATACATATCTATTATCAAGCATACATAACGGAAGGCCAATACTCTTTCCACAGGCCTCAATAATATTTCATTCACAGTCTCACAATTTGAGATTTGAAACATTTCCAATGGCAATTAGTTATAACAAATAATTGTTCTCACACATTTATCTCGAACAGCTAACAACCACTGACAAAGCAAATGGTACTGGCAGGGTTTAGGAGTAAGTCAGTTGTGGAATCAATAACATCTCAGATAGAAACCAAAATACCAGACAGGTGGCACACTATGGGAATCACATAAATTTATTTTACATTTTACCTTTAAGAGCGTCTCCACTTTCTTCATCCCACTTAAAGATATGACTGCACATATTTCTATATGACTGACTAAAGCCAGCAGATGTGGGTGCTTTCCGAAGCTGCCCCCCTCCCGGGTAACTATGTGTGTCCATTAAGCTTGTTTCACTTACTACATAAAAGTGATACCCAACTTTTATACTCCACCACTTTGAAATGTCACCAACCGTCACTGCTTGAAACACCCCAAATAATAATCCATTCTCTATCTCTCTCTCTTTGTCTTTCTCTCTCTCTATCGCTCTCTCTCTCTCTCTCTCTCTCTATATATATATATATATATATATATATATATATATATATATATATATATATATATATATTCTTAAAATAAAAAAATGGGGATCAAGGTGAATACAAACCGTTCCTTCTTCCTTTAGTATGTGTATGCAATTTGTGGCACTTTTCGGTGCACGGGTCGTGAGGGCCAACCCCCTAGACCTCAAATAGCCATGGGCTCATAACATTGAAAAGGAGACCCAGCACATCGAAGTGTCCAATATTGTCATTGTGGATAAATAAAGAACAAAAAGTTTTCATAAGAACTCTATTGAATTATGTGATTTTTGAAGAAATTTGATAATTTTGTGGGTATCAATGGACACTTCGATGTGCTGGGTCTCCTTTTCAATATATATATATATATATATATATATATATATATATATATATATATATATAAATAAATATAACCTACTGGCGGACGCCAGTAGGTAGTTATAGTTAGGACCATGTTTCCATGGAATAAGAGTTAAAGCATTTTCTGGCTTGCCTTTATCTTTGCTGTCATTTGACGAATCTTCACAGAATTTTCGTTAAAAAAGTGTTCCTGAGAATCTTGTTGTACATGGGAAGTTTCGGGGAGATCCGTCAAGCGGGGGCCGAGAGAAAGGGGCATCAAAAAAAGTGTGTTTCCCATTTTAATTCCCATAGGGACTTTAGATATGACTACAGCCCGAACCGCTGGATGGAATTACACCAAATTTGGTAGAAAGGTAGCACTTGGTCCAGAAAAAGTGCTTTTTATTATTCGTTGTAAATCCATTCAGTAGTTTTTGAGATATTAAAAGAAAAATAAATATAGATATCTAGAGGCACCAAGGATTTGCAAATAATAACGAGCTTGTGCAGAGAAATGCAGAGCTCCGATTGGCTGTCAACACTTCAACCACAAAGTGTTGACAGCCATCTTGGGACTCGGCTTCAGCCAAAAAAAAAAGATTAAAAAAAAAAAAGAAAAGGGGCCAGGGTAGGGACCCTCTGACTCCTTAGCTCTGGTGTTGGGGTCCCAGAGGGACCTCCAGAGCAAAACAGCGTTTTTGAATTTTTTTTATTTTCACTGCGAGTTGTGGCGGATCCATGGATCTGGCAAAATGTTTTTTTAAAACAAGCGCAGGCTCACACGCTTGTTTTCATGAAGCCACAAACTCCCCGGGGCAAAGTGTCAATTGTGTGCGGAGGTTGCGAGGCCCCAACGCAGTTCCACAGGGACTGCCACCTCCCCAGGGCTGAAATCAAATAGAATGCGGGTGAACTAAAATAATGAAGTGGGTCCATTGCGGCTTCGGGGACCACCACCTACCCAGGGCTACTTCACATTGGAGGGGGGCCTGTGGCCCCCCTCGAGGAGCCCTAGGGACCGGCATCCCCCAGGGCCAGCTCCTGCTATGTGCTCAGGAGTCATGTAGGGTTGTTATATGGGATGGCCGCAGCACCTGGACACAGACCTGGCCCAAAGGCTGTGAGCAGTGTAGTGTTGGGTTTTTATAGGGGTTGGCCACACAGCCAATTAACACTGCACATGGCCAAAGGCTGTTTGTGGTGGTGGTGGTTGGATTAACGAATAGTAATGAAAATACATTTAAAAAAACGTAGAAATTCACTGAAAAAAACAGAGGTTACAGGGATGTTATAGTTAGGGAATAGAATTTACAAATTCTTGGAAATTCACTGAAAAAAACAAAGGTTACTGGAATGTTATAGTTAGGTTCTGAATTTACCTGTACAAAACCATAGAAATTCAGCAGTTATAGTTAGAGTTCTTTCAAGTAACTATAACTCGCACCCTAGGGTTACCATAACTTGCACCCTCACCATGCACTGCTAATTACCCCACTTATTACTGCAGTAATGACAACTTCTATAAACGTCCTTAAAACTATAAATAAAACAGTCAGATTTTTGAAGAAAAAGCTGTGCATGGCAATCTAGTAGCACTGTAGTTAATACATTTCAGTGAATCACACTTCAATTTTCAAATGATGCAATTAAAAATGCCTTATCAAGATGCAACTGTCCCTAAAAGGTAAGTCAATTATTGTGAAGGATCCCGGGTAGGTGGGTAGAAGCAGTATGGCTTTCTTTGTGAGATATGCATCTGGACTCAAACAACTATACTAAAGACAACATTATAAGCAGGAAACAGGAAAAAAATCCCCAACTAATTTACAGAAAACAAAAGTCAATGAATTAAATGACAGCAAAATGAAAATAGAATCTGATTTAGGGTTCCCCAGCTATTATGGAAATAAACTGCTCCACGGGTAACAATAGGAACCAAAAGGCAAAGCACGCCAATTGTGCACAATTTGTAAAAAAAAAAAATATAAAAACAAAGCAAGATGTGAGAAACGCTGTTGAATCGCTTATCGTCTATTATGGAGGACCAGGACTTGGGCCTTCTTTGCGACTGACTCCAACGGAATGCAGTCGTGTAATGGGTTTTCCATTCATTCTAGGTAAAATTTAACTTATGCCGGCATAATTTAGGGAATTTTACATTATGATTGCTATGTAAAAGTCCGAAAAACGTTACCATTATATGACTTTCTGTAAACTTACCACAAACACGCCATCCATTGTAAAAATGTACCACAAACGCACAGGAACTCAATCGAGTGTTGTTCAGTGCTTTCGTTGTTTTTATGTACTATTTTTTTTAGTGCAACATGTGTTTTCGTGTCAGTATTTGACACAAGGATACATTTTAGGATAATACATAGCGATAATTATTGGACTTTCATTTTGCCTAATTATGTGTAAGCTAACATATTTTTGCCAGAACTTCACATAATTATATCAAAATCAAAGTATACAAATTTAGTGCACACTTAGTCAAAGGTTTACCCTTCAGACTTTTAAATGTTTCTGGTGGCCAGAAATCTGCAGCCGCCCAGAGCTTCACAAGGCTCAATATAGGTTTTACCAGTCCTGCAGTAATCTTAACCTCCACATCAACATGTCTTAATTCTGGTTGGATAAGGCCCTCGAATTTAAAAATCTCACACCAAATTAGAGATTAAATCGAGATTTAAAAAATCCATCCAGGAGGTTGTGTTCGTAAGAGTTATTCATGAAGGCACGCTGGCCCCCTCACTTGGTTCATGCCTTGACAAGATAGCTAGCTGGAATGATAAATCTCACTTCAAGCTCAATGGAAACAAAACCGAGCTGATGATACATAGGGAACAAGACATACCCTCAAAAACGTCTTGGCTGGCCTGACCACCTAGGTCCGCCCTCTGCCCCCAAAATGGTTATAAAAAGTTTGAGGGTATGGCTGGACCCAACCCTTTCCATTGAGACTGAAGCAACCAAACTTTCAGCCTGCTGCTACGTGATCCTCAGAATGTTGCAAAAACGTTCTTCACTTGATCCCCCCTTTTTCTAGGAGGCTAGCTGTCCAGGCTTTTATTCTCTCCCACCTGGACTACAGAAACTTCCTCTGCCTGGGATCACCAAAGGCTGTGATTGGCATACTTCAAGTAGTGCAGAACGCGATTGTTAGGAGACTCTGCTCAATATCCCCAGGCACCTCTTAGCATGCCAGGTCCTGGCTGAACTCTACTGGCTCCTGGTCGCACAGAGGATTAACTTCAAGGCACTGTGTATTGCACACAGAGCCTTTCTAAATCAAGGCCCCTCCATCTCCCGACAGTTGATTGCTCCCTACAATCCTGGTAGAGCTCCCAGATCCTCTAATACCTTATGGGCCGTAGTCCCATCCATTAAAAGGGCTAGAAATGGAGGAAGATCCTTCAGGTACAATGTGGTTAACTCTGGAACACTCTGCCCCTGACAGTGAATTTTCTTTTAAAAAACAGCTGAAAACCTTGCTGTTTGTCAACAAACTCCCATGGAGCTTGCGCTCACAACCTCTGCTGTTCAATCAGTACTGTGATGCCTGTGGGTTGCAATGCGCTTAACAAATTTCTGTAACATATCATTTTGTAGAAAGTAAAGCAGTACTGTTGTTAGACCTGTCAGCCGCAGGTTGGTCATCCCCCAAATTCTTTTCTTCACTCCTCCATATTTTCCCGATCTTGTTTTTGTTGGCCTTAGGACTCTGTGCACTGTTCTTTGTCTTTGGAATTATAATGAAAAATCATTTTTCATGGTAAAGTCGGATTTTGAATTACACTTTTGAAAATGCAATGTTTAGAAAGTTGGCATTTTATTGCCTTAGCCATTTAGTGGTCAGAAGACTAACGGCCTGATTACGAGTTTGGCAGTTGGACCACCAGACCTCCATGTTGGTGGTCCCAAAAAGATTGCTGCGGCGGCGGGCTCCAGACTGCTGTATTATGACTACCGCCCACCAAGCAAAAAAGGCAGACCGCCAGCGGCGTGGCGGCTTGTATCTAGGCGATCCGACCTCCAGCGTCGTGGTTACCCACCAAGCCTATTACAATCACACTGTCACTGTGATGGTCTCCTGTCGGTGGTTAGCCAATGGTAGTCGACCATCGCGGTCTGCGTTCAGCAAAGTAACAGACAGCTGCACACTGGATGAATTAAAAAACAACACGGCTGATAAACATTGCTCCAGTGGACACAGCTGCAACGCTCACTATAAAACACACCCCTTCACAGACTACAATCTAATGGAAGACAAAAAAGCCAGAGCACCTTTTTTTATATATTGCATAGATTAGACACCACTGTTTCCAACATCCCCTAGCACGCCCAGCGCACACTTTTGTCCAGTCACTCCCTATTGCACTTCCCCTGTTAAGTAAGTCCTCGTCGCTGTCCACTGTCACCTCTCCTATTTGCAGTGGCCATTGAACCCATGGCTATCTGGGTGCAACGTGAGCTGAGGGACTGGGTTATGCAGCTGGAAGACACAAATCATGTCATGTCACTCTACGCTGATGAATCATTGTTTTATATCTTGACCTCACACATTGCGCTGCTGTAGCTGTTGTAACTCCTGGAGGAATTTGGGAATATATCAGGTCTTCGTCTCAACCATCATATGTCACTCCTTTTTCCACTAACGGCGCTGACCACTGCCCTGTCAAATCACCTCCTGGACCTGTGCTTGCTCTGGGAGACAACTATTTTCAGATACCTGGGGTTCAGGTGACACATACCATGATGCAGCAATTGTGTCTCAATTTGGCAGGAATTGTTGTCTTTCTGAGCAAATCAGTTGACTTTTGGAATACCCTGCTGCTCTCGCTGATGGGCAGGCTGATGGTATCCAAAATGGTTCTGCAGCCCAGGTGTCTATACATGTTGCAGAACTCATTTTGCCCCATACCAAAGAGGGTATTTAAGCAACTAAATTTGGTACTCCCGTCACTGTTGTGGGCGGGATGCCGTAGCAGAGTGGCCCTATCCACACTGACTTGCCATTATGTGGAAGAGGACTAGAGGTGCCAAGACTCGACCTCTACTATTATGCCACGCACCTGCAGCATGCAGCTCAGTGGCTGACCGATTGATGAATGGGGCTGGAGCAGAGGGAACAACTCCATATGTGATCTGCCACACAACACATTTCTGGCAGCGATATGTGAAAATTGTTCTGCGGAGAGCTCCCTTTCATCATGAGCTCCCCCTTTCAATACTAGCACCAGTATGTCAAATGATGACCAATATGTCATTCTAGGCCTGGAGGGAGGGGGGATGTGCACTGTTTGGAGACCTATATCGAGATGAATACTTCCTCACGTTCAAGCGGGTCTGTGACACATTTGCGGTGGGCCCAGGACATTTTATTTATTATTCAGGGCTGCAGAGCTGGCCAGACAAACCTGGCCCATATACCCTGCTGCACCACAGCTCTCGCGGACACTAGATGTCATGCTGATGTGTGGAGAGGGCCAACATTTGATTACACAACTACATAAAGCAATGAGAGATGACGAGACAGGACCACCAGCCAGGGCGCGAGCGACATGGGAGTTAGACTTGGGCTCTCCCTTAGATGATAGCAAGTGGTCCAGCATATGTAAACAAACACATACGTTCTCGTGCAATGCCCGATTAAACTAATACATTATACATTTTTTACATATGACATACCTTACCCCCGAGCGGCTTCATTAAATTTCTGCCACAAAGCCAGATACATGCCCAGGTTGCAATACAGGGGAGGGGGGTAGACTTTATGCACTTGCCGTGGAAGTGCGGGTCTGTACATGCTTTTTGGGCACAGGTTGTGACAGAACTCCAGAGGACCCCAAATATACTTATAGAACACGTACCAATGCAGTGCATGTTGGGGCATGTCAAAAGGCTGAGGGGTAAAAAAATGAAATACAGATTCCTACAGTTGGCACTGGTTTTGGCAAGACATAAAGTGGCCATTACATGGATGGTAACTTGGCACAATTGGATTACCAACTACGTAACTTTGTCCAAGGTCTCCCCCTACTGTGATACAGAACCTTTGGAGGTAGATGTCACGATTCAACCAGTAACAATGTATGCTTTTCATCAACAAGTGGATCTGCTGCTAGGCACACAGAGGCCAAAGAACAGACTACCACTACCCCCTCGACAAAGCCCTCTGTGACGACAACACTCCTGGACTTGTGGACGTAGAGGAAGGTTCTGGCCCATCTGGGCAACCTGGTCAGACAGCAACAGTGAGTTTCACTGTGTCCACAATGTCACCCCCCAGCCCTGTTGCTTCAACATCACAGGAAACCATTCACCCCCCAACCTGTGTACCTACCACAGTTTCCAACATCTTGTGCTCCCCAGTCCTGGATTCTGAGTTGTAGCTCCACACTTTGAACACTGAGGTTCCAGGACCCAGTTGGAGAGGGCACCCTGTGCCAATGGTACAGGCTCATGGGGTAGGGTGCATGGAAGGGATGCTGTGGGCCAGTGGGGTGAGGCCACTGGGGCTGCTGTCAGGCAAAACATCATCAGCCACGTGTTGGCGGTCTATCAGGATTCCCAAGGCGTGATGGGCCAGATGTTTACACAACTTTGGGAAATCAAGCAGGTAAAGCTGAAAAGAGGGAGGTCAACAATTCCAACATGGACTCCCTCACAGGTGTAGTGAGGGACATACATACAACCCTGAGCAGGGCTTTTCAAAAACAATCTTCCCCTTCCTTTGGCTCATCAACAGCAGGCCCATCAACATCAGGGCCAGCCTCAGGAAGGAAAGCCCTGCCAGAAGAACAATCAGCCACCAAAACCCCTGCCTCTGTAGCAGCTGATCCCCCCGCAAACGTGGACATCCAGTAAATAATACAGGAGGTCCGGATTTCAAGACACCCACCACTGCCAGCAATAACCCTCTTCCTTAATCTTCTCCTTTGTGTGTAACACATTCACTCTGTGGACTGATCCTGAACAACCTCCCATTTCCAGTGGGAGGAGAACTCTGTACTTTGGACTTCCATTGGTGTGGCATCTACTCCAATGATTTCATTCACAATGACTGACCTGTCCACATTTCTTATTTTTTTTGTTGATTCATGTCATGTATATTTTCTGTTAGTCATAGCTCCACAATAAAATCACCCATCACTGACTCATTGTCTGCTGATTTTTATTTCATATTTAGCCATGTAGATGTGTAAGACCATGTGAACCATGCGGTTTAAAATACTGGGGCCCATATTTATACTTTTTGACGCTAAACTGCGCTAACGCAGTTTAGCGTCAAAAAGTTTTGCGCCGTCTAACGCCATTCTGAAGCGCCATGCGGGCGCCGTATTTATGGAATGGCGTTAGACAGCGCAATCAGACCGGCGCTGCCTGGTTTGCGTGGGAAAAAAACACGTAGACCAGACAGCGCCGGCGTAGGGGGAAAATGGCGCATGGGCGTCTTAAAATGGGGCAAGTCAGGTTACGTCGAAAAAATCGTCTTAACCCGACTTGCGCCATTTTTTAACGACGCCCATCCCCCATCAACATGACTCCTATCATTGTAAAGATAGGAGTCATGCCCCCTTGCCCAATGGCCATGCCCAGGGGACTTCTGTCCCCTGGGCATGGTCATTGGGCATAGTGGCATGTAGGGGGGCACAAATAAGGCCCCCCTATGCCACCAAAAAAAAATATAAAAAATAAAAAATTATACTTACCTGAACTTACCTGAATGTCCCTGGGGTGGGTCCCTCCATCCTTGGGGGTCCTCCTGGGGTGGGCAAGGGTGGCAGGGGGGGTCCCTGGGGGCATGGGAGGGCACCTGTGGGCTCATTTTGAGCCCACAGGCCCCTTAACGCCTGCCCTGAGCAGGCGTTAAAAAGTGGCGCAAATGCGCCGTTTTTAGCCACGCCAACTCCCGGGCGTCTCTTTTGCCCGGGAGTATAAATACCACGTAAAGGCCTGGGAGTCATTTTTTAGACGGGAACGCCTCCCTTGCATATCATTAACGCAAGGAAGGGGTTCACGCTAAAAAATGACGCACATTCCGGGAACTTTGGCGCTATTCGCCTCTAACGCCATAGTATAAATATGGCGTTAGTTGGCGTTAGTTTTGCGTCGAAATTGCGTCAAAAAAAACGACGCAATTTCGGCGCAAACGGAGTATAAATATGGCCCTGTATATGACCCTGGTAAATGCATCACAATAATATTTGTTTAGGACCATCACAGGCATCCTTAGTCTGCCTTGTTGTATAGGTCTGACTACACAACCATCAGTGTAGTGTGTTTCAGGGCACAGATGGCATATGACAGGGGTGCATGGTCCACCACAATTGACCATATTTTTCATGGTTGGAAAAGACAGTCTCATTTTGAGGGGCAATTGAATAGCAGATAGTTGGGTAGCACCCGAATCCATGTTGTGGAGCGATGTGTCCACAACCATGGGGGTCCATATTTTATGACCACAAGATGACAAACATGATGCATCTGGCCCACCTGTCGGCTTTGAAAGGTGGGAGCCTGACTCTCTGGGTTTGGTCGGTAAGGAAGGAGCGGATCCACTCCAGGGCTTTGACGCAGATGCTGGTGTTGTGTAGTCTGGTGCACAGGGTGGTGTGGGAGACAGTGCTGAAGGCGGCGGAGAGGCCGAGGAGGGTGAGGGCAGCTGTCTTGCTACGCCATGTCGTCGGTGGCTGCTAGGAGTGTGGTTTCTGTGCTCTGGTTGTTCCTGAATTCAGACTGGGAGGGGTTGAGGATGTGATTGGCTTTGATGAACTAGATGAGCTGTGCGTTGATCGCTTTTTCGAATACCTTGGCTGGAAAAGGGAGTAGTCAGATAGGTCTGTAGTTTTTCAGCTCCTTTGGGTCTGCGGAAGGTTTCTTCAGCAGAAGCTTTATCTCCACATTTTTCCAGTCGTCCGGGAAGGTGGTGGTTTCAATGGAGCAGTTGATGATGATGCATAGTTCGGGGTCGATGATGGCGCTGGCTTGATTAAAGATGTAGTGGGGGCATGAGTCCGAAGGTGTCCCAGAGTGGGTGGTATTCATGAGCTTGAGGGTGTCTTCTGGGGTGAGGATTGATTGATTGAATATGTGGCTCAGCAGCTTGGTTACATAGCAGAATTGAACAAAAAATGAATTTATATTTTGGAGGCCATCTCTGTAGGTTACAAACATATGTTTAAAGGTGTGTTCTGTGGCACAGGTACATATCACAGAAACCTACCCTGAAGTGGCATGAGTCTGCTTTTCGTAGGCCAAATGTATACACATGCACAGGGAAGACAATTCCCTTACCCACCATGCCAGCCTTTTCATTGTCACTCAAGTGTAAGCGTAAAGTCTGTACTATGGTGGTTCCCTTTAGGGACAGTATGCATTGAGTCAATGTTGCAGAGTGTAAATGTGTTTGTCCAGTCAGGCCTAATGAGTTTATCCTTCAGAAGACACATTAGTGTGTAGTGTTTCATTGTGGCTCACATAACAGTACATGTTGATCGATCATGGGCTACCTGATGTCAGTAGGCTTGGTTAGTCACTGTAGGTCATGAGCAGGGTAGTGGGTTAGTCTGCAGATGACCCCAAAAGTGTGTAGTCATGTCCCTTTATGTATCGGCATGTGTGCTTTACACTTGTGGTGTGTTGACAAGTTGTTCATTTCATGCTTGGTGTTCCTGACATATGTGTGACACAACCATTTTTTCAAAAACGTGTGTTTCTAATCTTTTGATTTGTCTCTTACATCCTTACAAGTCAACACCCATCAGAAGAAGGGGATTTGGAGGGCCATAGCCCAGAAGGGGTGGACCCTGAGGGTCCCTAGCCAGCAGAGCACCCACTGCCGGAAGAGGTGGGAGGACCTGAGATGCTGGGCCTTGAAGATCATGGAGGTCCAGCTGGGGCTGTCCACCCAACGTGGGCGGGGTGCACATCAGAGCATGACCCCCCTAATAGCCTGTATTCTGACAGTGGCCAACCTGGAGCTTGATGGGCAGTGAGGGGAGCACAGCAGCCACAAGGGAGTGACTACAGAGCATATTCCTGCCTGTCTCATTGCCAAGTTGATATGTTCGATTCTGACATTTCCCCCTGATGACTGGGGATGGGCCATGTGTGACACACAAGATGAGTAACTGTTTGTGTAGGAATGGAATTTGGTGCATACTAATGTGCCTTGCCTATTAGTCCAGGTACACTCCACAAAGAAATTGCTCTCCGGGGACAACACATGGCTGTGTACATTGATCAATCAAGAAATGTTTGTTGTTGTCGTGGGTCTAAATTCTACACAACAGACCACTACTCCTCTGTGTTACAGCCCAAAGAAAAAGAAGTGATGGATCACTGTCCTCAGCCATATGTCTGGTCAAGTGAGTAAAAAGGCATCTGCCCCCCAGAGGCCACTTGTCTTTAGTGTGTCACAAGTGCTGGTGCCTCACTAATGTCTGTCATTTGAAGGTGGCCCTCACACATGTGACAGAGCATATATTGTTCTTTGGGTGCAGCTGCAGATCAATACTTTCCCTTGGTAAGTGGGGAATGTCCTTTGACGTGATTTATGTGCCATCACTGTTGCCAACATCCCTTGTGCCTACATTTTAGCATATGTCCCTTTCTCTTTTTACAAAATGTGTACACTGATGTTTCATGCATGGTCTACCTGTGTTTATTGGATAATTTTTCTGTTCCATTACTTATATGTGCATGCCAACCTGTGTTTGGACTTGGACATATGTAATGGGGCTACATTTCATGTGGTGCCCCAGACAGGAACTTGTCACCATTGATTGTTGGCTCACGCAATCCTCACTCATCATTGCGTGTCATTCGGCATGTATAATTGCAGTAGCAATGAGGGACATGACAGGTAAGACTACAGTTTTGACCCACAATGTGCATTTCCATGCCATTGATGTAGCATCATGTAGGAAAGTGCTGTGCACATGCAAAATGGGGAAGGCTCGTTACCTGACTGTTGGCACACATCATGGAGAGACTTGCAGTTATGTGAGAATCATATGTGGTTGTGTACGGCATTTATCCACAGACATTTGGGTTTGAAGGACCAAAATGGAGACAGTAATGTTGCTTCCCACTGGGCAACATGTTGAGAGCCTTCTACAAGTACTTGGGTCTCTCTAACCTACAAAGGACTAATGGCTTCTAGTGATGCAATAAAAGTATGTGATTGTCATTGTAAGGGGTGTCATACAGTAGAGGTGATTTCCCTGGGCTAGTTGAATCATTGTGATGTGGATTTTAGAGACGTAGCTCCCTGACAATTTGGACATTTTGTCTACAGTGTCCATTTCCATGCCAAATGTGTTGTATATTTGTGCAACATTAATATGACATCCATGACTCCATTAGGACAATTTGCACATGGTGGTGTGCATTGTTGATATGTTTCTAGTGTGACATGAGTATTTCCATGTAATCTTCTTCAGGCTAATGTACTGTTGTCAGCAACATGACAGGATTTTGGAGCATCATTTCTTATTTTTGTGGTATAGTGTATGTGACAATAGATGTATGCATGGCCTTGTGTGGGATCTGTGGGAATGAACTTGGCATTGGCCTACTATTGTATGACAACAGGTAACTGAGGCATGCTCCAAGCATCAAAGGTGATGAGGTTTCCTACTTGTTCAATGGTTACTGTGTTGAACAACTTCACCCATGCAATTGGAGTTGGCTGAGATTCGGATTTTCCTGTGGGCAACTGTTGACAGTTCATGTGGCATGCATGCATATGGTGTGGTATATGTAGGAGTCACTTTGATGTAGTTTGTTGCTGGGGCCTACCTGACGTCATGATAATGTTTGCTAATCACAGCTGTTGCTCAAGTGTGATCAGGAACATGTGGTGACCCTTTTTCTCTTTGTATTTGCAGCATCATCTGAGGCAAGTGAAGGAGACAGGGCGGAACCAAGTGAGGAAACATCTGGCCGCTGTACCTCCAGTAATGACACCATCGACACGGAGGGACCCAGTGACCAAGAGGTTGAGGGGAGTGCCACGGAGGACACAGGATCAACCTCGTCATCTTCAGATCCTACCTCCAGTGGCCACTCCTTAGTGGTGGCGGACCCATCAGGACTTGCTCCTGTGTCATTGTCTGCCACCCCCAGTTCCATCTCCACCCAGTTGGCCGTGCCCGCTCACCCGAGAGGGTGGGTGTCTCCTTCACCCCAGTCATCTCACCCCCAGCCCCTCTTATCCCTGCTGCCCTGAGTGAGAAGGATATTGACCTCCTGAGGATGTCTATAAGGCAGTCAGCCATTGTGAATGCCATCCAGGGATTGGCAAGCCAACTTCAGCAGACAAATGCTTACCTGGAAGACATTTATAGTGACATATCTGGCCTACAGAGATGTTTTCAGGCTGTGGCCTCCTCACTGATGGCAGCAATCTACCCCCCACAATCCTTCCCCCCACCACCCCTTTCTTGCAAATCCAAATTCCCTATTCCCCTACCTGTGCCAATCACACAGACACATCTGCATGCACCCGGATCAACACACACAGGCAGCAGACATGGACACAAACACCACAAGACACATCGGCACGCAGGCACTCAACAGTCACCCACAGACACATCAGTCACAATTTCAACATACACTACCACCACCCCATCAACCCACACACCACAATCACAATACCCCCAGACACCACAACAACACCCACAGACATATCCACCACATCAACCATACACCAATCACCACCCAAATACACAGACACATCCACCACATCCACCATACCCACAAATTCCACCCCAACACACAGAGACACATTCACGATCGCCACAGACACCACCCCAATAGACACACACACAACCACCACTCTCACATCAACCAGCACCTCCACCTCATAGCCCCAAGACATACAAATGCCTACACTCACACACACAAACATCAGACACCACCCAAACACAAGCATATCTCACACACGCACATACTCGAGGCATCAACACCCACAGACAAGATCACCACTCCCTCAACCTTCAAATCCCCAACCCCTTCTGATTACCCTACCCATTTTCCCAAGGAGAGTTTCCTTTTTGACCTTTCCCTTTCCACTGTTCCTTCCACCCACATCCCATACCCAAGAGACTCACATCCCAACCCAGCCCTTCCATATCAAAGTCCTCCCCTGTCACATCTGCCCCACCGCAAGCACCCATACCCCTCCCTCCAGAGAAGAAGCCCACCCCTCCAAAGAAAAAGCTCCCCAAACCCAACCATTGCAAATCTGACCCCACTTCACCCAAGCTTGATCCCTGAGGTGCTTGCCTACCCACTTGACGCCCCTTCCTATGGATGTCCCTTGTCAGTGATTGGAATCAAGGTGGAGCCCAGTACTGTGCATGGACTCAGGTGGACTGGCCAATGGCCTTTGCTCTTCAGCATTTGCTGTAAATAAACACTAGTTGTTGTTTTGTTGGGTACACATTTGTCCTGCCATTACTTTTCTACCTTTTTCTTGTTCCTGAGTAACTTGTGTTGTATGGCTACAGTTGTGTGTGTTTCACCTTGATTGCTGATCCATTTACTGTTGTTTGCAATTTCTGCCTTTGTGGGCAATGGTGGTGTCACCCAAGACAGGGGTAGATGTTCACTGTATGGATATGTGTTTGTTAATCCAATTGGGGTGTCATTGCATTGTGTTATGTTTGATATGGTAAGTATTTCATCTTGTGTTGGCCAATATCAGCATGTATGGTGTTAGACTTGTACCCCTGATATGGACTGTAAATTTGCCTTATGTGTGGAAGCTAGAGTCCACACATGGAGGGTGTTCAATTGCGCTACTTTCCTTTGCATTTGACTAACCATGTGTCCATTTCGATGTGTGCACCTTGTAGCTACTTCATCTAGGCGTATTCCCCATGCTGTTGCTGTAGTATTTGCTTTCTTAACTTGCACTTACAAATCTGGCAGATAAGCATGTCACTTGGCTTTACTATTTGCTTGTCCCTGAGATACATGAAGGGCTAGTTCCTGTGAAAATGGTGTTTTAAGGGCATGTGCAAAGTGAAATGTGTCCCAAGGCAGCATCCTTCCAGGAGTGCTCCTGATGCCCCCATCCCTATTGTGCAGTGTGAGAAACTGGGGCTGATTGCAAGGGCCCCATAACTTTTTGCCCCCATTTTCCACTTTATGCTGGTGTTTTCCTGACTCTGATGGTGCCCTGGGTACTGCTAACCAGTCCCAGGGCCTGTGCTCTGTGTAAAATGGATATGCAAATTAGGCTAATTATAATTGGCTAAGTTAACCTACCTATAAGTCCCTAGTATATGGTAGGGCATGTAGGTTTAGGGACCACAGCATAGGTGGTGCACACCTAGGTGCATTGCTGAGGTGCCCAGTGTCATTTTAAAAGCAAGCCTGCCTTGCTGGCTGCTTTTAAATTAAAGTTATATGCAAATTCGACTTTGGAATTAAAGGTACTTCCAAAGTCTTAAACTACCTTATTTTTACATATAAGTCACCCCTAAGGTGTGCCCTATGTGCCCCTAGGGCTGGGTGCCATGTAACTATAAGCAGGGACTTTATAAAAATAGATTTATAAGCCCTGGTGAGGTAAAAACAGCCAAATTCGTTTTTCCCTCATTGAAGTAAATGGCCTTCATAGGCTAGAATGGGCAGACTTTATTTTAAATTTTAAAGTCTCCTTAAATGTTACATACCAAGAATTTGGTATCAAATTGATTGTTATAATAAATCCCACAACTTCCAGTTGTTGGATTTAATATAACTAGTGCAGGTAAAAAGTTTAGACTTTACCTAAAAAGTTGCCAATTTCAGCTCTGCATTGTTTTTGCTCCTGTGCTCTGATTGGCCAGCCTGCAGCAGCTTCTGCCAGGCTACTTTAATGAGGTGTGAAGTGGCCTGACTTCACACAAAGGAATGTGCTTGGGGGAGAGAATCTCCCCTCAACAGATGGGGAAGCAGGAAGGGGGAGGGCTGCCAAACTGGTCTTCAAAGGCAGAGAAGGACATCTGGAGCACCCAGCAACACCCCCACATCCTGCAACCCCAGACAGCTAGGTGCCCCCTTGATTAGATTAGGAGAGGGCAGGAGAGGGGTGTGTTTATGATTTTTAGCCACACCAGTGGGTGGGCTCAGCCAGATCTCTCCTCTAAAAATCAGATTCATCCATTTTGGATTTTTAGAGACTGTTGCCTTCTGGGATGGATTTTTGCCACACTTCCCAGGAAGTGGTCATCACAGGGGGACGACCCTGTCCCTGATTGGAGGACCAGGGCCCCCCTGCTTTTCACCCAGGAGCAAGGATAAAACTGGCAGACCTGCACCCACGCCTCAGATCCCCTCCAGAATTCAACAAGAAAGGAACTAAAGAAGAAGAAGGACTGCCCTGCTGGACCCCTGGCCTGCACCTGGACCCTGCACTCAGAAGGACTGCACCAGCTGCACACTTGGGCTTCACCACAAGAAGGACTTTGCCTGGCTTCAACTGGTTCAAGGAGGGACTCCCTGTTTGCTACAGGTGAAAAATTGCTAACCAGAGTCCCCTGCACCAACTCCTGAAAGAAGCGACCAGCTGACCACTGCCCAGTGGCCAAAAAGGAGTTTGCGCCAGGTGCATTCTGGGAGTTGAAGTCCGCACCCCCAAGGACCATCACAGAACTTCTGGACCCTTGGGGTGAGCTGTGGACCCCAAAAGAACCTTAAAAGAACATCTGGGTGAAGCCCCAGAAGTTTGGAAAAGATTGGAGAAATTTTAGAAAAAAGCTCCATAAAGTGACCGACTCGACGTGGAAATTCTAGCCGGCTTGCCTCAACCGCGACCCGGCCTGACTTCGTGGTTCGTCCCGGTCAAGAAAAACATCCGAAAAAGAGACTAAGTCCGAACGTAAAAAGTTGACCGGG
This sequence comes from Pleurodeles waltl, assembly GCF_031143425.1. Lineage (NCBI taxonomy): Eukaryota > Metazoa > Chordata > Amphibia > Caudata > Salamandridae > Pleurodeles > Pleurodeles waltl. The sequence continues at coordinate 1,748,598,776 of NC_090444.1, forward strand.
ACCTTCCAGCCATCGTATCCGAGAAGGGCTCCACGGACGTCGGATCAAGATCCAGGTTTACCCCGGTCGAAGGATTTTCATCTCGAAAAAACGACTAAGTCAGAAGGTAGAAATCACCACCGAGGAAACCGACTTCGCGTATCCGGACAAGGGCTCCAGGAGGTCGGATCCAACTGGCAGGTTCGTCCCGGTGAAGAAAAACTTCAAAATAAAGACTAAGTCAGAAGGTAACTTTTTAACCGAGGCCTCCCGCGACCTGTAGCCGAGCAGGGCTCCATCGCGGTCGGCCTGAAAGTTTGACTTTGTCCCGGTCCTGGTGCAACCAGATGACCCGATTGGCGCTTTTTGTTTCTATGCGCTAGAAAATAATAATACTTTAAAAATTCATATCTCCGGTTCCCCTGAACCGATTTTAATCGTTTTTGTGTCATTTTAAAGATAAAAATATAAGCTATTTTTATAAATTGGTTTTGGATTTTTAAACTGTTTCCTGTGTTTTATTTAATTACTGTTTTGTGATATTTGAATGCTTTACACTTTGTCTCCTAAGTTAAGCCTTGACGCTCGTTGCCAAGCTACCAAGGGTAGAGCTGGGATTAATTTACTGAGACCTAACTGTACTTTTGTGGAGGTTAGTGGCTTGTTGCTAGGTGTAGGTACCTACCTGCCCTACCAATAACCCATTTTCCAACATAATTGGAAGCAGCGACGGGATCCTGTACTTGTGTTCAATATCACGTTACAGTTTTAGATAAAACAAATTAAAAATCCTTTAAATTGTCCTAGTGCAAAAATTGTTTTTAATTTTTAATTTTAATTTTTTTTTTTTTTAATTAATTTGGATTAATTTCAATTATTGAATTTTTTTAATTTTTTCTAAATTCTTGTTTCCAATTTTTGCAAAAAGTTTTTGTTGACACAAAACTAGGGAACCATGGAGCTTGATCTGGCTAGCCTACCCACACTGACAGTAGTCCAGCTTAGGGGGTTGTGTATTAAGAGGGGGTTGCCTGCAACCACTAATCTCAGGAAGGAAATCCTGATTAAATCCCTGACAGCATGGGCTGAGGCCCAAGAGGTAGAGACAGAGGAAGCTCCAGAGGAGGAACCAAAAGAGGATGATGCTAACTCTAACCACTCAGGGGAGGAAAGGCATCAGACCCCAAGTGAGGAAGAGGAGGAACGGTCCTCACTGGACACAGTCACTAGGGGCAGACCCAAAGCTAGTGGTAGGAAGAGGGTCCTTTCAGGAGGAGAGAACCCATCCATCAGGGAAAGAGAGCTGGAAGCCCAGCTAGCCTACATAGCTTTGGAAGCAGAGAAGCTGGCCCTAGAGAAGAAAAAGTGGGCATACAAAGAAAAAAGAGATGGAAGCAGCGATAAAGAAGCTGAGGTGTCCATGGGTGGGGGAGTTTGCCCCAGATTACCCAAGGGGGTAGTTCCTGTTTATATAGAGGGGGATGACATAGATAAGTGGCTAGGGGCCTTTGAGAGGGCACTCCAAATGAGAAGGGTTAAGCCTCAATACTGGGGTTCCCTTTTGTGGGAGTTGGTCCCCAACTCAGGGAGGGATAGGCTTCTGACCTTAAGGGGGGAGGAGGCAGATTCATACCCTAGTATGAAGAGGTGCTTAGTCAAGAAGTTTGGTCTGACCCCAGAGCAATATAGAATGAAGTTCAGGGACACCCAGAAGGTCAGTACCCAGTCTTGGGTTGACTTTGTGGACACCTCACTAAAGGCACTAGAGGGCTGGATTATTGGCAACAAAGTAAATACTTATGAGGGGTTATACAATCTGATCATGAGAGAGCACATCTTGACCAATTGTATCCAAGAAAGGTTATGCCAGCATCTAGTGGACTCTAAGCAAACCAACCCTAGAGAGCTAGGGGAGGCAGCTGATGAGTGGTTGAGAACCAGGGTGGTTGTCAAGTCCCAGGGGGGAGACTCCAAGAAGGGGGGGACAGGTCCCCAAAAACCTAAGGAGGGAGGTGGTAAGCCCACCACAGAGACTCCCTCTGTACCCCAGAACCCTAAGAAGGAGGAGAGTAAATCCCACTCCCACTCTGACATGCAGAGACAGGGAGACCCAGGGTTAAAAAAAACTCTTGGACAGTAGGGCTTGCTTTGACTGTCAGCAGACAGGTCACTTCAGAGGAGATGCAGCCTGTCCAAAGAAAGTGGTTAGCACTGGGCTGTCCAGTGTAGCCATAGAGGAGGATTCCTCAGATGATGAAGTCCTCCTAGCATTGTGCTGGGAGACAGGACCAGATGGTAAGCTGGTAATCCCTGAGGGTGGGAGTAGGCACTTCCACCACATTCAAGTGAATGGGATCCCTACCACTGGCCTGAGAGACACCTGTGCCAGTCACACTGTAGTGAGTGACCGGTTAGTGACCCCAGACATGTATGTCCCAGGAAAGACAAAGAAAGTCAGGATAGCCACAGGGGAGGTCACCTCCAAACCTGTAGCCATAGTGCCCCTAGAGAGGGAGGGTATCCTTGACTGGATTAGGGTGGTAGTCAGTGCTGACCTTCCCCTAGATTATATCCTGGGCAATGACCTCCCAGAGGTGAGTCTGGTCACAGATGGGGTGGTCGCCCAGGGCGCCCCCCCAACCCAAAGTCCTGGGGAGTCAGTCCCTACAGTTAGGAGACAGGGGTCCCCAAGAAAAGGAAAGAAGAAAAGGAAGGGTAGGCCACTCTTAAAGAGAGTTCCAGGGAGCCAAAGGCCTTCTGCCCCAGTAGGGGGGGAGCCCAGAGTTGGCACTGGTGAGGCCTCACCTGACCCCAAGGAAGTCCTGAGTAGTCAGGCAGCTGTCCAGATGCAAGGTGTTGCCCCTGCACTGACAGAAGGGAGAGTGGAAGGAGGGTGTCTGCCACAGGAGGTGGTAGCCCCCCACTCTAGACAGCAAGAGGGGTGCCAGGACCCCAAAGATGCCCCTAAAGCAGCTCAGCCACCTGTCAGTGGAGAGCTTAGGGTGTGGTTCTGGGTACTGACAGCTGTCAGTAGCCTCTGCTGGGTGCTAGCCTTCCTGGCAGCACTGTACTTGGCCTGGGAGGCAGACCCCAGGGCCAATAGCAAAGTAGGCCCCCTGACCCTATTGGTCATGGTGGGGTTGCTCAAGTGTTGGGTGACCTCTTTGGGTAAGCTAGGTGTTGCCCTAGCAAAGTTAGGAGTAGGGGAGGTGGGCACCTCACTACCCAAGTTGGCAGAGAGAGAGGAGGAAGACCCCCCTAGAGGGAAGTTTCAGTTTGAAATGGGTCCTTTCATTGTTGGGGTGGGTTCACTACCCAGAGGGAGTGACCCTGACAGGAGGATATAAGGCAGAGTAGGCCCTGCAAAGGGACAGCCAGTTTTCTTCACTGTCTTCCTCGCCTAACAAGCCAGGAAGACTCTCCCAGGGTTGGGCTGAGTCTCCTGGGCGTGTGGGCTGGGGGGGGGGTTGTGTGAGAAACTGGGGCTGATTGCAAGGGCCCCATAACTTTTTGCCCCCATTTTCCACTTTATGCTGGTGTTTTCCTGACTCTGATGGTGCCCTGGGTACTGCTAACCAGTCCCAGGGCCTGTGCTCTGTGTAAAATGGATATGCAAATTAGGCTAATTATAATTGGCTAAGTTAACCTACCTATAAGTCCCTAGTATATGGTAGGGCATGTAGGTTTAGGGACCACAGCATAGGTGGTGCACACCTAGGTGCATTGCTGAGGTGCCCAGTGTCATTTTAAAAGCAAGCCTGCCTTGCTGGCTGCTTTTAAATTAAAGTTATATGCAAATTCGACTTTGGAATTAAAGGTACTTCCAAAGTCTTAAACTACCTTATTTTTACATATAAGTCACCCCTAAGGTGTGCCCTATGTGCCCCTAGGGCTGGGTGCCATGTAACTATAAGCAGGGACTTTATAAAAATAGATTTATAAGCCCTGGTGAGGTAAAAACAGCCAAATTCGTTTTTCCCTCATTGAAGTAAATGGCCTTCATAGGCTAGAATGGGCAGACTTTATTTTAAATTTTAAAGTCTCCTTAAATGTTACATACCAAGAATTTGGTATCAAATTGATTGTTATAATAAATCCCACAACTTCCAGTTGTTGGATTTAATATAACTAGTGCAGGTAAAAAGTTTAGACTTTACCTAAAAAGTTGCCAATTTCAGCTCTGCATTGTTTTTGCTCCTGTGCTCTGATTGGCCAGCCTGCAGCAGCTTCTGCCAGGCTACTTTAATGAGGTGTGAAGTGGCCTGACTTCACACAAAGGAATGTGCTTGGGGGAGAGAATCTCCCCTCAACAGATGGGGAAGCAGGAAGGGGGAGGGCTGCCAAACTGGTCTTCAAAGGCAGAGAAGGACATCTGGAGCACCCAGCAACACCCCCACATCCTGCAACCCCAGACAGCTAGGTGCCCCCTTGATTAGATTAGGAGAGGGCAGGAGAGGGGTGTGTTTATGATTTTTAGCCACACCAGTGGGTGGGCTCAGCCAGATCTCTCCTCTAAAAATCAGATTCATCCATTTTGGATTTTTAGAGACTGTTGCCTTCTGGGATGGATTTTTGCCACACTTCCCAGGAAGTGGTCATCACAGGGGGACGACCCTGTCCCTGATTGGAGGACCAGGGCCCCCCTGCTTTTCACCCAGGAGCAAGGATAAAACTGGCAGACCTGCACCCACGCCTCAGATCCCCTCCAGAATTCAACAAGAAAGGAACTAAAGAAGAAGAAGGACTGCCCTGCTGGACCCCTGGCCTGCACCTGGACCCTGCACTCAGAAGGACTGCACCAGCTGCACACTTGGGCTTCACCACAAGAAGGACTTTGCCTGGCTTCAACTGGTTCAAGGAGGGACTCCCTGTTTGCTACAGGTGAAAAATTGCTAACCAGAGTCCCCTGCACCAACTCCTGAAAGAAGCGACCAGCTGACCACTGCCCAGTGGCCAAAAAGGAGTTTGCGCCAGGTGCATTCTGGGAGTTGAAGTCCGCACCCCCAAGGACCATCACAGAACTTCTGGACCCTTGGGGTGAGCTGTGGACCCCAAAAGAACCTTAAAAGAACATCTGGGTGAAGCCCCAGAAGTTTGGAAAAGATTGGAGAAATTTTAGAAAAAAGCTCCATAAAGTGACCGACTCGACGCGGAAATTCTAGCCGGCTTGCCTCAACCGCGACCCGGCCTGACTTCGTGGTTCGTCCCGGTCAAGAAAAACATCCGAAAAAGAGACTAAGTCCGAACGTAAAAAGTTGACCGGGACCTTCCAGCCATCGTATCCGAGAAGGGCTCCACGGACGTCGGATCAAGATCCAGGTTTACCCCGGTCGAAGGATTTTCATCTCGAAAAAACGACTAAGTCAGAAGGTAGAAATCACCACCGAGGAAACCGACTTCGCGTATCCGGACAAGGGCTCCAGGAGGTCGGATCCAACTGGCAGGTTCGTCCCGGTGAAGAAAAACTTCAAAATAAAGACTAAGTCAGAAGGTAACTTTTTAACCGAGGCCTCCCGCGACCTGTAGCCGAGCAGGGCTCCATCGCGGTCGGCCTGAAAGTTTGACTTTGTCCCGGTCCTGGTGCAACCAGATGACCCGATTGGCGCTTTTTGTTTCTATGCGCTAGAAAATAATAATACTTTAAAAATTCATATCTCCGGTTCCCCTGAACCGATTTTAATCGTTTTTGTGTCATTTTAAAGATAAAAATATAAGCTATTTTTATAAATTGGTTTTGGATTTTTAAACTGTTTCCTGTGTTTTATTTAATTACTGTTTTGTGATATTTGAATGCTTTACACTTTGTCTCCTAAGTTAAGCCTTGACGCTCGTTGCCAAGCTACCAAGGGTAGAGCTGGGATTAATTTACTGAGACCTAACTGTACTTTTGTGGAGGTTAGTGGCTTGTTGCTAGGTGTAGGTACCTACCTGCCCTACCAATAACCCATTTTCCAACATGCAGATATTGTTTGCAATGGCAGCTTTGGAAATTTGTTTCACAAAATACTGTGCATCCCATTGACCTTCCTTTGTGTTGTAATATGGGTGATGTGTGGGTCCATTACAGGGATGTTTAATGGGAGGTGTATTTGTGTTCCATATTACATCCATACATATGTGTCTTCAATCTGCCGACAGTCCATGGCATGTGAGCAATGTGAGGGTGTCAGTTGAATTGGTAGATTTGATGTTACTTTGGTATTGCTGTTGTGTGACACTATGGCCCTCATTTCAACCTTGGCGGGTGGCAACCGCCGCCCGCCAAGTTAAACCCGCTGGGCGGCCGCCACTGCAGCAGCACTCCCGCGGGGCCTATTTGGAGATCCCCGCTGGGCCGGCGGGGATCTCGGCCGTAACATGGGAGTCGGCTCCAAATGGAGCCGGAAGTGTTGCGGCTGTGCGACGGGTGCAGTTGCACCCGTCGTGCTTTTCACTGTTTGCTATGCAGACAGTAAAAAGCTGCATGGGGCCCCCTGGGGCCCGCGACTCTCCTTTCTGCCAGCCTTTTCATGGCGGTTCAAACCACCATGAAAAGGCTGGCGGGAGGGGGACTCATAATCCCCTGGGCAGCACTGCAAGCAGCGCTGCCCTGGGGGATTTAAACCGCCGGGACAAAAGTGGCAGGAAACCACTGGTCCCGGCGGTGCGACCGCAGAGCTTCCGCTGCGGTCGTAATTCCCAAGGAAGCACCGCCAGCCTGTTGGCGGTGCTTCCGACAAAACAGCCCTGACCCCCTATGTTCGGTACAATTCACTGTTCCTGTGCCTAAGATGAGCAGACGCGTGTTATTGTGGAGTGTGGTGGTGAAGTGTCAGTGACCTGCCCAAAGGTGGTGTTTGATAGCTGTGAATGTGTCACTCTTTGTAAATGACGTGTTGTTTGGACTGATATGGTCACGTTTGCGGTAAGCAGCATCATAATGTGTCCAGCCAAAACACTGACTCCGTCGACCTGTTTGGTCTGGCTTGCCAATGCGGTGATCTGAGCTGGCTGGCTGTGCCAGTGGGGCTGCAGCGGTCTTTCCTCTATGGGACCACCAGCATTATAATACGTTGGTGCGACCACCAAGCTGATGGCAGTCGGGCTGCTGCCATGTGGGTGCATGGACTGCCAAACACGTAGTCAGGCCTTAGGTGTAGCTGGCAGTTGGTCTTTGTGTATTCCTCCTACACAGCCATCCAAAATAGGGCACTTAGATGGACCTGGATGGTCCATCATTGGCAGGATGGGAGAGGGTAGCTGGGCACAACCCTACTTACACCTGAATTGGCTATGTCCCTCCTTTACTCAAAAGATTGCATACCCCATGCAGTTAGTCTGAACCAGGGCAGGGAAGGCAGGAAATATGAGTACCGAGCAAATTCTCTAGAAGTTTCTTCCACTTCAAAGAGGTTTAAAAAATAGACCTCAGACACCAACTCTTCAGTATACTTCTGGATCTGTGGAGGACTATGCAAAGAAGAAGACTGGTGTGCTGCTGAAAGGACTGCCAATCTGCTGCCCTGCTGTGCTGAAATGCTGCTGTGCGGCCTTCTTGTCTGGGTGAGAAGGACTCAAACCTGCAACCTGAACCCAGGACCACAAGGACAAGTCTCTTGTAACCAGTACCTGGACTCTGCAACTGTGAGCCCTATTCTGCCAAGTGGTGCCAGTCTAGTCTAGACCTTTGGAAGTGGGCCTAAAGGTGCTCTCCAAGCCCATCTGTGGACCCAGCAGAACTGACACAACCCCCTTGCGGTGCAAACCAGAGCAGAACCAACACATCACCTCTGCTGCATGGACATCCTGGATGAAGGCCTTCACATCGTAAGTCCTTTATTGGTGGCAGCCTCGATAATGATGCAGAACTCCATATCGCAAGCACCACAGCTTCCTCAGAACCAGGTGTGCATGACACATTCGGGACACAGGACTTTGCATTGAAAGCCTCCCTGTCAATGGCCTCCTCAATGACAACGCAGCGCCTTGCACCGCATCCTCGCTGCTCCCTGTAACCAATGCTGCATGACGCTTCTCCAACCAGGATAACCTGCGTGACGCAATCTCGATGTGGGGTCATGCAATGTTCCGCAGCCTGGATTTAAGGTACTCTTGGTCATCTGGCCTACCTGGGTCCGTGCAGTGGGCCTGATCTCCATTGCAGTTGGCATAAACTTGTGACTTTGTCCCAGTCCGGCGCAACCCGATAACCACAGTTGGCGAATTGTGCTTTTTGGTGCTATTTTCACTTAAATCTTTAAAATCATATTCTACTGATTGAATTTTTGTTGTTTTTGTTTTAGTTTTATTTATTAACCTAATTAGTGCGGGTGTCCCACACTCCCCCCTGATGCAGGTCACAACCAGTGGCCGACACCAGGGAGGGGGTTAAAAAAAAAAACAGGAGACATGGAAGATCTTCCGTGTCTCCCAATGTCCCCCCACCAGTCCCTTTGTGACGTCAGCGAGCGGCAAGGCACGCTGACGTCACTATCTGTTTTCCCAATCAGAGCAGGTCTGGAGGGGAAAATGGGCCTCCCTGACGTTCGGAAAGGCGTTGTTTGAAAGAGGAGATTCTCCCCTTTCAAACAAGACCTTTCTGAACAGGTTTCCTGCTCTGCTGCAATCGAGGGCCAGGAAACCCCACTAGACACCACTGATTTCGCTTGGGGGGAGGGTCGGCCCCTTTGGAAAAAAGGGCCGCTCCCCTGGGCATTTAAAAAAAAAAGGTAGGTTTACCCCTAAAAAAGTAATAAACAAATAAATAAATAAAATGACAGGGGTCGCCCGTGAGAAGGGCGGCCCCCTGTGGGGGCAATAATTTTTTTAATAGTTGTATGGTTTCCCTGGCAGCAACTATGGTCCCCCAGGAAACCATACAGCTATTAAAAAAATATATAGATCTATATCTACACATATCTATGTAGAAATGTCTATATATTCGCCACCAGTTCTCTTGCAGTTGCAGCTTGCGTCTTCAAAGCAATGCCCATACTTCAACTGACGCGTTTCAACTGTAGCTTTTAGGCAGCAATAAAAAAGTCAAGTTAGTCTTGTGATTATGTTTCTGCTACAAAAGGATCTGACTTTAGTCTAGTGGCCCTTTTGATGCCATAAAGTAGCACACAAAGGTTTATATGCCTACTGCAAAGATCAAATCTGTATTTTATGTAAATAGCAGAGTTGATTAGTAAAGTCAGCCATTACCTGTGCTATAATACAAATGAAATGTATGTGCGGGGGGCTATGGAGATATGAAGGGCACTTTTTCTGGGTGGTAGTGAGGGAATACGAGGAGGAGGTCATGGGAGTGGGACCACCAATAATGATTGTTGGGCTGGGCGCTAGAGGCGCTAAAGACTGTGACGATTGGTATGTGACAAGGTGAAGTAATAGTGTGTCTTTTTTTGAGTGCCTTGAAAGAACGTGCTACTTGAGGGAAGAAACGAAGGTAAGGTGACCTCTACTGTTAGACGTATCACACACACCCACCAGCAATTTTGTGACTGTCTACGTAGGCTAGTGTTTTAGAGCGAGAGTTTAGAAGGTAGCAGAGATGGCATCTCATTGGGTGACTGCTGCTCAAGCCCTCACTCGGGTTATAGAGGACAGCTCTGACGTAGGATCGGAGACTGAGGCAGCAGATACTAAGACAGCATCTGAGGGATAGGACAATGGCGCAGACTCGGGGAGTGAGTTTTCAGTCGGAGGAGTCCCATTCGATAACTCCTCTTCCATTGATTATGAGGGAGGTGATGAGGACAGTCCTGGTGTCCCTTCGCAAGCACAGTCTGTGCAGCGGGGCTATAGCGGGTTAGCCCAACCCAGAGAGCAGGTGCATGCAGGTGCACAGAGAGAATGCTCTCTTCGGAGTTCCCCAATTTAGTTCAGCCCCAAATTCCACCGCACAAATCATATTGTTGAGACATCAAAATTATCTATCACAAAACAACCTGGTTTTGTAAGGCAGGCACCTGCGTTTTTGGTCCTGGGCTTGGCGGCCATATAGGGAAACCTACCAAACCCAGACATTTCAGGAAACTTGACATCCGGGGGAGTCCACAGAGGTGTGACTTGTGTGGATTCACTAAGGTTTTCTTACTCAGAATGCCCTGCAAAAACTCAATTTTTTCTTGCATTTCTGTCACACATACTACAGGAATATGCTGGGACCCACGAAATTCCTGCCATTGCGTGTTTCCCCATAAGTCCTGATAAAAACGCTACCCCAGTTGAGTGCCTGTACCTACTGCCTGCGTCAGGAATGGATCACCCCAGGGTCAACAGTTGCCCTCATGTAAGGATCAACATTGACCGTTGTGTGATCTATTCCTGCCGCGGGCACTAGGCCTACCCACACAAGTGTGGTACCATTTTTATAGGGAGACTTGGAGGAATGCTGGGTGGAAGGAAATTTGTGGCTCCTCTCCGATTCCAGAACTTTCTATCACTGAAAAGTGTGGAAAAAGTGGGGTGTTTTTGCCAAATATTGAGGTTTGCAAAGGATTCTGGGTAACAGAACCTGGTTAAAATGCCACAGGTTCCCCATCCTGGGTTCCCCTAGGTGTGTAGTTTTGAAAAATGCACAGGTTTGTTAGGTTTTCCTAGGTACGGGCTGAGTTAGACACCAAAATCCACAGCTAGGCACTTTCCAAAAAACACGTGCGTTTTCAATGTAAAAATGTGATGTTTCCATGTTGCGTTTTGGGGCGTTTCATGTCGCGGGCACTAGGCCTACCCACACGAGTGAGGTACCATTTTTATCAGGAGACTTGGGGGAATGCTGGGTGGAAGGAAATGCGTGACTCCTCTCAGATTCCAGAACTTTCCATCATCGAAATGTGAGGTAAAAGTGTTTTTTGGGTCAAATTTTGAGGTTTGCAAAAGATTCTGGGTAACAGGACCTGGTCAGAGCCCCACATGTCACCTTATTCTACATTCCCCTAGATGTCTAGTTTTAAAAAATGTATAGGTTTGCTAGGTTTCCCTAGGTGCCGGCTGAGCTAGAGGCCACAGACCACAGCTAGGCATTTTGCAAAAAACAGATTAGTTTTCTTTGGGAAAATGTGATGTGTCCATGTTGTGTTGTGGGGGATTTCCTGTTCCACCTGCTCCAAGCAAGTCAAATGCACAGAGCGAGTTGAGAGAGGCAGAAGGGAAGGTAGGGGAAGAAAAGGAGGATTGCTTTTGGCAGCTGGAACATCAAATACTCCTGCTTTGCCAGAATTTGGGGTAGAGCAGTGAGAATAAGGCTTGGCTGTTTTTACAGCCAAAGCTTCATGTGATGTTAATGGCAGCTGGTAAAATCAGGACTATGAAAACCATGCGGGGGAGCACCCGGCGAGTTATCTCACTCAGGGATAATGCTCCATATGATTCACAGTTAGGCAGGACTGGCTTTAGCGCTGGTGGCGCCCGGTGCGACAATCATTTTTGGTGCCCCCCGATGACCACCTCCTCAGGTGCCCTTACTACCACCTGGCAAAAGTGCCCCTCATCTCTCCATTGGCCCTCTCACATATAATTTATTTATTTTAAAGCGCATGTAAAGGATAGCTTTACTATTGCACTCAGCTATCCACATAAAATACAGATCGGTTCTTTGCAGCAGACATATTAACCCTCTGAGCTACTTTATGGCGAGTCAAAACTGCCACTAAACAAAAACTCATCTCTCTCTTTCTAGCAGGAAGATTAATCACAATAGCAATGTTGAGATTTTGATTGCTTCCTGAAAGCTGGACACACAAGGAACTTTGCACTGCAACAGGTGTTTTAAAATCGAAAGTTATTGCTCAACATGACGCCCCCTCTCAGTTCAGTGCTCCCCTTCCAGGTTAGCGCACAGTGCGGCCGCACCAGTTGCGCCCCCCTAAAACTGGCCCTGTAGTTAGGCCTTAAGTTTTAACACGGTGCACACAGTAATAAGGTTCTTTTCAAGAGTAATTCATTCTTATATCTAGAAAAGTAAAATCATATTCACAACATTTCAGAAAAGGCTGACCAAAATGATGAAAGGTTAAAGTTATGAGTATCATCAGGGCGAAACTTATTTAGACATGCACACAATGTTAGGTGGGAGGCAGGGATAGGTGATCAATACAATTATTATCCTGAAAGGATCTAGGAGTGGACCATTCTTCAGCTGAATATTTGTCTCAGATCCCAATATGATCAGAAAGTTTTGTTTCATGTCATTGGCACAGTATTTATAGAAAAATTTCCAAATAGATATTATGGAGCTGTAATGCATGTGTTGGGTCACACTGGTGATCCAGACTACAGGGGAAATCAAAGGTGGACGGAATGGCCCCAATATATGCAAACAGTAATCTATCTAAAAATACTTTAAACATTTTACAATTTAATTAACATAATTCACATCAATATGCATTTGTTACGATTTTACATTTTTACTTTTTTATTATTAGTAAAACTCAAATCTATGCATGCCAGAAGAAGACTTTCAAACTGGAATCATTTTAGCAATCCGAATGCAAGAATTAGACTCAAAGCAGTACAGTACATATTAAACTACCTGTCATTTCCAGGTGCAATGTCTGCTCCAAGCTGGGTCCATGTCATTTTGGGGTGAGCACTGTGAATTTGCAACTTTCCGAAAACACCTGTGGTAAGCAGATGCATGGTGAGATCAATTAGCATTTGTCCCATGCGAACTTGTAAACTATGTTCATAGGCATACCTCAACGTTTTTATTATGAATCAGCATAGATTTGTTCAGTTTATTAATACATTCACTGACTTGAAAGATGCATTGTTCTTTCTTAAATATGAGAAGCTCAAAGAATCTAAAACCTTCCTCCATGGTAAATCAGCTAAAAAACTGATAAAGATCCTGAATGATGCACCATTTTGCTGATCTTTGTATGCATTATTACCACTTGGTCTCTTTCTGTGATTAGAGGTTTGGTGACAGTGACTAAGGAGCGAGAGCACATGGTCATCATGAGTATCATGATGGTTGACATAAGTCCAGGGGACCACTACCCTATTTCATTATGTACCTGGTGAGGTGCATCAGCACACTGACTGACACCTAGTCCACTGATCTAAAATGAAGTGAAATGTTCAACCCAGTTTCACCATTTTAGGCCCCTCCTCCTGTGTGGGAGGGGACAATGGGGAACTAATACTCAGAATGCCTCCAGTCTTTCTCTCAAATCTTCAGCTCAGCTTTTGTACTGCAGTAGGCTGTAGTTGAGAGAACTACACAACAATTGTTGGACCCATGGACCCAACAATTTACTGATCTGGCATCAGTGACTGAGATAAATTCTATTAATCCACGTTGTAGTTCATGCCCTAAGTGTGATGGGTATGCACAGCTGTGGGTCCTGTGGGTCCTGGCCTCACTGTGCTACAGACCTAAAGCTGTACCTCGCTGACAAAGCCTAATTATGCTGAAACTGGCCTGAGGTTGCTCCTATTCCCATCAGGAGGTAACCTGGCCTAGCAATTTGGGCTGGACTCTTGATACTGAAGCAGGACCAAGACTGGTTTGCATATGGCAGGTCTCTGGCTAGAGTAGTGCAAAGGGTGAGAAACAATGAAGTGTGCCAATGGCATTCTATCGATCTCTTTGTTGTTTGTTTCAGAAAATTCTCCAAGTGTTGCCTATATGTGTAGCTTGTGCTCGCTGTACTGTAGGGCTCAAGCTGTACCTCACTGACAAAGTCTGAGGTTGCTTGTGGGATGGGATCTGGCCTGGCAGTTCTGGATCGAGTGTTCCTGTTTGAGCAGAACTAAGATTGATTTGCATATGGTTGGCTGTGTCTAGAGGGGGGCAGAAGGTGAAAAACAATGGACTGGAATGCTGCCCACGTGATCCCTAGCAGGTTAAATTAATTTGGGAATGTCATCCATTACATAGCTGTTTGTTGTAGTAAATGACCTAAGTGCAATGAGTATGCTCAAACGTAAGACCTAATTACAAGAGGGGAGGGAACACACTGCCACTCATCCCAGCACAGTTCATAAGCACCAACTCTGGTGAAAAACTACAGCTAATATTCAAGTAAGCGTAAACTATGCACTGCATTTACTACAATGCAAAGGGGCAAACTATGCTGTGATGTGAGGCTGTGTACTCCCATCCCCCTTCTTGTTAAAAGGCTCCCTTGAGTCAACAAGTTGATGAGCTTTTGGAGATGCACCTGTGCACCAGTGAGAGGTACGGAGGCATGAGAGAACTGTGGCAGCATTCTCAGCAACCCCTGATGAAATTTATTTTTGATCTCTACTGATGAAGAATAAAATCCAGACACACATGTCTAGAGATGTACAGCACTATCTGAACCAACTCTGGTGAAAACCTAGAGCTAATATGCAAGTAAGCACAAACTTTGTACTGCATTTGCCACAACTGAAAGGGCCAAACTGTGCTGTGATGTGAGGAGGATGCTCCCATCCCCCCTCTGTTTAAAAAGGCTCCCTTAAGCCAACAAGTTGATGAGCTTTTGAAGATGCACCTGTGAGCCAGTGAGAGGTACTAAGACCTGTAAAGACTGTCAGAGCATTCTCAGCAACCACTGATGATTTTTGAGGGTGGGGGGTCAGGGTGGTTTAGGTTCAGGGGTGGGGGTTGGGGGGTCCGGGCATTTTTAGTTTTAGGGCCGGGAGTGGTGGGTCGGGGTATTTTTAGTTATTGGGGGTGGGGGGTCGGGGTGGTTTAGGTTTAGAGGTGGAGTGGGGGGTTGGGGCATTTTTAGTTTAAAGGGTGGGGGTCAGGGTATTTTTCGTTTTTAGGGGTGGGGGGTCAGGGTAGTTTAGGTTTTAGTGGGGGTGGTGGGCTCTGGTAGTTTTAGGGGTGGGGGTAGTTTAAGTTTTAGGGGTGGGGGTTGGGGTAGTGGTAGAATTTTTTTTAGCGGTGGGGGTGGGGGGTTGAGGTACGATTGTGTTAGGGGTGGGTGGTGGGGTGGGGGGAATCACATGCTGGAACCACGTGAAAAATCGTTGTTAAGGCATTCGTGGTAAAGGCATTCATGGTAACAATGTGGTCGTTGTTCCGACCGCGTTGTTTAGGCTTGCGTGGTTCCAGCATGCGTTTCTCCGACTCCTATTCGTGCCTTTAGGTAGCGTTATGTGGTTCTGCTTTAGCTCCATAATTGCCCCAAAAGGAATGGAGTGCAGCCGCATATAACTGCCACCCCTCTGCACTGATGTCCAGTTTCTTGTCTTTTCTTTTTTTGCAACCTCAAATACGGAGTGTGAACAATTGTTGATAACAGTGTGCTGAACAATAAATTGGGCCATTCTTAGATGTGAAAAGGAGTCCACTCCAGAGAGAAGGGAGGCAGTAGTGCAGTGAACAATATGCAGTTAGAGACAGTTCCAAACTGAAAGAGAGTTAAGTAACTTGTTTTTCTGATGAATATTTCTAACTGTAGCTTCCTCACCTTAGAACAGATACCAAAGTAGG
The DNA here is from genome assembly GCF_031143425.1 of Pleurodeles waltl. NCBI lineage: Eukaryota > Metazoa > Chordata > Amphibia > Caudata > Salamandridae > Pleurodeles > Pleurodeles waltl. The sequence continues at coordinate 1,748,614,173 of NC_090444.1, forward strand.
ACCTCGCTATGGTGGAGAATCCGAGGAGCGGGCTCAGACCAAAATGTCTAGCATAATCAAACTGGAGAAGTGTCCTTCTCACCAGACCTGACTGTCAGAGTATGCACTAACACCCACACCGCAGTTAAGCAGATGTGAAGGACAGGCATCCATCGCTCCATTGCAGTTGTAGTGCCGTTGGCCCTGGTGTAATAGGCCCTTATACTAGGGACTGTTTCTTGGCCAGTACGTAGCTAATCTTAATACAAATAACTATTCACCTTTACAGAGTCGTCTTCTGCGCAGACTTAGCTTTCTTTGGTCCAGGGAACCCCACAAAAAGTTGATCAGTCACACAATGAGCATTGGTACTATTCATGTAAGATCTACCCGATGAAGCTTCTTCTTCTCTTTTAAGGGATAGAGGGGAGCAAATGATGGATTGCCCAATGTGCAATGTAGTCATGTATTTTGGTAGAAAGGCCAGCTGAGTCCTCAGCACCAATTTGTCTGGAAACATATGGTGTAGGGTGGTTACCTTGACGGTGCCTGCAGTTCCCTCATGCAATTAGCATGAGAACAACAGTCTTCAGTGTCAGAAGACACAGTAAGCAGCTATGCATAGGCTCAAAGGGCATACATCTGAGGAACATTGACACCAAGTTAAGTTTCAATTGTAGCATCACAATTGCCTGGGAGGAAAAGTTTGTCAAAGTTTTAATAAATCTTATTTCAAAAGCTGATTTAAACAAGGACAGTTGGTCCGGCACACAGAACAAGGCCTATCATCCTTTCAGTGAGCCTATTGAGCTCACTGAAAGGCTTTCCTGGGCTAATGGAAACACAAACAACAGAATGGTCAACAATTTTACCTGCAAGGCATCAGTGCCTCAGGCACCACACCAGGTTACACATTTGTCCCAATGTCTGGCATAACTGGATATTGCAGATGGGTGTCAGATAGCAGGGATGACATCCAACACTTCAAGCATCAACTAAATGCACTCAATTGGTGCTGCCCAGTCTCCACACATGGAGGTATAAATTGCATAGATTTGGATGGACCCTGCCCTGCTACTGGTAGAAAAGGTCCTCACGAAGTGGTAGCCTGATCAGAGGACAGATAATCATGTCCAGCAATCCCAGTAACTATACTCTTTGGACCAAATCCAGGCAAACTATAATGGCATGGGGCTGGCTGCTCTTGAACTTTTTCAGAATGTGGGGCACAAGAGGTAGTGGTGCGAAGGGCTAAAGAAGTCCACCTGTGGTAAGCAGATGCATGGTGAGATCGATTAGCATTTGTCCCATGCGAACTTGTAAACTATGTTCATAGGCATGCCTCAACGTTTTTATTATGAATCAGCATAGATTTGTTCAGTTTATTAATACATTCACTGACTTGAAAGATGCATTGTTCTTTCTTAAATATGAGAAGCTCAAAGAATCTAAAACCTTCCTCCATGGTAAATCAGCTAAAAAACTGATAAAGATCCTAAATGATGCACCATTTTGCTGATCTTTGTATGCATTATTACCACTTGGTCTCTTTCTGTGATTAGAGGTTTGGTTACAGTGACTAAGGAGCGAGAGCACATGGTCATCATGAGTATCATGATGGTTGACATAAGCCCAGGGGACCACTACCCTATTTCATTATGTACCTGGTGAGGTGCATCAGCACACTGGCTGACACCTAGTCCACTGATCTAAAATGAAGTGAAATGTTCAACCCAGTTTCACCATTTTAAGCCCCTCCTCCTGTGTGTGAGGGGACAATGGGGAACTAATACTCAGAATGCCTCCAGTCTTTCTCTCAAATCTTCAGCTCAGCTTTTGAACTGCAGTAGGCTGTAGTTGAGAGAACTACACAACAATTGTTGGACCCATGGACCCAACAATTTACTGATCTGGCATCAGTGACTGAGATAAATTCTATTAATCCACGTTGTAGTTCATGCCCTAAGTGTGATGGGTATGCACAGCTGTGGGTCCTGTGGGTCCTGGCCTCACTGTGCTACAGACCTAAAGCTGTACCTCGCTGACAAAGCCTAATTATGCTGAAACTGGCCTGAGGTTGCTCCTATTCCCATCAGGAGGTAACCTGGCCTAGCAATTTGGGCTGGACTCTTGATACTGAAGCAGGACCAAGACTGGTTTGCATATGGCAGGTCTCTGGCTAGAGTAGTGCAAAGGGTGAGAAATGATGAAGTGTGCCAATGGCATTCTATCGATCTCTTTGTTGTTTGTTTCAGAAAATTCTCCAAGTGTTGCCTATATGTGTAGCTTGTGCTCGCTGTACTGCAGGGCTCAAGCTGTACCTCACTGACAAAGTCTGAGGTTGCTTGTGGGATGGGATCTGGCCTGGCAGTTCTGGATCGAGTGTTCCTGTTTGAGCAGAACTAAAATTGATTTGCATATGGTTGGCTGTGTCTAGAGGGGGGCAGAAGGTGAAAAACAATGGACTGGAATGCTGCCCACGTGATCCCTAGCAGGTTAAATTAATTTGGGAATGTCATCCATTACATAGTTGTTTGTTGTAGTAAATGACCTAAGTGCAATGAGTATGCTCAAATGTAAGACCTAATTACAAGAGGGGAGGGAACACACTGCCACTCATCCCAGCACAGTTCATCAGCACCAACTCTGGTGAAAAACTACAGCTAATATTCAAGTAAGCGTAAACTATGCACTGCATTTACTACAATGCAAAGGGGCGAACTATGCTGTGATGTGAGGCTGTGTACTCCCATCCCCCTTCTTGTTAAAAGGCTCCCTTGAGTCAACAAGTTGATGAGCTTTTGGAGATGCACCTGTGCACCAGTGAGAGTTACGGAGGCATGAGAGAACTGTGGCAGCATTCTCAGCAACCCCTGATGAAATTTATTTTTGATCTCTACTGATGAAGAATAAAATCCAGACACACATGTCTAGAGATGTACAGCACTATCTGAACCAACTCTGGTGAAAACCTACAGCTAATATGCAAGTAAGCACAAGCTTTGTACCTCATTCGCCACAACTGAAAGGGCCAAACTGTGCTGTGATGTGAGGAGGGTGCTCCCATCCCCCCTCTGTTTAAAAAGGCTCCCTTGAGCCAACAAGTTGATGAGCTATTGAAGATGCACCTGTGAGCTAGTGAGAGGTACTAAGACCTGTAAAAACTGTCGGAGCATTCTCAGCAACCACTGATGATTTTTGAGGGTGGGGGGTCAGGGTGGTTTAGGTTCAGGGGCGGGGGTTGGGGGTCCGGGCATTTTTTGTTTTAGGGGCGGGAGTGGTGGGTCGGGGTATTTTTAGTTATTGGGGGTGTGGGGTCGGGGTGGTTTAGGTTTAGAGGTGGATTGGGGGTTGGGGCATTTTTACTTTAAAGGGTGGGGGTCAGGGTATTTTTAGTGTTTAGGGGTGGGGGGCAGGGTAGTTTAGGTTTTAGTGGGGGTGGTGGGCTGTGGTAGTTTTAGGGGTGGGGGTAGTTTAAGTTTTAGGGGTGAGGGTTGGGGTAGTGGTAGAATTGTTTTTAGCGGTGGGGGGTTGAGGTACGATTGTGTTAGGGGTGGGTGGTGGGGCGGGGGGAGTCACATGCTGGAACCACGTAAAAAATCGTTGTTAAGGCATTCGTGGTAAAGGCATTCATGGTAACAACGTGGTCGTTGTTCCGACCGCGTTGTTTAGGCTTGCGTGGTTCCAGCATGCGTTTCTCCGACTCCTATTCGTGCCTTTAGGTAGCGTTATGTGGTTCTGCTTTAGCTCCATAATTGCCCCAAAAGGAACGGAGTGCAGCCGCATATAACTGCCACCCCTCTGCACTGATGTCCAGTTTCTTGTCTTTTCTTTTTTTGCACCCTCAAATACGGAGTGTGAACAATTGTTGATAACAGTGTGCTGAACAATAAATTGGGCCATTCTTAGATGTGAAAAGGAGGCCACTCCAGAGAGCCGGGAGGCAGTAGTGCAGTGAACAATATGCAGTTAGAGACAGTTCCAAACTGAAAGAGAGTTAAGTAACTTGTTTTTCTGATGAATATTTCTAACTGTAGCTTCCTCCCCTTAGAACAGATACCAAAGTAGGACCTCGCTATGGTGGAGCATCCGAGGAGCGGGCTCAGACCAAAATGTCTAGCATAATCAAACTGGAGAAGTGTCCTTCTCACCAGACCTGACTGTCAGAGTATGCACTAACACCCACACCGCAGTTAAGCAGATGTGAAGGACAGGCATCCAACGCTCCATTGCAGTTATAGTGGTGTTGGCCCTGGTGTAATAGGCCCTTATACTAGGGACTGTTTCTTGGCCAGTACGTAGCTAATCTTAATACAAATAACTATGCACCTTTACAGAGTCGTCTTCTGCACAGACTTAGCTTTCTTTGGTCCAGGGAACCCCACAAAAAGTTAATCAGTCACACAATGAGCATTGGTACTATTCATGTAAGATCTACCCGATGAAGCTTCTTCTTCTCTTTTAAGGGATAGAGGGGAGCAAATTATGGATTGCCCAATGTGCAATGTAGTCATGTATTTTGGTAGAAATGCCAGCTGAGTCCTCAGCACCAATTTGGCTGGAAACATATGGTGTAGGGTAGTTACCTTGACGATGCCTGCAGTTCCCTCATGCAATTAGCATGAGAACAACAGTCTTCAGTGTCAGAAGACACAGTAAGCAGCTATGCATAGGCTCAAAGGGCATACATCTGAGGAACATTGACACCAAGTTAAGTTTCAATTGTAGCATCACAATTGCCTGGGAGGAAACGTTTTTCAAAGTTTTAATAAATCTTATTTCAAAAGCTGATTTAAACAAGGACAGTTGGTCCGGCACACAGAACAAGGCCTATCATCCTTTTAGTGAGCCTATTGAGCTCACTGAAAGGCTTTCCTGGGCTAATGGAAACACAAACAACAGAATGGTCAACAATTTTACCTGCAAGGCATCAGTGCCTCAGGCACCACACTAGGTTACACATTTGTCCCAATGTCTGGCATAACTGGATATTGCAGATGGGTGTCAGATAGCAGGGATGACATCCAACACTTCAAGCATCAACTAAATGCACTCAATTGGTGCTGCCCAGTCTCCACACATGGAGGTATAAATTGCATAGATTTGGATGGACCCTGCCCTGCTACTGGTAGAAAAGGTCCTCACGAAGTGGTAGCCTGATCAGAGGACAGATAATCATGTCCTGCAATCCCAGTAACTATACTCTTTGGACCAAATCCAGGCAAACTATAATGGCATGGGGCTGGCTGCTCTTGAACTTTTTCAGAATGTGGGGCACAAGAGGTAGTGGTGCGAAGGGCTAAAGAAGTCCATTGTTTCATTCCAGCCAGAAAGCATTGACTAACAAATACCATTGCAGAAACACCAATCTGCAGAATTGTTGGCATTGCACATTTGTGACAGTGGCAAAAGTATGTAGCAAGGGTTCTCCCCACTGGTATACTCCCTTGGGATGCAGAGGCCATTTGTAATTTGCCAGACGATGTCTGCTCATTTCATCCACTCTGGCATTCAGGGACCCCAGCAGGCAGGTGGTAACCAACTAGTATTGTTGACAAGGAGGATGCATGCGACTACAAGGTGAAGAAGCCTCAGAGCCACTGTCACCTGGACCCAGGTGCAAGCCTGAAACACTGCTTGCTCCTGAGCTCACTGCTGCAGAGGAAAATCTCTGAATTTCTGTGTGCCCAGGATCACACCAATGAATGGAAGATGAGAAGGAATTACATGAAACTTCAGTTAGTTTATGGTGAAATCGAACAATGTCATTGAGGTGAGCCCATTGTCAGCATCCAGTAAGGTACAGGAATACATGGACTACTGAACTCCGATGATGTGCAGCAAACATTGCATCACTTTCATGATAATACAAGGAATGCTGGTGATAACGAAGAGTCGTTCAGCAATTGGAAATGCTCCTGGCCCACCTTGAACAACAAATAAGGTCTAATATAGGTAAATAGCAAGTAACAACTGCTGTCTTTCTCCGAGCCCAATACCCTCTTTATGGCACCCTTTGAGACCAAAAAGCATACTTTCTGTAGCAGGATGGGCAGATGCTCTTCGACACTCATTCTTGTGTGGGAGGGATATTGGGCGGTGAGGAGAGAAAAAGGCAAGGTATAGGCTTTTAAAATAACTGGCAAGGCCCATCCCTTGAACGTGATGAATGGCCAACCCGGGAGGAAGTACTGGATCCTGCTTCTCATTGGCTGTACATATTTCATGGATGGCAACTAAAGTGGTTTAATGGCTATAGTGGCAGGGGAAGAAGAGTTAGAGAACTTATGCCGCTGCTGGCCTGCATGGTCTCTGCCTGTGCCACATCTAGGGCAGTGAAAGGACCAAGTTGTCAATTTCATCATTGGCTACAAAGGTTGTCTCTGCTTACAAGCTGCCCCCGTCAGTAGCCCCTACATAATCTAAACTGGTGGGGAAACTGTTTGCCAGGGGCCAACAGCCCCAACAATGTGGTGTAGTTCACCTGTCTCTAAAGTGTTCCAGAGTAGGCTCTGTCTTATCTCTGAAGTGGCAAAACCCATCAAATGACATGTCGATTAGCAAAGCTTGTACATCACCAGAGAACCCCAAGAGATCTCATCCCGGCATGTCCCTGAAAGACAATATAGGTAACAGCCACGCTGCCAAGCCATTCCATGGTATTGAGACCTTTCTGGATAACAGATTTGGCCACACCCTGCTCATCATGTAACATATGGGCCAAAGAGGCCTTAATGTCCTCTGGGACTGCCAGAAAGATCTCGCTGCCCATGTACCAAACGGCATATATGCATCAGCCAAACCTCCCCTTACCTGCAAAGGTCATCGAAAAGATAGTCAACAGCCAACTATCTCGCCTCCTGGAGGACAACAACCTACTCAACATCTCCCAGTCTGGCTTCCGCAAGAACCACAGCACTGAGACCGTCCTTATCGCTGCCACCGGCGACATCAGGAGCAGGCTCGACAAAGGTGAAACTGTTGCCCTCATCCTCCTTGACCTTTCCGCAGCCGTCGACACCGTCTGTCACCACACACTTTGCACACGCCTCCACAATGCTGGAATCCACCACAGAGCCCTGAACTGGCTCACATCCATCGTCTCTGGCAGAACCCAAAGAGTCCGCCTCCCACTGTTCCTGTCAAAAGCCACAAAGACCATCTGCGGAGTCCCCCAGGGATCCTCACTCAGCCCCGCCCTCTTCAATGTCTACATGGCACCGCTCACCAACATCGTCCGATCCCACGGCCTCAACATCGTCTCCTACGCCGACAACACTCAGCTGATCCTCTCTCTCACGAAGGACCCCGCAACCGCCAAGACCAACCTCCACACCGGACTTCGCACCATCGCCAACTGGATGGAGGCAAGCCGCCTCACACTAAATTCGGAGAAGACAGAGATCATCATCTTCGGCTCCAACAAAGCAGCATGGGACGACTCCTGGTGGCCTGCCACTCTGGGAGCTGCCCCAACGCCCACCACCCACGCGTGCAACCTCGGCTTCATACTGGACTCATCGCTCACTATGACCCAGCAAGTCAACGCCATCTCATCCTCATGTTTTAACACCCTTCGCATGTTTCACAAGACCTTCAGATGGATCCCCGTTTACACCAGAAGAACGGTCACCCACACCCTCGTCAGCATCAGACTGGACTACAGTAACGTACTCTACGCGGGAACAACGACCAAGCTCCTGAGAAAACTCCAGCGTATCCAGAACACCTCAGCACGACTCATCCTCAACCTCCCTCACCACGAACACATCTCAGCCCACCTCAGAGACTTCCACTGGCTCCCTGTCAACAAAAGTATCATCTTTAAACTTCTGATCCACGCTCACAAGGCTCTCCACGACGCCGGACCTGCCTACCTCAACGAGCGTCTCAACTTCTACATCCCAACACGCCAGCACCGCTCTGCCAACCTCGCCCTCGCCAGCCTCCCCCGCATCCACCGAACCACAGCCGGCAGCAGATCCTTCTCCCACCTTGCCGCCAAAACCTGGAACTCCCTCCACGTCAACCTACGTCTGACCCAGGACCTCCTGACCTTCAGGAATCACCTCAAGACTTGGCTCTTTGAGCAGTAGCACCACTCCCCCCCCCCAGCTCCTTGAGACCATACCGGGTGAGTAGCGCGCTTAACAAATTACTGATTGATTGATTTGATTGAAAAAAGACAGGCTGCGTTCCCAGGTCACAATGACAGGCTAATGGAAGAAAACATATTTTTCACAAATGCATCAATCTTTTTGCATTCTCTATCTGGAGGAATGGCTGTAAATGAATTAGGATTCACTTTACTGGTCGAGGTCTGTACGATAAGCCGCTTAGGACTGGGTTTATTGATGAGAAAATCCAGTTCATCAGGCACAGGTCGATGATCTCTGGCCACCTCCCTAATCACAAGCAGGTAAGGACATGTTTTCCACCAGGCTGCCAGCAGAGTATCTGTAATGGCATCATTACATGGAAGAAAGAGTTCAGATGTTGCTGCCTCCAAGCTGCAGAATTCCTGTCAAAACATTTATTTTCAGTGGAGAGCAGCTGTATTTCAAGTACCTCGGCTTCCCTTCAAACCACCATTGCAAATGAAGCGCTCACATCTGTTGGTGGCGCATGTGGCAGTCAAGTTCTCTCTCATGAAACTTATCAAGCCAACTGGTGATCTGTATATCATGATACAAGGCATCATCAGTTAATGAGGGGGTAGCTCACATCCTCCCTTGCCATCATCAACATCCTGAGATGCAACCTGCTCCAGCACAGGATCCAAATCAAAGCCAAAATAAATGATGAGATTCAGTTGATAACCTCTATGGGGTACAGGCACCGAATCAAAGTCAGGGTGCATGATGGTGGGGTGTGCCTTTGTAATCTCATAGAGTTAAATGGGCTGACACTGGTTCAGGATTGGACGTGAGCATTGGAACCGAATCATCCTCCAGCCCTGTTGGTGTCAGCACTGGGTCAAAGTGGGGGGAACTGACGTGAATTGTGAGGTCAGAGTAAAAGTCTGTACCAGAGTTAGTACGGTTCTGAAAACAGGTTCATGAGGGGACAGACGGTACTGAGAGGGACCCATAGGCAGTAACCCAACTGGAGGCCTTTGCGGTTAAATGGGTCCGAAGGCATGCCAGAGGGTGCCAGAAGCACATGTCAGTATGACCTATACGATGACCTCAATCTGCTATGGGGATTAGATGGCCTAGGAAACTTTGGCATGTTGAGACCAACTAAGAAATCTCTTCTATGTCCTGTGACCATGACTGAGTGTGACATAAATCTGTAGCCCCTCCTGACACTATTTCGAGTCATAGTGGCAGATGTGGTTGATTCCTGCTTCACGTTCTTATACCTGCATTTAGACTTAAAATTCGACTTCATTTGGGACTTCAAGTATGAAGTGAAATGGTCATTCGAATAGCCACAGCAGATTCTGATCCAGGCCCGCAACTTGGAGAATGAGCAGGATTAATGCATAGACTGTAAATTCTTATGTTCAGACTGTAAGACAAAGGAGGCATAGGTGTTGGCAGGATGGCCATCTCTGACAGGCTGAAGAGGAGGAGCTGTCACCTACCATACTTGCACACCACATAGTCTGCCTCAGCACACTTCCAAAGGGTTTCACACCAGTCCATTGTGCCCCAAGACAAACTGGGACCGGGGCAGGAAGGCAGGAAATTGCAGAAAATTCTGTAGGGAGAGGACTATAGATGCTTCTCCCACTTCAATGTGGACACCATGAAAAAGTGGTGGACCCTCCGACCCAACTCTAATGGGCCTGTGGAAGACTCAGAAGAGGGATTGCTCTGCTGCTCTGCAAGAAGGACTGCTCTTCTACCCATCTACAATCAATACTTGTAAAGCATGGCTTATCACCTGTGGTGTATCAAGGCACTGTGTTGGGCATGCTGATCATTCAAACAGACATGTCTTCCTAAATTAGTTCAGTGATGTGGCCTGTCTGAGGCTGAAAGGAAGTGTATTCCATGTCTGGGCTGTGAGGTAGGAGAAGGATCTTCCTCCAGCTCTGCCTTTCTTGATTCTGGGGATGGCAGCGAGGGCGAGATGGGAGGACCGGGGTGTAGAAAGTCAGGCAGTGGTTTGCGGTAGTCTGGTCCAATGTTGTGAAGTGCCTTATAGGTGTGAGTCAATATCTTGAAGGTGATGCGTTTGTTGACTGGGAGACAGTGGAGATCTCTAAGGTGGGCAGAGATGTGGCTGTGGTGGGGGATGTCCAGGATGAGTCTGGCTGCTCCATTCTGGATTCTCTGTAGCATTTCCTGTAGCTTCTTTGTGATGCTGGCATTGAGTGTGTTGCCGTAGTCCAATTTGCTGCTGACCAGGGCATGGGTGACCATCCTTCTAGTCTCTGTGGGGATACACTTGAATATCTTTCGAAGGAGCCACAAGGTGTGGAAGTAGTGAGAAGAGACAGCATTGACCTGACGGGTCATGGAGAGGGTTGAGTCCAGGATGATGCCCAGGTTGCGTGTGTGGTTGGTGGGGGCGATTCCTAGGGTGGCTGGTCACCAGAAGTCGCCCCAGGCGGAGGGGTTGGAGCCAAGTACAAGGGCCTCTGCTTGTCCGAGTTGAGCCTGCTGCTCTGCTGTTCTGCTGCCTCAGTGAGAAGGAATGGATCTACACCTTGAACCCAGCACCATCAGAGTGACTGCAAGGGCTAGTTGGCTGGGCTCCTGATCAGAACTTCAGGGACAGAAAAATTCAATATGACACAAACCTGACAGAACCAATGCAGAATATTCTCATCGGACCTGATGCAGCACATTGCAGCCTCCATACAAGCCCGCTTCGCAGACCTTACAGCTCCTCATTAGAACCGATGCAATGTAATGCAGCCTTGAGGCAAGCCCACACTGCAGACCTCACAGCTCATCAGGACTGTTGCTGCAGGACGCATCTTCGATGCGGATCAAACAATGCTCCTCTGCATTCTGAACGCTAGCTACAATCACTAGCGGGCATGACCTCTTCCTTGTATCCAGCCTGCACTCCATCATGGTTGGCCTGATCTTTTACTTTGCCCCAGTCAAGCGGAACCAGATCACCACAGTTGGCGCTCTAGGCTTTTAAGCACTATTTTTACCTAAATGTTTAAAATTGCATATCCCTGGTTCTACCAATTGGATGTTTTTTGTTTTGGTGTCAAATAATGTATTATAATTTGGTGTGCTGCATAAATACTTTACACCTTGCCTCTGAGTTAAGCCTGACTGCTTTGTGCCAAGCTACTAGGGGGTTAAGCACAGATTAATTTTGGGTTTGCTTGTGTTTCACATTGACAGGAAATGTGGTTGCTGCTGGAGATGAGTTTCAGACCCCCTCCCTAACCAGTAACCCAATTTCCTCCATTAGTGTTCAGCGGTGAGATTCAGTACTTATGAGGTGCCATACACTGATTTTCTATTTCACTAAAATCCCAGATAAATAATTTGATACCATTTCCTTTTTCTTCTAAATCTTCTTTGATTGGCTCTTTTGCTTTTTCCAAATTCATCCCTAATCTACTTGACTGTCTGTGCGTGTGGCTACACCTGCATGGATGGAATCCCAGCTTGCCAACCTGGATAACTAAACCGCGGTTGAGCTCAAAGAGTTCTGTAAGGAGAGGGGACTTCCAGCCAAACGGAAAACCAGGATGCTGAAGCTCCAGAAGGCTCTGAGGGCTTAGGTGCAGGTTTCTCCATCACTAGCAGCAGCGGAGGACCAGGAGAAGGAGGGTAATGTGGAGGAGCAAGAGAAGGACCTGGGCACAGGTCTTGAGTTGCAGCACCCAGAAGGAGGGAACAACATTTCCACAGGAGTGGTGCCTCCTCCCAGGCCAGGGAGCAGTATATCTTCCAATAGCCTGTCCTCAGAGGAGCTGGAGGACAGAAAATCTGAAAGAGAGCTCAAGCTGCAGCTGGGCAAACTCATATTGGATGCAGAGGAGTAAAGGTCAAGGCTGAGACTGAGAGGGCTTGAGTTGGAAAGAAACTGGCCATGGCAGAGAAACAACTTGCTTTGGAGTGACTGGCTCATGAAAGGAGCCTGAGAGAGCTGGACATCTGAGCCAGACAGGCAGAGTCTAGCAATAATGGCGGCAGCATATCCACAGTGCCCTCTGGAGACATGAGGGCCCACATTCCCAAGGGTCTGTGCCTAACTTTCCTGTGGGGAATGACACTGATAAGTAGTTTGAAGCCTATGAGGTTGCTCTGGACATTCAAAGAGTCCCTGAAGAGGATTGGGGGCTAGTCTCTGGAGGCACATACCTAGTGAAGGGAGGGTTTCCCTGCTGGCTCTGGGAAAAGAGGACAGAACAAGGTACTATCTCCCCAAGCCATGAAGGACACCCTCATCAGGAAGTATTGCCTCACTCAAGAAAAGTACAGGCAGACGTTTAGCGACAGCCAGCAGCTGCTCCGTCAGTTCTGGGTAGATTGTTTGGATTCCTTTTGCAAGGCACTGGATGATTGGGTGAGAGTAGAGAAGTAAAGTATAACCATGGTCTGTACAATTTGATGGCAAGAGAGCACATATTCAGTCTCTGTTTTACACAGCTGCGCCAAACCTTAGTAAGCTTACTGACTCCAGGGAGCTTGCTGAGGAGGCAGACCTCTACATCAGTACCAGAGTTTCCCAAAAATATAGCTGGCAGTGACCCCAAGATGGGTGGTTCAGGTTCCCCCTGAAACAGTGATGGGGAGGTCAAAACTGACCCAGACAACTACCAGAATGGGTGGAGGAAAGGGTTCCCATGCCCCTTCTGAGAAACACGGGGGTTCTGGTGGACAGTAGCAAAAGGCACCCCCATGTCCAATACTGCTGCTCTGAGTGTTCCCAATTAGAAAATCAGCAGGAGGACTTTGTTTGTCCCAAGAAATCCCCCACTAGTGTGAATTCCACAGGAGAGGTCAATGTGGCCTTAGCGGGAAATAGACCTCAAGAGCAGGTCATAGATAATGCCATGATCTCCCTTAGCTTGGAGATAGACACAGAGAGAGAGCTTGTGATCCCTTAGGGTGGAAGTCTTCACTTTCACTAGGTGAAGGTAAATGGGGTCCCTGTCACTACTTTTAGGGACACTTGGGCTAGCCAGACCATGGTAGTGGAAAGGCTGTTTCTCTGGGGCAGTACACCAGTCAGGTGTGGAGGGTAACTGAGGTCCAAGAGCAGGACTTTTTCCACCCCATGACCTTGGTATGACTGAAGTGTGGTGGGGAGATGACCCAGAAGAGGGTCATAGTTAATCCCCAAATGCCCATAGACTGCATTCAGGGGAATGAGTGGCCCTCTGTGTTAGGAGACTTGGGAGGGGTAGCTGCCCAGGATGCCCTGGCAGTTCAGTTTTCTGGGGTACCACTCCCAAGTGGGGGGTCCAAAGACTCAGATGGAGGGGCAGAGGGGAGAAAAGACTCACCGCTGTCACCGGTTGAGCCACAGTGTACCGACCCTGGGGTGAAAGGACAATGTCAGGATGCCACCCTTTAAATCATAGAAAGGAAAGTAGAAAAAGGTTGCCTAACACATAGGGTGGTTGCACCCTAATCTGAGAAACCTCATAAGTCAGAGAACCCCAAATGGGTTTGGTCCTGGCTCCTGACACCTACAGCTGTCAGTGGCCTCTGCTGGTTGCTGTCCTTATGGAAGATTTCTCCTTGGGTTGGGGACAGAGTTTGATCCAAAGGGCAGAATTGTCTATGGTAGTACTGTCTCCCTACTGGGATGCATCTGTGAGTTAGTTAAGGTAAGCTGCTGCGCAGATGAAGTCCACAAGTGAGGAGAAGTTTTCCCCATGGGTCAGTCCAGTGTACAGTCTGTAGAGTGGGAGCCAAGTGAGTTCAAAGGGGCACTGAACTGACAAGGTCCTCTGCAGTAGAAGGTCATTGTCCATGTTCTTTCACATAAGCAGGGAAGCCCATGAAGGTACAGATTAGCCATCCCTGGCTTTTGGCTGGAAGAGGGTCATGTTCGATCTGGCCCTATCTGCAGGGTGACCCCCAGACTTTTTCCTTCACCCCTCCTGTTTTCTAAATCTGTTTTTGTTGGTTTTGAAGACTCTCTGCACCCTCCCACTGCTAACCAGTTCTAAAGTGCTTGTGCTCTCTCCTTTAAACACGATAAAATTGTCTTACACCTAATTAGAACATCTAATTTAGTTGTAAATCCCTAGTAAAGTGGTACTACAAGTATCGAGGGCCTGTAAATTAAATTTTACTAGTGGACCTTCAGCACTAATTGTGCCACCCACTTAAGTAACCTTTAACATGTTTCAGGCCTGACACTGCAGCTTGTGTGGGTAGTTTTGAACATTCTATTTCGATCTGGCAAACCAAACATTTTGCCAGACCCAAACCTCCCTTCTTAATACATATAACTCACCCCTAGAGTAGGCCCTAAACAGCCCATGGGGCAAGATGCTGTGTTTCTAATATGTTGGGTATGTACCTTTAAGTTTTACATGTCCTGTAGTGAAAAACTCCTACAATCATGTTTCTCTATTGTCAGGCCTACCTCTCCCATAGGATAACATTGGATTACCTTATTCCATCTAATAAGTATTAGCTTTCAATTGGGAGGAGGTAAGAATTTCAAATTTGGTGCCTAGCACAGTGGTTCCGAAATTGTGGGTTGCATCCCACTGGTGGGGCACAAGCTGATTATTGGTGCAAAGGTCAGAACAATATCCAAGGATGCAATTCTGTGTTTAAGTGTGTTTAAAGGTCAAACATCAGGATGCTTTATTTTTTTAATATGGGCATTAGTGTTTACTTTTTTTTATCCGACTGTAAACTGAGAAGAGTTTTTAAAGTGAGTTATGTGACAATGTAGTACATTTCTTTCAGCAATACACAATAAAATGTAAATATCTGTAAATGAACTGTATGCATCCAACAGTTAGGAAAGCAACTATAAAGCACTTTTTTGTAATTCTGAAGTGTGCTGCAAACAGAAATTTTAATAGGATCAAAACAACTTACGACAATTAATTGGATATACCTAAATGATAAATATTCACAGATACTCAGTTTCCACAAATTATCATTTGTGTGCGATATAGTTTTATCAGTAAAACTGTCTGTCTGTGCAAATTTAGTGCCATTTTCAATGGAAAATATGCTGTCTATAAAGTTACATTAAAAAATCACCCCATCTCATAACCTTTAAAGGAAGGTGGGTGCTGAAAGTTTGTTGTTCTAAAAAGTGTGTTGTGGTTCTAAAATGTTTGGGAAGCATTAGTCTAGAGAACTGTAATTTAAAACCCTCCTTAATGATAAAGTCAGATTTAAAGTCACCATTTGGTGCCTGCAGCCTGTATCCGGGGCCACATTACTGGGTGTAGCTGGAAGTTTGTCTTTGTGTATTCCACTCAGACTGTAAGACAAAGGAGGAATAGGTGTTGGCAGGATATCCATCTCTGTCAGGATGAAGGGGAGGAGCTGTCACCTACCATACTTGCACATCACAGAGTCTGCCTCAGCACATTTGCAAAGGGGCTCACACCAGTCTTTTGTGCTCCCAGACAAGCTAGGTGGGTGGGCAGGAAGGAGATTCCAGGCAGCTCTTTAAGGGGAGGACTTTAGAAAATTCTCCTACTTCAAAGTGGTCATCAGATATAAATAGCAGACGCTCAGACCTAATTCTTAAAATCACTTCTGGACCTTTGGAAAACTCAGAATAAAACCTGCTCTGCTGCTCTGCAAGAAGGACTGCACTGCTACCCTGCTTTTCTGCTGCCTTGCTGCCTGAGCGAGAAGGACTGGACCTGAACCTTAAAGCCATGACCACCAGAGTGACTCCAAGGGCTAGTTGGTTGGTCTTCTGATCATAGCCTCAGGGACTGAAAAGGCTCCAACCACCCTAAAACCTGCACATGGACTCTGTCTGCTCTGAGTCCTGAACCCCACATCCTACTCCTCCAGTCCTGGACTCTAGGAAGTGGGACTAAATATGCTTTGCCAGCCTAGCTGTGGACATCACCAGAACTGATGGAGCACATCACAAACCCAACACAGCCTTGCAGCATCTCATTGAAATCGATGCAGAGTGACGCAACCTCAACGCAAGTCCGCATCCAAGACCTCATAGCTCCTCAGTGAAACTGGTGCAGCACACAGCTGCCTGATGCAAGCCTGAACTGCAGCCTTCACAGCTTCTCATCGGAACTGATGCAGTGTGACTCAACCTTGACCCAAGCCTGCAGCACTCACAGCTCATCGTAACTGTCCCTGCACAACGCATCCTTGATACAGACCTCGCATCACTCCTCAGAATTACCATTGTGCGGTGCAACACTGCACATCCCGGACTCAAGGTACAATCATAAGTGGGCCTAACTTGGTCCTTGTGTCTGTCCCACACTCCATCACCGTCAGCCTGAACTTGTGACTTTTCCCTCATCCGGCAGGGCCAATCCTTTGTGCTTCTAACAGTATTTTTACCTAAACCTTTACAATTACGTATCTCCGGTTCTACAAATTGGATTTTTGTCATTTTGGTGTCAAATTATTTATTAAATTTGACCCTATATTTCTAAATTAGTGTGGGATGTTTCTGGTGTTGTGTTTTCAATTTATTACTGCTGGCATGCTGCATACTTTACACTTTGCCTTTAAATTAAGCCTGAAAGCTTTTGTGCCAACCTACCAGAGAGATAAGCACAGGGTAATTTGGGGTTTGCTTATGTTTCAACTTGACAGGCATTGTGGCTCCTATACCGGAGTAGGCTTTCAGCCCCCCGGCAACTCAATTTCCTACAATTTTAAACTGAGGATTACCACCATGCCAAACATTACATTAGCTATGCACTTTTAACAAAGATTGTTCTTCTGTGTTTCAGAATCCTTTTTTTCCTTTAGAAGTGTTACTTCACCACCTAGAGCTGCAGGATTACTTTGTCAATGTTGCTGTTTTCAGCCAGCGAAATTTCCTTTTTGTGAATTTTGGGGCCACCAGAAACCATCAGTATCATCCCTGAGAATATGAGCAAGAGCTATAACTGTAACAGCTTGGGCAGAAAGTATGTAGTGAACTATAGCCATTCATCTAGACGAGACTTAAACATTGAGGGCATCATTTACAAGAAACTGGGGCATCATGATTGATGCACCAGTTTACTTTTGCTGCCCTGCACCCCACCTAACGATGCCATGGGAGCGCTGTATCTACAGTACAGTGCCCCACGGCACACAGTGTCCACAGCTGGATCAGAAAATCTGAGACAGTTGTGGCGCTAAACTGAAGCTTGGACTAGTTACATTTTTGACGCTAGTCCAGCAATATTGGGGGGGGGGCATTGAAAACAGCACAGCGCTACTTTAACACCTGCCCTGAGCAGGCGTTAAAAAAATGACGCAGTGATGGCACAGAATGGCGCACTGAAATTTTATAGGTTTCACTGTGCCATTTCTGTGTCCCTTTTTGCGGGGGAATGCCTACCTTGCATAAATTATACCTGGCGCAGGTATAATGTGGAGCAAGGCTTTACAAACTGATGCAATGGTATGTAAATGTGGCGCTGCATGCGGGACTGTTTGCACCGCCGTAGCGTGAAAAAAATGATGCTACGTAGGTGCAAGAGGCTTATAAGTGAGCCCCTGAGTGTTGGACTCTTGGGCAAAAGTATGGAGAGCACTGATCACATCTGTATGTTGCACAGCAACTTGCACTGTCCTCTTTATTTTCATCTTTAATTATAGGTTGAATGTGGGTGAGGAGAGGGGAGTGAGTTTGGCTCAGAGTTTTTATTTGTAATTTGTACAACACAATCTAGGTGGTAGTGTGTGCAATACATATTTTGTGTCCATTGCCACACTGCAAACTTTGTACAGTTGGTTCTGGGAGCGGTGTTCCTAATCAGAGAACCCACTGCATGGTTATCTCCTCAATGAGTGAAAACGATAACGATGGGATTGAGAAATCATCCCACGGGGGAAGTTTAGAATACTTAGGAGTAATTTGGATTATTCAAGAATCCATAGCTCTTTTCTCATTAATATTAACCTCCTTTCCCTCGAGGTAAGATGGAGACTCCAGCTGGTTGTTACTTTGGCACAAGTGGCACTGTGGCACAGGGAGCTGACCAATCAGAGCTGAAATATGCGGTGATCTGCAAGTCAGAGGTTCCAACCGTGGCCTGACTCTGGCTTCCAAACCTCTGGGTTGTAAACTGAGCACTGTTAATCTGAATACCATTAGCACCTCTTATTTACAGAGCTTACAAATGGTAGCAAATTAAAAAATATTATTTTATATAAATCATGGTAATAGACAGGAGGCATTATTGCCATTTGGTGTTTTTGTGGCCCCTCCTATAAGGACGAGTGGTGAAAAGGGTTTGATGAAGATGGCAAAATATTTATGTAAAGTAACAGCAAAATGAAAAGAGACCATTAATTATCTCAATAATTAGGTAATTAGACGCAGTGTAAAGAGGATTTTCAGGTTACTCACCACGCTATCTGAAAGCTGGCTTTACCTTTTAAATTCCGGTAGCCTAACAACTCCGAGGTTCTTGCGTATGTTCTGTTTTATTTTAGTTTCACTCTTTACTAAATCCAGGACTCTACCACGCTAAATATTCAAAGAAGTGAGACATAGCGTTGTCAAACACGAGGGAGAAAAAATACTGCTAAATAGTTTTTGTTTTTTCCTCCAGTCTTTAAAAAAAAAAAAAAGTAGTAGTAGTGTGTGTGTGTGTACGGGTGTGTATACGTGTGGAATGACGATAATTTATTCTTCAAAAAGCAATATATGGAGACATAATTTTTCATAAAAAGTCGTTTGGTGTGAGCTTTTTCAAAAACGTTCTCTTTTTGGGAGACAATTTGTAACTTTAGCTGGACTTCCCCAAAAAGTAACTTTGTACAATTTCTCACCCAACACTGCCAACTTCATTTAAAAAAAGTTCAGAACGTTGCTTAAGTTTGCACCCGCTTACAAAAACAAATACAGCCATTGTTGGTTCATGACATTATGTTTCTCCATTAATGTGTATCGCTCTTATTACTGCCAATGGCGAACCTGAGGGGAATTAAAAGTCATAACACATTAAACAATAATTCCACCTCGAAGGACACATGCGTTCATTCAGGGATGGAAGTGGGGACATTTGAGATCTCTACAGGAAGTCAAACATATCTTTTCCGTTTCTCAGATGTGTCTGGACAAATTAATTTTCATTGAAACTTGTGTATCACAGCGATTGTGAACGATTTTGAACAAAAACACTCAGTGATTCAAAGCTCACAATACCTCAGGACAAACCTGAAGACTGCTAAATCATAAGGCGACGTGAACAATGATTTCCAAGCAAAGAAGATTAGTGCAGAAATGAATGACATTGTTGATGAACACAAAAATTCAAGATTTATTTAAGGACTCCATAATTAGGGTATTGAACATTACTGGTTGGTAGTCATAAATTCTAATTACTGTACCCTAGCGTAAACAGTTTTAAGAGTCTCTGAAAAGTAGTGCCTTATGATGCTTTTTATAGTTATTGCGCAGTGTACATAGATGAGGCCACTGCTAAACTGAGAGTCAAGACCTTAATTTGTCCACGTGCTATCAGTTACTATTCTGGCACCGCAGGCCAACCCAATGGAAGAAGCATGCCACAGAAATACCCACATCACGCTATTACCTATAGTTCCAGGGTCTACGTTGATTCCTTTCAGGCGATGACAAAAGATGCCCTCAGATGCTCGCAGAATGATGCTCACTTTGTGTTCTCTTTCTAGAGGATGTTCACTAGTACCTGGATAACAAGACGAAAATTCAATTAATTGTTAAGCTTCTTGTTGGGCTTTATCTGTATATGGCTTCTTAAAAACAAGACCTTGGTTATAGTATCCAAAATTAATAAATTACCATGATGTCGGCTTTAATGGTACTGACTTAAACCTGCAGATCTACAAACCCATGTAGAAACAGGCCATTTCTAATAATGACTTCTTAAATTCCAAAGAGAGGATGGTACCCAACACTGCTGCAGCACACACCTGATTGCACTATACCAACATCCAATTGAAAGCACTGGGCATCATATTTATACTGGTTAAGAAGGTGCTCGTGGCTATGGGGTGGCTGTACAGGCAGTGAGTGTGCACTGAAAGGACCTTAGAGATCACTTTAATCCATTGAGCCTATAGCATTGTCTTGCAAAGTTCAGGTGAGACAGATTTGCACTGGGATCTGAAACGATGGGGGCACTAAAAGCCTACGTATACAGTTTGTAGACTGAGGCAGTGTGATAGAAAAGCATATACTTGTTTCAGTCACGTTGGATGCACATAAAGGAAGTGATATGAAAAGTGAGTGAAGGTTAACTGTGTGGCATGCATTTAAGTATAATGAATTTGTTGTGTGTAAGTTTTGCTTTTTTAATTTATGGCTTCATTAAATACGTGATAATTGATAATCATTTTACATTTGAATAAAACTCGTGTTTATATCACATTATAATTTTGACTGGGGTACTTTTTCTAGCTAAATAATTTCAGCAGTTATTAAAATGTTCCAGACTGTCCAGATATTTACATCTGTTAAAACTTCTGACAAGCTCTGCAGTTTCAAATTGTTGTATTGGAAATATTTCTCTGCTAATGACATAAAGAGGAGGGTCCTGTAGAAAGGACCTGCCGAAGCCTTTTATCATTTCTCTTTGGTCATCCCCTCTCCTAGTTTCCCTTCAGATAGTGGACATGCTGAGAATTAATCTTGAACAACCCTGTTTCTTTATCCACCTATGAACAATGTAACTGAGCATGCCTCCTACCACCTGTAGATCATCCATGGAATGAAACATACCACTTTGCAATTGCCTCACATGACTGCATTCTATATTGATTACTCTGAAGGCAGCTATCAGGACCACCTTGCTTCCATCTCGTTTACAAGGCCTTGCATGGACGGACGACTCAGAACCACACCAAATTTGTGATGCCATAGCAGCCAGCAGGACTCCTAAGGTTGGCTACTGAAACAATCACCATTCACTTTGTGATGCAAAAAGATTTAGGAATTGGTCTCGGAGGGGACGAGTTATCAATATTTCATGCAGCACAGCAAGTCACCTTGCTGTGCTGTGTGAAAGGGAAGGAATGCACAGTATCTAAAATTATATGGTGCATTCATGTCTTTTCCTTACACCAATGCCCTTTTAGTTGCCTAGCGCCAATGCAGATACCTTTGCGCCATGATGCAAGGGTGCCTGCGTTGCAGACAGGATTGGTTTTGTGCAGGAAGGGGCACATTTCTGCACAAAAACAACCCTCAGAGGCATTTTCCTCTGTCTATGTGTACTGCAGGATGCAGCATACATAGAGGAAACAACGATAAGTAAAGATATTTCTCCTTGCTGCGTCTCATCTGGGGAAGCATGGCATTTTGATGCTTTCCTATGTCTACCAGTGTTGGTAAATCTGGGAATCCAAAGTCTATTGGTTGATACATGGAAACACCCACACTACACCCATGGAATGTCTCCCTGGTGCATAGTAACACATTGCAGTGATTTGCGCTGCATTGCATTACTCTACATTTATCAAACCATGCAGAGCCACGGTGGCCTGGCGTGGCTTCATAAATATAACTTAGTAGCTGTGTGGTCCTTGCGCCCCTTTGCGTGGTGTAAGGGAGACACAACTACTTAATAAATATGCTCCTGTATGTGTAGGAATTCCAGCCTAGGAAACTCTTTAGACCTACCTTTCCACCATGAAACAAAAATATCTGGATGCTCAATAAATTAATTTGCTTCAAACGCATATGGGCTTTCTCCCAGCTAAAAGACGGATACACTTGTTGCACACTGCTGAACTAATGTATCCTTTGGTATGCTGTGATAGCCTCCATCCTCCCCCTCTGATTCTGGCCCTACTCTCACTGCAAAACAAAGGACAGAACCAAACAATCAGCAATAAGCCTAAAGATAAATAGGCATTTGACCATGCTATTATGACACATTTTATTACACATGGCTACACATAGAAAGTCTGGGGCCCATTCACAAAGCCATTTGTCAGTACATAAAGTAGCACTACAGAAGTGCTACTTCACATTGACATAAATTGCCCAATAAATGTTGAACAGCCTGTTAGTAAAAGTGCAAAAAGGGAACAGTCCTTTCGATTTCTAATAATTATATATTGTTATTTGGAACCAATCAACATTTATTTGGGACTATCTTGTCAAAAGACAAGATGGAAGTACTGATCTCCGGCAACAGCAGCAACTCCTTTGTGGTCATCAGACCTAGGACCTGCACCCACTCCCTCATACTACTCTAGAAACCTTGGAATCATCATTGGCAACAAGCTCACCATGAAATCACAGATCACTGCTGTATCCACCACCTGCTTCCTCACATTGTGCATGCTACAAAGAATCTTCAAGTGACTACCTACATATGAGACGCAACATGACACAAGCCCTTATTACCAGCTGACAGGACTATGGCAGTGCCCTCTATGTAGGAATCGCCACACTCCTCCTACTGAGACTTCAGACCATACAGAATGCCACAGTCGGACTCATTCTCAGCTGTCCCTGCCGAAGCCACATCACACCCCAGTTCAGGCCACTCCATTGGCTCTCCGTACAGAAGAGATGCCAAATCAAGCTGCTGACCCACACACACAATGCTCTGCAAAACCAAAGACCTAAGTACATTAACCACCACCTGAACTTCCACCAACCGCTGAGAGACTACGCTCTGCCTCCTTTCACTTGCCCATACTCCCCCCAAGTGGAGGACGCTCCTTTTCTCACATCACAGCAATAATCTGGAACAGCCTCCCCATGCACCTCTGGACCATCACTTTACTTCTGGAATTCTGTATGGCCCTCAAAACCTGGCTGTTTGAATAAGCCTCTGGGACCTGCAAGCACCTGGATACCCTATCTGCTGATTAGCCACACTTTATAAATCCTGATTGATTGATCAATTCACAGTGGCACTTAAGAGTACATGAAGCAGCACTGCAGACGTGAATGCCTTTGTGAATTGCAACAGTTAATATATTCTACCTGCATCTCCTTCTTCCAAGTAGACACCACAGTCAATGGAAGGAGTGTCAAAAGAACAGTTGAAAAGAATTGTCCCATTAAATATTTTTATGTTTCACACACGCAACTATTTTAATTACTGTAAACAAGGGTTTCTCCCATCATTGGGAAGGGACACCAGTTGAGTCAATGGACGGCTGAAATGATGATAATCTAAGGAGGGATATTAATTATAATAATTCATGATGTTGAAAACAGCACGAGTGCATTGTGAGACCGATGATTATCATGTGCCTGTTGGAGTATTGACCCTTTCTACCACACTCTGGTGCAAGTATTTGCACCTCATTTACTAAACAGAAGTGGGATTCTCACTTTCCTACAGAAGTGGGTATCGGATTCCTGAAGTTTTACAAATGGCTTCCTGTTTCTAAGGTGTCTAAATATCATCAACCCCTTTACAGGGTATCATGGGGACCCCGACTCTCATTTAAATTATGTGTGCTTCATTATAAAGGGTCTCCACTTGGCTCTCTCATAAATCTGGTGAAGTTGTTCTCACTTCACCTTCAACATCACTCTATACTTTGTTCCTAATTAATAGGCTTACAGACAAATGACACTCTGTGCGCTCTTTGTGAACACTATTCCTGTTACAAGGATACAACCACTGATTCTTAAGGATTGAGACTCATATAAACTTTTAAAAAGTAATATCTTGACTTGTGCATATTGGATTTTTGTCGTTTTGACCTTATTTGATTCAGGTAAATATTATCTATGTCCCTAAACTGGTGTGGAGTACTTCTTGTGGTGCTTTCACTGTGTTACTGTATGAGTTATTGCACAAATACTCTACACAGTGCCTTCTAAGTTACATCTGCCTGCTCTGTGCCAATCTACCAGAGGGTGAGCACAGCAATATTTAGGTGGCTTACCCTGACTAGGATTGTGGTCCCTACTTGGACAAGGGTGTATACCTCTGTCAACTAGAGACCCAATTTCTAACAATCATCTTGGCACAAGGAGATTCTTGAGGAAAGGGGCTGTCTGAGTTATGGAGAGAGCCATTTTGACAGTGGAAATCTAGTGAAGAACTTGTCAATGTGGATGTTAGATGGTTGAAATTCCACCATCAACTTTGGACAAGGGAAATTAATTCCTAAATTGGAGGTTTCCCCAACATGCTGAGGTGATGTATCCTAGCATTCCCAGCATCATCACCATTCCATTAAAGACCTGCCCAATTTCCATGATTATTTTTCACAGAATTAGCTCTGCTAGATGGTACAGTAAGATTATATCATCTGACACTGCATGCTAAATATAATTTACAAAACTGTAGTCTGATTTAAGGTAATAGCAGAAAATCTACAACCAATGGAAAGAGATTTTTTGAGAACCAGATTTGGGGCACAATATTTATGTCAGACAATATTTCTATATGAAATATTCTGATATATAACCCTGTTAGACACACTGTTGAATTTGTCGGCTGGTGTACTATCATGTCTGGTGGAATTAACTCAGTCTTGAAGAAGCTTTGTGGATAGCCTGCATGTGATAAAATATACATATAAATCATTTGCTTTATGAATGGTGCACTTGCTGAGAGTTCCCTGGGTCAACATGAGGTATACCATGCAAAATTTGAGTTTGCTCACCCGATTACTACATGCTTTGTTTCTTTCCGACTGTTTATCCTATATGGGCACTGGAATAATGGTGCAGGAGGCAGCCCAGGCAAATGTGCTAGGGTAGAAAGAGGAGTCTCTCTGCCAGCTGGATTTTCTTGGAAATAACCCTTATGGTTCGCTTGAGGAATCTTAAAATTGTAAAGATCTTTTGGGGCTATAGGCTTAGTTGCTACATTTTAAACTAGACACAATCAATGCACTAAGAATAAGAAGTTGGGCTTTTTTCTAAAGACACCTGGATGTTCCATGCTCTAAATAAGATAGATATGTGCCCAGAACCAGGTGAGAGAAACATACTTTCAATAGATACCAACAATAAAATATCTGTACCTCAACTTCTAAAAAACGCCAAGGAAAAGAAGATGGCCCAGTCTAGCCTCCTCCAGGCTCTGTCAAGCTCAGATGGGTCCCTCCTAGCCTGGTCTTCACCTGCAAGCATCCCATGCTGTAGGAGCATTGTGCTCCTTAAGATGGCAGGTTAGCCACTCTTCCCACAGCCAGTGCTAGGGGTAAATTAAGTCCCCTTGACTCCCAGAATCCCCAAAAGCTTAGTGTGCATCCAGTACTGCGGGACAGCTGTGCTCCTTAAGAGGGCAAGTTAGCCCCCTCTGCTAGGGCTGGTGGTAAATGAAGTCCTCCTGATGCCCAGAGTCACCAAAATGTTTATATGTGTTCTGGCACTGCTTGATCATTGTGCTCTTTAAGAGGGCAGGGTATCCACCCCCCACTCAACATGCATCAAGGGTTTGTGGTAAATGAAGACCTCCTGAAGCCTAGAGTCGACAATAGCTTCAATGTGTCCCGCACTATGTGAGAGTGGTGCTTCTTAAGAGGGCAGGTTAGCCCCGCTCCTGCAGCCAAGGCTTATGCTAAATTAAGACTGACATCACCAAAATGTTTGTGTGCGTCCCGCAGTGGAGTGTTGTTATTCCAACACTTATCACATTTTTCATATTTTTCAATTATTCTCACTTACATGGGTAGTAAGTTATTTTTATCATATAGTTACTTAATAAACATTATGAAATCTATCACTGTACTATCAATGTTCTTGCATGCTCATTATAATTGTAGTATACATTCTTTGAATCCACTGACTCTGTGTGTCTTGGTAGTCAAAATACTGTACTTTTGAGATACTTGGCTTCTTTATGAAAACTTTCAATACAAGACTCAATAAAAGATAATTAGCACCTTTTAAGAAATGCTAAAATTGGATCAGCCAATCAAAATGTGTATAATGCAAGCAATAACTACTGTGGTTTATCTGCAGTATAAGGCTAAAAGCCTTATTGATCACGATGCCAGACGTGAACAGCTTTTAAATCCCTTTCACTTGTTATGCTTCTTTGGCAAGGGCCCATGGTTGTGGATAATAAATGAGGGTAATGTCCTATGAAGGAGGAGGTGTTTACTACTGTTAATGTATAATAATGGCCTGAAATATAATGTTTAATTATTGTCTCATTCAGAAAAAATACATTATGCATGACCAAAACATTTCCTTGATTACTCCTGTTGGACATGGCCCTATCTGCAGGGTCATTCCCAAACGTTTTGCCTTCACACTCCTGTTTTGTGAACCCATTTTATTTGGCTTTTAAGGACTCTGTACATTTTACTACTGCTAATCAGTACTAAATTGCTTGTGCTCTCTCTTTTAAACATTGCAAAACTGGCTTACTCCGAACTGGCGTATTAAGTTTAGTAGTAAGTCTCTAGTAAAGTGGTACTACATGTACCAGGACCTGTAAATTAAATTCTACTAGTGGGCTTGCAGCACCTTTTGTGCCACCAACCTAAGTAGCCCTTTAAATATTTCCCAGGCCTACCATTGCAGCCTGTGTGTGCAGCTGCAATCTGCCATTTCGACCTGGCAAGATAAACCTCTTGCCAGGCCCAAGCCTCCCTTTTTAATATATATAAGACACCCATTGGGTAGGCCCGACACAGCCCAGGACGCAGGGTGCATTGTATTTTAAAAATTAGACATGTACTTTTAGCTTTTACATGTACTGGCAGCGAAAAACTCCTTAGATTCTATAACACTGAGTGCCCTTATTACATTTAACTTTTAATTGGAAGTAGATGGGAATGTTGAGTTGGGTGTCTAAGGAATCATAATTTAAAAATCTCTTTAATGGAAAGTTGAGTTTTAAGCCATAATTCTGAAAATACCATTTTTAGAAAGTTGGCATTTTCTTGTTCTAACCATTTAGTGCCTGCAGTCTGTATTCAGGGTTCCATGACTAGGTGTAGCTTGCAGTTGGTATTTATATTGATCCCAGACAGTGAGCCAAAGGGGTAATAGGGGTAATAGGTTTGATAGGATGGGCCATCTCTAACTTGATAGGGGGTGTAGCAGTCACCTACCACGCTTGTACAGTACAAAGGCTTTGCCTGAGTACACTCACAAAAGTTTGTCACTATCCTTTTGTGACCCCAGACAAGCTGGTGGCTTAGAAGGACTACTGTGCTGCTCTGCAAGAAGGACTGCTACTTTGATGCCCTACTGCCTCAGTGATAAAGTCTGGACCTGCATCCTGAATCCAGGACCACCAGAGTGAATCCAACGGCTAGTTGGCTGGCCTCCTGGCAGTTGGGGCTGGAACGTTCCCATGGGAACAGGGTCAAGACTGATTTGCATATGGCTGGTCCAAACTGGGCAGATGTGGCAAGCAAAATAACAATGGATTCAACCCAGATCTGTTATTGGGGGTGAGTGTTTGAAAAGTTTCAACACTCCGTCCATCATTCTATTTTGTTTGGTGATGTTGCCTTGTGTGCCCTAAGTGGCTAGGGTTTGCCCAGACGTGGGTCCCATGCTCGCTGCGCCACCTGATTCAACTAGCCTGGCTAATGAAGGGTGATGCCCTGAAACCGGTCCCAGGATGCGTGTTTCCTGTCCAGGGAGAATCTGGTCTGGCAGTTTGGGCTGGACTGTTCGAAGGGGGAACAGGGTCAAGACTGATTTGCATACATTTGGGTTCAAACTGGGGTGACGTGGCAAGCATATAACGATGGATTAAACCCAGATCTGTAACTGGGGGTAAGTTTTTCAAAATGTTTGAACACTCCATCCATCATTTTATTTTGTTTTGTGATGTTGCCTTGTGGGCCCTAAGTGGCTAGGCTATTCCCCGAAGTGGGTCCCTTGCTCGCTGCGCCACTGGATTCAAGCTAGCCTGGCTGATGAAGTGTGATACCCTGAAACCATTCCCAGGATGCTTGTTTGCTGTCCAGGGAGGACCTGGCCTGGCAGTTCGGGCTGGACTGTTCGCATGGGGAACAGGGTCAAGACTGATTTGCACATGGCTGGGTCCAAACTGGGTCGACATGGCAAGCAAAATAATGATGGATTAAACTCAGATCTGTGACTGGGGGTGAGTGTTTGAAAAGTTTCAACACTCCGTTCATCATTTTATTTTGTTTTGTGATGTTGCTTCCTGATCAGAACCTCAAGGACATAAAAGGCTCAAACCACTTTGAACCCTGCTCCTGGACTCTGTCTGCTGTGATCCTGGCTCCCACAAGTGGTGCCACCCCAGTCCTGAACTGTTGGAAGTGGGCCTGAAGGTGCTCTGCCAGACCAGCTGTGCTCCTATTCGGAACAGAAACATAGCAAAGCAAAACAAAGTGAAGCCTCATCTCACAACTGCCAGCCTCATTGGACTCGACGCCCAGCAATGCAAAGCCTCACCGCACATCTGCCCTCTTCTGCAGAACCGACATAAAACAAAGCAAAGCCACCCCTATCTTTGCCACACAGCTCACCGCAATCAATGCAGAGCGAAGCAAAGTCTCACAAAGCCTCGCTGCAGAGCTTCATTGAAACTGATGTGAAGTCTTGCAGAGCAACGTCGCGAAGACCACTCATCAGGATTTAAGGTACTTTGTTCAGCAGGCCTAACAGGGTCCCATTAGCTGGCCTGCACTCCATTGCAGTCAACCTGAACTTGTGACTTTGTCCTGGTCCATCGCAAGCAGATAACCACAGATGGCAAATTCTGTTTCTTAGCCCTGTTTTCACTTAAATCTTTACAATTCCATCTCTCTGATTTTACTGATTGGATTTTTGTCATTGTGATTTCAAATAATTTCTTAATTATTTTCTCTATTTTTCTAAATTGGTTTGAGATTTTTCTTGTGGTGCGTTTCTACTTTATTACTGTTTGAAGTGCTGCATAAATACTTTAAACATTGCCTCTAATGAAACCCTGACTGCATTTGTGCCAAGCTACTAGAGGGTGAAGCACATGTTTGCTTGTGTTTCACTGTGACTAGAATAGTGTTTACGGCATGAGTAGGCTTTCACCCTCCCAACCAGTAACCCAGTTTCCTACACCTCTGATGAAATAAAAGAAACCAAGATCAATTTGATCATTTTGAGCCATATTTCATAACACTCAACCTTATTTGGCTTGTTTACATTAGCCAGATTTACGTTGATACTGATGAATTTCTATTCATTAGTCCTTTACTAATACTTTTTATGATTATCCACTCAAATCTTCTCTGGAGCACCACAATGGCTGATCGTGTTGCTACTGTTTTTTAGCATAGAAGGTGAAGAATTGCAAGTCGTTTTTGCGGTGGGTGTCAAGGTTCAGACTTATGCTCAGAACATTAGGGTTTTTTCAAGGTGACCTCATATCAATTAATGCTATTATTGAGAAAACCCACGTCAATTTGAATAAGGGAAAATGAGCAAAACATGGGCGTTTTTCAAATGCACAATTTATAAGTGGAAGCTGTCTCACTTTATAGCACTCTATAGTCTATGTTCAACCAAATTCAAAGATTTTGCATGACTTCTTCAATAAAAATGTGGAAGCTCAGAACTAAAAATAAACATATTAGAATCTTTCAGACATTGCAACTTTTTCTGTTCCTATATCATGGGAAATAGATGAAGAAAGTGAAAATTATATATTCACAGAAGGAGTTTCAAAATCCTTTAAAATGTGTAATTCATGCATCAGAAACTCCTATATTTGAGAAAATTCATCTGGCTACTTGATGCCTGTTACATATAACCTGATGGCAAAATGTGGCTTTTTAGCAAAGAACCTTATAAGACCCTCAATGAATTTACCCTAAAACAAGAGTAGAGGCAGGTTAGATGACCATATAGCTTCGTATTATATACACTCATGCAGGGCTCAAAAAATCATAAAAATTTTACTAGACCTGCAGGTCGAGTAATTTAAATAATCTACTTGACCTAACCTTAATGTACTTGACCCATAAACAGGTCTCAAATTGTTTTTTTCCTAGGCAAATAGTTTACAGAGTCGACTTTTTCTTCCTTCTCACATATGATTGCACCTTCAAATATGTGAGCTCAGCATTTCTGCAGTAAAAAAACTCTTTTGTTTGATTAAGTAGACTAAAGTTTGCTGCATGCATCACAAGACTCTAGGCCACATACCCATGACGTCTAGCCCACATAACCTAGGATTTCTTTTAGTTTACTAACAACATTGCCATCAGGGCAGGAGTGTTTCTCAGTTTGTTTATACACTCAATTTTAATAAATATATTACTAAACCATGATGTGGTAACATATTGTCATCTACACACAGTAACTTTCCAAGAAATGTCTAAAAACATCTCCACTAATTTGCAGCTTTTCTGATAAAACTAAATAGTGTATTAACAATCTTTGAAAATTGGGTTTCAGAAAACATCCTTTTCACATCAACATGTAAGGTATTCTGATTTGTTTTCATTCTATTAAAATATTTTTTTCATCACACAGAGATATTAAAAAAGGGCTTTCACAACTATTGAAATATATTTTGAAATGTTTTCACAGTTGACTAAGGGCCAGATGTATGAAGCATTTTTCTAGTCGCAAAGGGGCCGATTCTCAGAATCGGCTGCTTTGTGACTAGAAAAATGCTATTTGGGGTGTACAAAGCCCAAACTGCGATTCGGTAACTTGTTACCGAATCGCAGTTTTGATTTTGCAATTTGGTATTAGGAAGGGGCGTGTCAAGGGCGTCCCTTCCTAGTACCGAATCTGAAAGGTATGTATGATTGTTTTGTGACCGCGAAGTTAGCACCAATTTTAAATTGGTCCCAACCCATTTGCAAAAGGGAAGGGGTCCCCTTTGTGAATGCATCGGAAAAAAAAAATTCAGAGCAGGCAGTGGTCCTGTGGACCACTGCCTGCTCTGAAAAACGAAAAGAAAACTTTTCATTTTTTTTTCAAAATGCATTCTGTTTTCCTTTAAGGAAAACGGGCTGCATTTCTGAAAAAAATACTGCTTTATTGAAAAGCAGTCATAGACATGGTGGTCTGCTGACCCCAGCAGGCCACCATCCCTGTGAGTGCTGCCATTCCCAATGGGGGTCGCAAATTGCGACCTACCTCATGAATATTCATGAGGTAGGTCATTTGCGACCCCATTGCGAATCACAGACAGTGTCATTGACACTGTTGTACATCTGGTTTTGTGAGTTGCAAATTGAGAGCCGCTAATACTCGCAGTTTTGCGAGTCGCAAAACCTGATCTTCGTACATGTGGCCCTAAGTCAGTTAAATGATGTGTGTTAGGAAAAACCTGACATCCTATATCCAGACAGTTCACCTTACAAAGTTCTGGAACTCTGCAGCCAGAAGGAAAATTAATTGGGAGAAAAACTGAGTTTTGACCTCTGTCTGTGAATACAGAGAAAATGCAACATTAGAACAAGCTTTAAAGGCATCTTTTATTGCCCCTCCACTTTTCAACACCTGTTCAGTGTCAACTCCCCAGAAGGGATGAGTAAGTATTAAAAAATAGCTCAACCTGATCAAATAAGACTCACCAATGCGAGTGGTCGAATGGATTTTTCGAGCCCTGTTATATCCACTTAAAGCCATTGATTGTATGCTTTGGAGTCTGTTTTTGAAAAACAAGCAGAAATGAAAAGCGAGGACAAAACAACATGACACCCGCTTGGCATTTCCCTCAGATAATAGCCAATCGGGCCCTGAGCCCTCAGAAATAAGAGAATGATAGACCTTGAGAATAAGGGGCACATTGCAATCTTCTCAGTTGAGAGTAACACATCATTGCATCAAGGGCCAGATGTACTAAACATTAGTTGTAATTTGAGACCAGGCTGGTTTGCAAAAAACAAATCATGGTGAGTCACAATTCGACCTAACCCATGAATAATAAAGAGGTAGATTACAAATTGTGACCCATTATGATTTGCTGCCATCACAGGAATGGTGGCTTGCTGGGGTCAGCAACCCACCAGGTATGTGATTGCTTATAATTAATTACAGCAAGCATTTTGCTAAATGCAGACCTTTTTTCTTAAAGGGAAATTGAATGTATTTATTTTAAAAAAGCAAAAACAAATGAAAGGTTTTATAAAACTTGTTTAAACTTAGGCAGTGGCCTACTCTTAAAAATATATTTGGCAACATTCACAGAGCAGAAGGGGTCATCTGGGGACTCCTTCATGGTTGTGAATGGGTTACTAATACCTCTCAGTAGTTGGTAAAATATTCACATTTTAGAACTCGAGGTCAGTCACCAAACATTAGTACATCGCTTTGCAAATCACTATTTGGAAAGGCCGCTGACCAAACAGTGATTCGGTATGTAGTCGCAAATATAAACTGTGATTTGTAATTCAGGTTTAGTACATACCAAAAGGCTATTTTGAGGTCACAAAGAGTCTGATTTTGCACATCGGACTCTTTGCACCTGCAAAATGCCTTAATACATCTGAACCACTTTTTGGAGATAAGAGAAAGGTTTTTATCTAACCCACCAAAATGTTGTGCGATTGGTAGAGGACATGGCGTTGTTCTTTGCATAGTTGGCCATGAGGCCCGGTTTCAGATAGATTTATCTCCAAAGGCGAGATGGTCACCATTATCCCTGCTAAAGTTCAAAGACTATAGGAGTCATTATGATGTTGGCGGTCCCATGACCGCCATGTTGGCGCTGGCTGTTGTACAGACAACAGGCTGGCAGAGAGGACGGCCAAATTAGGACCATGGCAGTATACACAACAGAATACAGCCAATCCACCGTCGACACTGCCAGTATGGTCAGATCGCCACGGGCGGCGGGAGGCACCTTCCGGCCGGCGGAGACCATGTTACCACCGGACAGATTACAAAGTTGCACACCAGCAAGGTTTCCGCCGCGGTCGCACCACCACAGAAACCCTGACGAAAACTAACAGTATAAAAGGAGGCACCCACCTTCAGGAAGCCATACTCGTCTAGAGTCGCCATGGAATCCGCTGCTGCTGCTTGCCCAATGACTCTGGAACCAGCGACGACGACAACTGTAGCAACAGGGAGTACACACACTTACCTGCCACTGTCGCATAATGCCCAGGTCGCAACGCTCACAGAGCATACACATCCGGAACAGGTGGCGAGGATGACTCATACACGTACTCCAACAATGACACGCACATTCACACACAGCCTAATACACACGCACAGACTCAGGACACACACCACGGCCAACACACACTACCAAAACACATACAGAGCCGATGACAGCACCAGCATTGTCAAACACTACAACACACAACACCAGCAAAGTACACAACTACACAACAACAGCAACACCTCAAACGCACCATCAAGACTCCACAACACATATCCCCACCTGACAATACACATATACAACACAATGTAACACCACCATTGTACAAAGACACACAATCACGCAGCCATACAACACGGCATACTTCACAGCACGCAAACACACCTCACAGCGTTTCTGACTTTGGCCCCAGTCCACCACAAGCAGCAATGTTAACCTATGACAAGTTGCACGGCGGCAGCAACCACCTACTGCCATGACGACTTCCACCAGTGGACTTAGGTCACTTCCAACTGTCCAGAACTGTAGGTCAGGTAACTGCCATTTTGGGTACATGTACTCATAGCATGTCCTTAAATAAGTGCTTCACACCTGATCGTCCAGAAATCTATGTTACCCAATGTTGTGACTTAATGGTTGTGCTACATTATGGGACGATCATGAGAATATGACATGTTGAGCCTGTATATATGTGGAAAGCTCTCTGTAGCTAATCTCAGTTACATAGGTGTCGTATACCTTTAGGTAGATTTAGTTACATATGTGTCAACAGTGCAGGACTGCATAGTCACCCAATGTGCTGCAATAACGGTGTATGATATGCATGTATGTGGTCTGTAATGTTTATGTCAGCACAGCTACGCATCCCTTACACATGCTAGGTATCTGCAAGTATATCATGTGCTGCTGACATGTGCCAACAGCATGACTTATTGTACCTTCTCTCCTCTCAACATAGATATCCTGCCTTGAGGGAAATGAGACAAGCACCACCGTACCATCCACTGGTAGACCTGGCAACCATGGAGAACAGGCATGTCATCCAGACCTACCGTCTGAATCGCCAGACCATCATGTATCTATGTATATAGTTGGAGCCAGATCTGATGCCAGCCAATCGCAATCCGTATTGTATACCTCCCATCATTCAAGTATTGTCAGTGCTACACTTCCTGGCCACTGGGTCATTCCAGAATACTGTTCCCTTAACAGCAGGGATGTCTCAGCCCATATTCAATCAAGTTTTGAGGGATGTACTATGTGCTTTCTTGCAACACCTGGACAGCTACATCAGGTTTCCCCAAAGTGCCTATATGGCCAATGTGAAGGCTAACATTTATCAGATGGGACAGATTCCTTATGTGGTAGGGGCCATTGATGGCACCCATATATCCCTGGTCCCTCCCAGTGTCAATGAACAGGTGTATCGGAGATGGAAGAACTACCACTCTATCAATGTGCAGGTGGTGTGTCTGGCAGACCAGTATATCTCCCAAGTGACAGCCAAGTTTCCTGGATCACAGCATGACTCCTACATTATGCAAAACAGCAATGTCTCAACCATGATGGCACGACTACACACAGAGAGGGCCTGGCTAGTTGGTGAGTATGCAATGTTCTGTGTTTGTATGTAATGTGCCCTGTCTTCAAAATCTGCACACCAGCAGTACCTTCAATTGATTTTGTTCAAAGATTGTGTTCACAGGGGACTCTGCCTATCCAAACCTTCCTTGGCTGTTGACACCTGTGAGGTACCCAGCCACGCCAGGGGAACTCTGTTTCATTGAGGCCCACGGGAGAACAAGGTGTGTAATCAAGCATACTTTCGGCCTCCTGAAGGAAAGATTCAGGTGCCTGGACCTATCTGGAGGTGTCCTCCTCTACTCGCCCCACAAGGTTTGCCAAATCATCGTTGCCTGCTGCATGCTCCGCAATCAAGCCTTTAGGCATTGAATACCATTGCTAGCTGTTGAGGGTGAGGCAGCAGTACCTGTGTCTGCAAATGATATCGAAAGTGATGAAGGGCCTGAGGAAGAAGGAACAGCTGACTGTAGGACTCAGCTCATCAATCAGTACTTCCAGTGACATTCAGGTATGTGAGGTGGACCTTTTCATGTCTTGTCAGCGCACAATCAGAAGTGGATAGCTGAAATTACACCTCCTGAGCTTTAGCATATGTGATGGTGTAATGATGTCCAGTGCCTGTGTGTGAGTTGTGGTAGCAGACAGATGGAATGTAAGGTGTACAGTATAAGTGGTTCACCCGTAACATGTGTTGTAGCAACTGAATCCAACATTCACTTCTCTCATGGACTGACCAGTTTAGAGCTGGATTTCCTACATTCTCCTATTGCCATATCCTCTCACCCACAGGATGTGGATATCATCTGTGGATCTGCTACCTAGGGCTTGTGGTATACATTATCAGTAGTCAATGGTGAAAGAGTACAGTAGCTTGTTAAATGGCTATTAGGAAAGGGCCTGGTGTGGTATAGGTCCTATCTGGGTGCCCATGATTTGAAATCATACTAAAATAGGCACGCAGTTGATTACCTGTATATGTGCTTACAGTGTCCTCTTGTCTTCCATCCTGATGGTACTCTCTGTCATGCTCTTTTTGCAAAAGGCTCAACGGACTATACCCTGGAGTTACTGTGTATTTCCAAATCACTCTGTGACATCTGTCCAGTGACATTACTGCCGTCATGTGTGTCCTGCTGAGGAGGCCTCCGTCTGATGGCCATTTCTCTGCCAGTTCAAATCAGGGGGGCATAACCAGGCCACATTTGGGTAGAAGGACAATTGTTGTTGTACCAATGAACACACATATACAGTAGCTGTGTCCATACGTGATTTATAGTGCATATCAGTTTTGTGACATGTGAAATAAAAGTAAACAACAAACAGGTGATGAGTGGAGTCATGGTAGATGGATTGATCAGAGTAGCTGCTACAAAATTTTATCACACAGGTCCAGTGCCCTTGTACCATGGGAAAATTGAGTTAGGTTTTAGAACAGTCAACAGGGTGTCTCAGTGGCACACCAGGGTGGCAAAGCAGGAGAGGTTCACTTCCCTGTAGTGGGTGTGGTCTTGGCACCTGCTCCAGCCGGATGTCTGGATAGACATCCACGTTTGCGGGGGGAGGGGTTCTTCAGCTACAGAGGGAGGAGTGTCTGAGGCTTGGGATACCCTTGGCTGGGCCTCTATTCCACTAGCTGCCACTGATGTAGAGGGAGCAGATGTAACGTTGCTAGTGGAAGGGGCCTGATGGTGGGTAGCTATATCATGCAGGGTGGAGTTGATGTCCCTCAACACCCCTGCTATGGAGGCCATGGTGGCATTGTATGCCTGCTACTGCTGTGTGGCCTCCTGGTGGTATTCCCTCTGCAGCCTTTGATTTCCCCCCAACATGGTGATGATCTGGCCCGCTGGTCAGTGGAGTCCATTTGAAGTCCCATCCTCTGGCCCACAGCATCCCTCCCACACCCCTCTGCCCCCGGGTGCCTGTGGCACAAATAATATTGTTCATTTTTTGGAAAAGGATGTGTACCAAGGTCATTCCTTATAGATAATTTAACATTTCTAGCAACCTCTCCAAAAAAGAAAAGGTTGACGTGTTTCGGCCCCTTCTAATTGTGGGCCTTAGGAGAAGGAAGTACCTGACAAATGAACAAAAAGCGAATTACAAAAAAGAAACATAATCTAAAAACTTTAAAAGTCATTTTATGTCGCAACAGTACAACCCTCATAATGTCCAAAGTGCAGCTCATGCTGAAAAAAGTAAAAATCACTCGGCCAAAGGAACCTTTTTGGGGTGAAAGTGCAATGTATTGATTGCGTTCAGTACGTGAATAGCTTTTCAATCAAATCAAGTGCTAGCAGAGGAGAAACAGAAGCCAAAGAACCAGAAAGTGAACCTATAAGTACTAATTACCTATTTAGGCCAAGATGTTACAAAAGTGCCATATACCGTAATTGATAGAATTCAAATAGGCCAAGACCTAGAAGATAATAAATATCTGTTCTTTCTGGCTACACAGACGGGTTCAATCGAAATTTATAGAAGGAGTCGATCTCTAACTAGCTTTACTCTAGTGACTTACTTTAATAAAGAGATGCAGTGGCCACCCAATACTCCTGTTACGGCTCCCTGATAAGTTTTCTTTATAGTTCAGCTAGGAAAGCAGGGCAGCATCTGCCTATTCAATAAGCGGGCACCGCTCTTTAGCGTGTCTGCACCCGGTTGAGAGTGCTCATGTCAGTTGAGGCCAACGTCAATGGTACGTATCCTGCGTTTACCCGCAACAGAAGAAGGACAAAGCTATCAACGATGTCCTCCACAGGAAAATAAACACATAACAGGATAGCATTGATGGCGGCCATCTTAAAATCAAGCTATACTTGTAGAAAAGTCATCTGTGGCAGACATCTTAAAGTGGAATTATGATTAATGAGGGTCAGATGTCCATCTGTCACCCACTTTACTAAGACATGCTAGTTGAAATTAGAAAAGGGGCAGAAATGTAAATATATGTTCACAAGTGCAAAAGATCGAGCTAAAGAACCGGAGGAAGGTGGCCATAGTAAGTCTAGCTAAGTCTACCAGGGTGAGCTCTAAGACTATTGTCTGTAAATTCATGTGCTACTATTTCAAGGATCGTGTATCAAGGGTTAGGCAAAAGAAAGTTGAAGAACCAAGAGTGCAAGAAATTAAAATGTGAGAAAGGTTTATTAATACATTCCCACAAAAATGTAGTTATAAACTGTTGTTCATACTGTATATCAATTAACCACAATCATAATCACAATCATAATCATAAACCACAGGCTTCACAGAAAAATTGAAAACCTCCTAAAATATAATAAAAATACCTACTGTACAATTTAAAGCTTCCCCTTATAGAATGGAATACAAAAGGGGACTAGATTAAGGCCCACATTTTTATCCAGTAAAAATACCAACTATACAATTTAAAGCTACACCTTATAGAATGAAATACATAAGGGGACTAAATTAAATCCCACATTTCATCCAGATCTATAAGACTGTGTCGAGCTGTTTCATATTTCTCAATAAATTTTGCTTCCATTCTATCCAAGATGGTCGATGCAGATTGTCCACTTTGATTTGCGCGTGCTACAAAAAGCAGTGTCCACCAGATATTATCCAGCTTGTGGTTAAATTCTCTATAGTGTTGCACTAAAGGTGCACCCTTTATTGCGCATCTGATTCTTGATCTGTGTTGGAGAATTCTTCATTTGACTGGCTGCAACATTTGTCCTATATATATTAGCTCACAAAGACATTTCACACAATAAATCACATTTTTAGTGTTACAGTTGGAAAAAAATGACTGATAGTGTATTCTTTCATTCAACAATACTTCTTTAGTTTCACCAGTGAATTGACAGGCCACTCAATTCTTACTATCTGATACTTGACATGACTAATCAACTCTGCTACCTGGTGAGTAGTCAGGCTTGGTAGTTGTCACACAATATGCACATTGCACGACGATGTCCCATTAGGGACTGTTAGACTTGGTATCCTTGGCGTGGTCTCCCCTAACTTTTTACCTCTGTTTCCCAGATTGTTGATGTGTGCAGGACTCTGTTTTTGCTGTTTTTGTTACTCTGTGCACTTTACCACTGCTATCCAGTGCTAAAGTGCAAGTGCTCCTATAGAAAATGTGTGTGTAATTGGCTTTCCATGATTGCCACATTTGATTTACTAGTAAGTCCCTAGTAAAGTGCACTAGAGGTGCCCAAGGCCTGTAAATCAAATGCTACTAATGGTCCTGCAGCACTGGTTGTGCCACCCACATGAGTAGCCCTGTAATCATGACTCAGACCTGCCACTGTAGTGTCTGTGTGCGCAGTTTTAAACTGCCAATTCGACTTGGCATGTGTACTCACTTGCCAGGGCTACACCTTCCCTTTTAATACATGTAAGGCATCCCTAAGGTAGGCCCTAGGTAGCCCCATGGGCATGGTGCAGCGTATGTTAAAGGTGGAACATGTACTTACGTGTTTTACATGTCCTAACAGTGAAATACTGCCAAATTAGGTTTTCACATTTGCAAGGCCTATCCCTCTCATAAGTTAACATGGGGCTACCTTTTAATATTATTAAGATTCCCTTTGGGAGCAGATGGAAATATGGAGTTTAGGGTCTCTAAACTCACAATTTAAAAAGACATATTTTAGTAAAGTTTGTTTTTAAATTGTGTGTTTGAAAATGTCACTTTTAGAAAGTAGGCATTTTCTTGCTGAAACCATTCTGTGACTCTGTGTTTTGTGGATTCCCTGTCTGGGTCAGTTTGACAGTTGGGCTGCTTGCACCTCTTTCTAGACAGTGACATAAAGGGGGCTGGGGTGTAGCCTTCATATCCTGATGAGCCATCTGTGCTGGAAGGGAAGAGAGGAGTGGACATTCGCACCTAGCTGGGCTATGCCTGCCCTCGCACAATGCAGTCTACAGCCTCCTTGTGTGTGGCTGGGGCCTGGCCTGGACAATAAAGGATTTCACAGACACTTGAGACTTTACTTTGAAGTAGGCCTACTTCAAAGGCAGATAGGGATATGAGAAGAGCACCCCAAACCCCTGAAGATTAGATTACTTCAAGGATTCAAGAGGAATCAGCCGAAGCGCTGAGGAGAAGTGTTGCCCTGCCTGTGACTGTGCTTTGTGGAGCTATCCTGCAGTTGCTGCTTCTGCCTGTGAAAGGGGACAGAGACTGGACTTTGTTACATTCCTGCTTGAGAAGTGAACCCAAGGGCTTGGAGTAGAGCTTTCCTCCTGTTTTGAAGCCTCAGGGACAGCAAAGGCTTCACCATCCAGACCTGAGTCTACTTGCTGTGGACTTTGGCTTGTCAGTGGGTGCCATTCCAGTTCCTGGACCTCTGAAAGTGAATTCCCGGAGAAAAACCAGTCTACCGATGCCGGGCGACGCCCTGCGACTTCGTGAAGGATGCCGCTGCTCGGAACTGTGACGTTGCTTGCTCCAAGGCCGTGGACTTCGCTGAGTGCGAATCTGACAAACCTGTGAGCTGACACCGCTACCCCGGAACCGCAACACCGCCTGCCCCGGGGCCGTTGGATCTTGTAGAAGTCCGGTGACCCTGTAGGCCTCACGCGCTGCAATTGCTGATCCTGCCCAACTTCAATGACACCGGAGTGTCGTAAGTCCAACGTCCGTGATGATCCGACGCCATAGCAGCACCTGTGGCCCTGTGACATAATCGCGACCCCATGAAGTCGTCCCAAACCATTGTAACGCCGCCGGACTTGGCATCTGCTGGAACCAAGGGACCGACTTTGCATCCGACACCGCCTCACCTCCACCACCCTGTAGAGAGGACCCGACGCTGCTGCACGACACAACAGTCGTTGTGCCTCGTGGCACCGGAACTGATGCCATGTTGGATCTAGCGAAGCCGCTTTCCCAGACTCCGTGCACCGGTCTGTTTTCTACTTGTTCTGAAGGTAGTGTACTGACTCCGGGAACTGCGCCATTGACGTCACATTTTAGGAAACTACCGCATTACGACGCCGTGTTTTACCAACTTGCAGTGTTTTCACCTCAAATCACTGTTTTCTTGCTTTTAAGTGCTAAATTAGTATTTTTTAATTTATATTGTGGATTTTTATCGTCTTTGGTCTTGTTTATTTAGATAAACTATTTAATTTGTTTCTAAACCTGGGTTGTGTCATTTTGTAGTAGTTCACTGTATTACTGTGTGTGTTGGTTCGAATACTTAACACATTATCTCTGAAGTTAAGCCTACCTGCTTGTGCCAAGCTACCAAAGGGGTGGGCGGGGTTAACTAAGTGTGATTCTCCTTTACCCTGACTAGAGTGAGGGTCCTTGCTTGGGCAGGGGGTAACCTGACTGTCAACCAAAGACCCCATTTCTAACAGGAACAGAGTATGTGGGTATGCAAGGCTAATACTCCAGACTCTGGTTCTTGTTCAAGCGCATGGAGTCTGGCATCTTACTTTCCAACCCATGTCAGTTCATTACAGGCTTGGGGATATGGATCAGTGTCCATTATGAATTGTTACAGAGATGTATCTGTATTTAGCCTTGCTTGCCATTGTGGTGTGCCACTGCATTGCTGTCATTGCCATGTACTGGTCCTCAGTCATAAATTCTGGTTGGTGTAGGTAGTTATTTGCACATTGCAGGTTTTCGCATTGATGGGTTGGTGCATTGTGGGAGTCATAGTGATAGGATTAGCCTCTGGTATCTGTGACCTTGCCAAGGGCTGTGTGTGTGGGCTGTAGGGCTATGTGGGGTGGTGGCATGCAGGAGAGGGCCGTTGGGTGATTGACAGGAAGGGGTAGTGGGAGAATCAGTGAAATATGGAGTATTTGGGTGGTGGAGAAGCATTACAGGTATTCCAGTCAGGCCCTCAGGATGCAGTATATCCAAGACCTTCTCCTCCCAAGATGTGAACTGTGGAGGAGGAGTTGGGGGCCCACTGTCAGTCTTGTGCAAGGCTATTTGGTGTCTTGATGCCATGGAATGCACCTGCCCCCGTAGGTCATTCCACCTCTTCCTGATGTCGTCCCTTGTGCGTGGATGGCTGCCCACTGACTTGACCCTGTCGACTATTCTTTGTCATAACTCCATTTTCCTGGGCAATCGACGTTTGCTGGACCTGTGCTCTAAACAGTTATGACTCTACCCTGACAGTTTCATCCACCATGACCTTCAACTCATCGTCGGTAAATTGTGGGTGCTTTTGTGGGGACATGGTGAGATTGTGTTGATGGTGAGGGGGGTGTTGTGTATAAAAGGGTGCAGTGTTGGGTGAATGATGAGGTGTGGGTGGTGCGTTGGGAGGGATGGACGGTTGTAGCGGAATGTTTATGCTTGTTATGTGTGTATTGTGTTTGTTTAGTTGATGTGTGGTGCGTGTGATGTGTGTGCCTATAGTGTTAGAGTGCACTAACTGTGTATGTGCCTGCTATCAGTGTCTCTGTATAGCGTTTTAGTTGCAAAGGATTATGGGTAGTGTGGGGGTGTGTTACATAGGGGTGTAGGTAATTGTGTCGGTGTGTGGATGTGTGTCAGGTGTGGGATATTCAAACTATCCAATGTGGTGTTGGGTTCTGTCAGTGGTGGTTTCTGACGGCGGCGGCTCGCACAATGTTTTACCGCCATGGAAGAACTGCTGTGCAGATTTGTGGTTCGCAATCTGGTGGCAGGATTTGTGTCGGGCTGGCAGTGCCGGTGGTGGAACAGCCTCTTTCCCGCCTGCTAGTGTCCTGGCAGTCTCGGAAAATCGGATGTTTTTTGGCAGTCTTCATTGTGTGGCTCGTAATATGGCAGTTGGATGACCACCAACATGGCAGTCTTTTGGCGGTCGCCAACATGGCGGTCTTGCTAAAAGACCGTCAAGATCGTAATGAGGCCGTATGTGTGCTTCTACTGTGCCACTACTTACAATAAGTATCTTTCTGCCCTTCATCTTTGGCTGCTTCCTTTCAAATGCTGATGGTTCTGTGTATTTTTTGTATCCAGGTTCTGCAATTTAAAGACCAATCTTGTTTCCCCAGGAGGCTTCCCACTGTTCCCTTTGTCAAGCTTCCTGTGCCCATGA
This sequence comes from Pleurodeles waltl, assembly GCF_031143425.1. Taxonomy (NCBI): domain Eukaryota; kingdom Metazoa; phylum Chordata; class Amphibia; order Caudata; family Salamandridae; genus Pleurodeles; species Pleurodeles waltl. Next base: position 1,748,656,836 of record NC_090444.1, read on the forward strand.
GCAGCGGTAGTGTTACACTGCACTGTGAGCCTGCACACCAGGCTGTATCTAAATTCAGAGGGGATAGCGCTCCACCCCCCCCCCCCCCCCCCAGCCCTCCATTGAGGAAGCCCATGCCTGTGCCACAACTTACCTAGGGTAGGAAGGGTTTTAGTATCTGTAAAGCCACAGATTCAGTAAATCAGAGGATCTGCAGACGCTAAAACCATTTTTCAAATGTAGTAAACCAACTTAGCGTTTCAGAAAATGTTTTCTAAATTGTTAAATAGGTTTAGAAAAGGTTTTTTAATCGCTATTTGGAATGGGTTTGTTTTGGGTGCTCTTTTAAATCGCGATTTTGACCCTGATGTGTCAATATTTTATGACTGTAATTCATGATGTGGAAGTAACTAATTCATAAGGAGAACGGGTCCGTCCCCCTTCGTGAATTTTGAAAAAAGCTTCAGGGAGAGTAAGCAGGGCCGGCTGCTGGCATCAGCGAGCTGGGCCCAGTGGGGGCTCACGAAGCTCTCTGCATTAATGTCATGCGAAAAGCACCAGCTCTGTGGCGTGGTTCCATTTAAAATGCTTCTAATCACTTTTAATGGACAAGTCACTGCTTTAACACCTTGTCAGCCCTCTCCCTCACCCTCCCATCTACCTACCAAGTCCTGCCACCATACCCCAACAACGGCGCGCCACCCCAAAAACCTTACCATCAGCTTGAAGGAGCTAAACTGCGGCTGATTCACGTGAGTTGGGAGAAGCGAGGAAATGGTTGTGCCGGAAGCTTGTCACTGCTTGGATGTAGCCAGGGATTGACCTATGGAAAGGGGGCCCCGCTGCCTCACATTATTCACCGCCAGCAGCGATGACAGCAGATTACTTTCTTTCCAGGCGCTATCGCAGTAAGGGCCGGCTCCGACAGTAGGCAGTGGTTCATGTGACCACTTGCGACTCCTAGTGAAACTTTTTACAAAAAGAAAATGTTCCGCTTTAAAGGCAGCCCAGTTTCCTTTAAGAAAAACAAACAGCATAAACAAACTGCATTTAAAAAACAAAGGGTTTCTTTAATTAAACACAATCACATTCATGGTAGTTTGTTGATCCTTGCGGGCACCCATCCCTGTGATGATGGCCAATTGCTCAGTGTTGCAAATAGTGACTTGCAGGATGAATATTAATTAGACAGGCCATTATGCGACCCCCATGAGAGTCAGTATTTTGTGAACTCACCTATTTGTGCATAAATCGGTTCACAAAATATGATTGCGTTTGCAACAAATCAGCGAGCAATTTGTGATCAATTTTTGCGAATGGAATAATAGCTTATGAGGCCTCTTATCTCTAAGTTTACTGTTTCAGACTCTCCTAGCAAATTAATTTTATTTATGTTTTACCTGCGCATCACAGCTGTGACAGGGCTTTCTACTGACACCGTTTTGTTGGCTGAAACAATGCCTAGAACGTTTAACTTTTGTATTCCACCTTTAAGCACCATGTATGCTCTTTTATTATTTTTTTCTCTTTGCCGGCTATTTTTCGAAGACATCAATTCTCCAATTTGGCGGGAAAAAGGGTCTTATCAGCTGTCTGCCCAAACGCATGGAAGCCGCTCTCTTCCAGGTACACGCTTCTCTTCAAAATAGCAGCTCCCTTTTCCTGAGGTGCCGAAGCCGTGAACTAATGGCCACCCCAGGCTCCATGTTTAGAATAAAAGGCGAGAGTGACAGGCCCAGCTCAGCAGTTATGCAAAACAACTTATGGAAAGTTTAAGACCAAGAAACTCTCGGCGGCAATTACGGAGAATCTATGCCTGGCTCCATTATACTTTTTTTTTAATGACAGACCAACCCAAATAACCTGCCAAAAAAAGAACAGAGGAGCGCATTTTAGTTCACAGAGATCTCCTACGCACATGGCATGCAACCGACAGGCACTCGTTTGTGAGGCGCGCGACAGATACTTTGACGGACTGCAATTTCTAGAATAACATAATATGAATACACTGTACTTTTCCCTCAAAGTCCACAGCAGTTTTATACCTATCAAACTCCCGTCTAGGGCTCGCGAAAGAAAAGCAAGCATTGCGGCCTGTCGTTCACACGGGATTTGGGATCGGCGTGTGGGATTTTTAGAAATGCGGTGGTTGTCAGAAAGGATTATGGGAGTGTAAAATGCTTTGCCACCCTCTTCGCCAGTCAAAAAGTCTACCCAGACGATAACTTGTGGAACCGTAGCATTGCGAACTATGCTCTTTTGTATTTGATTTGTACGAATGTTGCCTGGGCAGGAACGTTGGCATGTTTAATCGTCAGATATAATCAATCTTCAGAAAAGGGAACGTGTGTCAACATTGTGTAAGGCCCAAGTGACTAGCAATCTAGACAAATATTCAGTTCACAATATTCCCAGCTTCCCAAAAGCACAGCATCACGGGGAAAACAAAAATCCACGCTGCCTCTTTCGTCCAGTTTAATGTGTTTGGAACCCCGTCTGTCTCCCTTACTCCCCCATAAACGTCAATTCACCAAAATGTCAGGGGTAGCGGAAGTGACATCACACGCTCTTTGACCCTCAATTTCATTCACAGACATGCTTAGACATACACACATTCACACTCACACATGCACTCTCTCTCATGCACACGAACATTCATTTAAAAGCATTTTTTACTTATCTCAGCTGCAAGAGAGGGCCATAGTCCAGTTAATTGTACTTTTGTTACACTAACAGAATAATTAAACATCATTTGCCATTAGTGTGAGAAAAATGAGAGTAAACAACAAGAAAGGAGCCTCACCGACGTCCGTAAGGACGCACTGCCATTATGCTCCTGGCACTGATTTAGCCACCTCTGAAGCCAGGGGTCGCAAAGACAGTGCCAGGGGTCGCAAGGGGCAAGCCAGAGATCTCAGCTGCGACCTCTGGCGACCCTTAAATGACGTCCTTGCTTACTCCTTCCACCCGAACTCTGGTTTTGAAGCAGTCAAAATGCTAGCAGAAGGAATGTACAGAACTTCTTGTCCGTCACTTCCCAGGAAATCGACTTTTCAATGACCTTAATCTCATCACCTACGACTTTGCTAAGGACTTAACTGACCAACTACCACCATCACTCTCTTTGTATCTATTGATATTAAAGAAGGGTCAGGCACATATCAAGTTGAAAGATGTAATCACGCTTTAACTCCAACCGGAGGGGAGGTGTAAGGTTTTATCTGTTTTAGGAACCAATGACATTCTGTGGCATGGGGCAGCTTTCACTGTTTTTAGAAACAAGATGTGCCCTGCACATGGCATACAAGCTGCCCCCCTGGTCTTGCCTTACCCTAGAGGCAGGACACTTTCCAGTTTGACCCCTCCCGTTAGGGAGTGGAACATTACCTCTATGTCCGTAATCCTTGTTCCAGCTTTTACTTGTAAGGTGTGCCCCACCTCACCACCCCGAAACAGGAAACTCGATTAGAAAAACTATTCAACCCCCATATGGGTGCCAAAAATGATGTTTCCATTATCCTCATGTTTTATTCCTGTCTCCAACTGGAGCAGAGCTTCAGGGCTCACTATCAAGTTTTGATCTCTAACTCCCGTTAAAGCCCTCCCTGTCTGGGTTTAGGGTGAAGGGTGGACATGCTGAGGTTTTTTTTTTACTCCACAGGGGATGTTGGAAGACTTTGGAAGACTTGCCATTTTAAAAGGGCATGTTTGAGAGTTTTGTTATTTTGCTTACCTTTTTGCTGTCTGTACTCATGGGCCCAGGGTCTGGGCCCATGAGTACAGACAGCAAAATCCATCCATGCATGAACTTTAAAAAGGTTCGCCCAAGAGACAGTACTTGCTGAGCTGGCTGCCTCCCACAGCTCTTTAGCAAGGAAGAAGCTGCAAATCTTATTCTTTCGTCTTCAAAGCGTATAGGCATATAAATAATAATTTAGCAGGAAACACTATCTGTCTTTGCTGAGACACAAGTCCTGCAAAAGATGCAACAACCATGCTGGACAAACAATAAGTTTCAATATGCTCAGAAATTAAGTTTCTCTTCCCCATTCATCGGTAATTTACTTATCTGACTCATCTCAAAATTATGACAATGGATGGAAAAGTACAATCTAGTGGAAATTCCAGTACAAGATGATTGTTCTTCGGATATACCATGTGAGAAAATCGCAGGGAGCAGAAAAGATTGCATTCTGAACATACTTTAGTGTCAACAAAATGCACCGGTCCTGTGCCCACTGGAAAGCATCTCCTTTAGAACACCCCGTCTAAGCTGACACTCGTGATTGGTGGATGCCAAATGTGCTTCGCGTGTGCGCTCTTGTATTGTCCATTGCTGCCAAGTTATGTCCACTGAGAGTCCACAGCTCAGTGGCCTCATAACAACATTTCTGAAGCCTGCATTTCTCATCTTGGTGGTGTGGTGTATTTACATTGTGTTATCTGTCATGACTTAGACACAACACTTTACTTCCAGCGGGAGGGAAGACATCATCACCGGGAGTAGAGCATCAATTTCGGACTGTTAAGTGTTTCGCAGCACATAAGATGGAATCCTATCAGAATGGTTACTGATCACCTAAAGACATTCTAGTCACAACGATACACCACCGATCAGGATACAGTGCCATATAATTGCGCTGTTGAACTTTCACATTGTCAAACCAGTAGTAGTTGACCTGGCTCCAATAAAAGAATCCCATATGATGTCCTACTCAGCGAAACCAAAAAATATAAAATAATGCAGAATGCCATCAAACCCATGATGCTCCGAAATCGTAACACTGTCAACCTTGAGGCGCATGAAGAACCGAATCACCCTACTGTGGTGCTGGATTTCCATTTCTGGTGCATGAAAAGCCTTTCTTGCAAATGTGTTCCCAGCCGTACCAATGAATAGAAGTCTCTGAGTGAGCCTGGCGATGTTTAAACACCAGCTCAGAAAAATGGCTGTGCAAATTATCAATAGACATGTCCGTAACCTTAGCAAATACTTCTGGACCCAATGTCAGATGGCAGCATTGCAAACTAAAAGTGTGTCTACCAAAATACGAAGCACAGGGACATCGTTTGGCACTTCCAAATAGGTCTATGAAAAGATGCATCTCGAAGATGTGAGATACTATCCAGAATTACAACTCCAAGCCAAGATATGGGCTAATTGTCATTTCTTGAATGCCAACTTCTCCTAAGACGTTTTTTTCAGAATGTGCAAGTATTAGGGAAATACTACCACCTTGGGGTACCATCTTAGTCAGAAGATTCCAGATGATACCTCAACCAAGAACATCTTTCATGGACGGTAAAGGTGGCCACCAAATATGCCAGGTTATGAAATGAATACTCGTGAAGCTACTTTCTCAGAATCCCTCCGGAAACATAACCAGCACTCTTAGAGCGATCACAACTCACAGTGAGAAAGGCACGAATAACAAAATGTTCTATTGTTCATAAAGATCAAATGATATAATACTACCCGTGTGTTTGACTTATGCCTTGGACTAGGGTTGGTGTTGGTATACAACAAGTGTCTAAAATGTAATCTGCTAATGAACACTGATTTAGACATAAAGCGAGAAAGTGACAATTGTTTAGTCCTAAGGTTGCTTCTGAAATCGTGTCTAAGCACCTTTATTTCGTTTATCTTCAGACAACTACTCCTTCCACGTGTCCACCAGGGATGTGACACCTCAGAAGCATCCATGACATGCACACCCTGGTTTTATCTGCATAAACAAACATGGGCACAATAGCTGTCACCGTGCAGCAAAAACTTATTTTGTCAGACTTCTTGGGACTCAGACAATGTGCTTGAGTGCAGGTACTAACAGTTAATGTCACACTTAATAACAATACCTCTCACTTTTCCGCTTCCTAGCTAACCTATGGTGCGAATGAGAAAAAAACATATTTTGAGAGAATTTGTGCCTAAACCTGGGCTCTTTAATTACATTTGCAGAAGTTGGTTTGAGAGGATGGTCAAAGCTATGTTTTCACAGTGGCCTTCTGCAGCACATCCAGAACGAAACGTTTCTACAGGGCCAATGTCCACAACCCCACATGTGCATTTACATAGCTGACCCTTAACTAGGTGGCCATCTCTGGGTGCTCTAATACGGGTCTACGGTATTCCACGCTTGCAGCAAGAAACACACCATTAACTCAAAGTTATCTACAGCACCCTAAAAAACAGTGAGGCAAATAAACTCTGGACCTGAACCACTGAAGACCTTCATTTGAGATTTGAGTACAATTTGTTATAAGAACGTACTACATATCAGGAATTTATGTCTACAATGCATGCGTTAAAGGTTGTACTCCACTATTATTGGGTATGTATGGCACTTTACACCATACGTAAGCGTGGCGCTTTACATATGTATGCATTTAATTTTTTTAAAGAAAATAGTGCTGACAGTCAAACTCATTGCGAGGAGAGCAGTGTTGCCAAAGGAACTCTCTGTGTAAGATCTGAATGTAGATGTATAGATTAAACCCTAAGCAAAAGCTAGAGAAATCCATTTTCAGTTATTTCAGTTAATGAATGGCAGTTCAGCCTCTCATCATGAAAATGAGTACAATTGAGATGGATGAAATTAACACCTGCTGCTGAAATGAAGTGGTCCAAGCACTTGTACTTGCTAAGTGTGCTAAATTTATTATAAATATTGTTCACTGTTAATAGAAGTTTTTAAGATGGGTGAATATGCTGTAGCCATCTGTAGAATTATTTTAAACGAAAAATATTGTTTTGACTCTCCACACATTGAAACCAGCAGCACAGAAGGCCTGTTCAGACTATCCTACCCATGTCACAAAATATATATGCACATGATCATGACTGTCTGTTAAAAATAATGACCCCACCTATATTGTTAATTTTATAATCATATACAATGGCAGCTTTCTTTATGAATAAATGCATTACTAATGGAAGATTATAGTATATCAGTTGTAGAATATTGTTATAGGACACATTTGAACTGATTCCCAAACTTTTTTACGTACTTCAGAAGTACAGAAGTGCACAAGAAACACAACTTGTGATCATAGGCTCCACGTTCAGTTTTCGAAAATCAGGATTTGTGAAATGTAATGGAAATAAAGGGTACTTAGGGTGATAAATTCTGGATCGGCGGCATAAGGGGCATCAACCAATTCATACACTTGTTTCCAGTTTATCACCTGGAAAAGATATGCAAATGTCCTATGGTGAAACGCAAGTAAAGGTAAATAAACTTCTCCACAGAGAAAATATCTTCCCTTTGGAGAAAAACTTTCATTTTGCAACCGCGCGATTTGGCCTGATTTACTTGTGTACATTTTCCATGTAAGGGAAACCCTGCAGGGAGTGAATCGCGCGCTTTGGGGTGCCGCTGGAGTATATGGCTGCCACGGATCCCCCACAGTGGTCCTGTGATTCGTTCTGAATCCCACAAAATTCAGAAATACACTCTGAACTGAGTAGACACCCTACAGGATTCGATGTCGGACCTTTTGAAGTCTGTCTTTGAAAAGAGATATGGGTAGAAGGAGTTATATAAAGGATCATTGAAAACTTGCAACATGCTTTAAATGTTATAAAATGTTTACATCTTCCAAACGCCATCAATAGTTAATATAAAGCCATCAGTGACAATATATGCACTGGCTCACAATGAACAACACGTTTTATCTTTCCTCTATGTTCTCAGTGTTGCTCGTTCCACACACACTCGCTGTACCAAATTCAGTAAATTGAGGATTATTCAAATCCACAACTCTGCCCATACAGGCAGAAAACACAAACACGTGATGCAACATTTTCGTTTACATATCAGCAAGTAGGATGATGGAGAAGACGTGATGAGAAGGGTCAGTACTGATTTCCAGGCAAACTCGATGCAATGCTCATTTGAAATACCATATTTTTGGAGATCAAATCAATTACAGTGATTATAATTTGAACTGGAATAATGAAGATGAATTCCTGGGCTATATCAAAAGGTGATATGCTCACCTCTTAGCTTCCGGTATTTAGATGATTTATGCCAAGATTCCTTTGTGCCATTCCAGGATTAAACAGATGGTCCCTGAAACTTTCCTTCAGGCCAACAGAGCTCAGAGCTGGACAGATGGGCTCAGAGATACCACTCCCCACCCCCAGCTCAGAACACACGATATAAAATTCAGTGATTCATTATTACCGACTCTGAAAACGTGATGCACTCACCACACTTCCCATCAGATGTGGACGTAGGGATTTCATTGAAAGGCCATACTATAGGTGGTGCATATGGAATTATTACCTTCTAGGGTAAACATATATTTTAAAAGCCCTCTAGATATGCAAACACAGATGCAGTAAAATGCAGAGGGCATATTTCAGACGATCAGGAGAGTTATAAATGATTGTTCCCATTTGAATATCTATCTATCTATCTATCTATCTATCTATCTATCTATCTATCTATCCCATTATTTAGAGCAACTGTATCAATAAACACACATTCACGCATTACTACAGTGAAAAGGTCGAGTCCATGTTATATTCGTGAGTTCTCTTCTGCAAAATGTTTCCTCTGTGCATGGAATTAACCCACTGCCTCCTGGTTTTAATACCTTTGCTTAAAACAAGTACACACAAAAAAAAATCTCATGACACGTACCATATATGCTGTTGTGCAAAGTTCAATATGCTACTTTTATCACTGGGAGGGAGGCAAAGGGCATCATGATCCCTTTGCCTTTCCCTTTTGCCTTTCATTTGTTATGGTTCATCCTCACTTATATGGGATAAAGTGCCCCTGCTGTACATCATAAAGATACTGCAAGTCACCATTTGGATTTTAAGGTCATGGAACTCGGAGGTGGCTTGCAATATCCTTTTAATTTAAAGCAGAGAGTTTTGTATACTTTATAATACATGGTCACACCTTCACCCATCCCACAAACTGCCTAAATGTTTGGTGCCTTGCTCTTTCACATTCATTGCAGACAGGAAGAATAACTGCAGCACTTGTATAGTGAAATTTAATACATTAAAAATCATTTGCTATTTTTTTTTTACAAAATAATATTAATACCAATTTCATGGAGGTCACATTTAAACAATGCTGTGATGAAACATAAACTTTCCCATAATGAACTTTAGCATGGAAAAAATAAAAATAAATTTGTTAAAATAAGTAACTCCTTTCTGCTTTTCATTTTAGAAAACATATTGGAAGAAAGTGTTTAAACTGCAGCTGCAAATATGGTCCATGACCTATGTTTCACACTTGGGGTTGGCTTTGGCAGCAGGAATTGTGACATTGGAACTCAACTTACAATTGAGCAGCTATGTCATTAGGGGCGACTGCAAAGCTCTCTTTCCCATGTTGTAATCACTCGTTGGGCTTCTAACCACGCCCATGTCACGTCAGTCCCTTACATTGGTTCGTGGGCTTGCCTCTTAAAATCTGCTTGCTTTTATTAGTGTAAGGCATACATACCTCATGCCATTTCGAGTGTTTAGCCCTCCTCAAGCGCACCGACCAACTACTGGAAACATACGAGGCTCCATGTTTTCCGTATGGTTTCTGAACTACTTTTTCTCTTCATTTCACAGCGCGATCGCGCTGTGCTTTACACAGTACAATCGTGCTAATTTTGTCCCCATTTAATGTGGCAAGAAAAGTCTGGTTAGGAGTTTACAACGCTAATAGCTCTAAGTCGATAAAATGCGAGACCCGTTGAATTGCAAATGCTTGGTTTGTATTGCAGTTAACTAGAAACATCCTAAAGTCTTTATTGCTTCTTTATCAATGAGTCTTTATTGCAGGTAACTAGAGTTGGCCCGAAAACGTCCCTTGGGGGGCCCAATCCCCACTGCATACTGCCTTCAGCTAGGCCCTGCAACCCCCACAAGCACCCTACCCCCTGCAGCGCATGGCCTTTGGGCGTGCGCAGCATTGAGTTGGGCACAAGTCAGGCCCGCAGCCAACTCCCGCAAAGATACTCAGCTGACTGTGTGATGTAAACGTTAAAAGGGTGTCATTTTAAGTAAGACAAAAGTATTGGCTTTGTTAAAGGGCCAGTGGGCCTATTAGCTTTAATTTGGGTTCAGTATTATATATATATATATATATATATATATATATATATATATATATATATATATATATATATGCATAGATATATATATATATAAAGCAGACCTATTATTTTTGTCAAAAAATGAGAAATAACTATAACCAAATGTGTATTTTATAAATTCATACACTGCAATGTTTAGCAAAAGTGAAAGTCTTGAATAAAACAAAAATATATTAAAAAAACATCAACATGTCTTTCAGACTTTCTCATAACATTTGTCAGGCCACATAGTGTAGCCATATCACCCATCACAGGGGCACTTTGGATTCCAGCTGAAGAGCATAGAGCTCTAGCAAGGAGCACTTTTAAATATATTATAAGCTCACCTGGGGCATGGATTCAATGACCCAGGAGACTTGCTGTTTCTTAATGTTGCTGGGGGACTGCTGCAGTCCCTGCAGTCACAAACAATACTAAGAAAATGTTTGGTGGTGCCTGTGCCCCTTCTAGGGGGCCCCACAATCACATCAATATAATATATAATTTATAAATGCATTGGGGCATTATGGGGCACTCCTTGCCAAAGCAGTGAGTCATAAATGAGTGGCTTCTGCCCAGCCCAGGGGGCATTGTTTAAAAACATTGTGTCTGCCTTTTTGTTTTTTTACCACAATGAGGCTGGAAAACAGTGGGATTGCAGCAAAAAAGGGGTATTCTTACCTTGCCTCCTTATATCATTAAAAAAAAGAAAATCAGGACCGGGGACCACATTTTCAAGTACTTTGTTGGCCACCACAACATTTCCTTTCACCAGCCTTTTTCTCAGCCCCCGCTTGACAGATCACTCCGAAAAGTTCAAGGAAGGAGCCACGGTGGATGTAAGTTTCATGAATATATGTCAAACGCCACCAAAGTTATTAACAAATCAAAACATAAATTTCTTATGGTAACTACTGCCACTGGATAATATGTACTTATATTTTCAAAGGAAGAGGCTGCTCTAGAAAATGATTGTGTTGCAGCCTTAGGTGTTCATATGTTTTTGGTGTGTGCATGACGCTAGGCAGCCTGTTTGTGGTCCAGCGCTGAGGAAGAGGACATCAGCACCATATCTTAGTAGATAAGGCTTTGCAATGCTTTCTCTACCTAGCCACAACTTTGGGCCTGATTCACAAAGGTTAACTTAGACCAAAAGTCTAACTGTACTACGAGTATAGTTAGACTTTTGGTCTAACTTTACACTTTTGGTCTAAACTTAGACCAAAAGTCTAACTTTACTATGGTTAAAGTTAGACAGTAGGTCTAAACTTACACTTTTGGTCTAATTTTAGACTTTTGGTCTAAGTTTACCTTTGTGAATCGGGCCCTTTGATTGCAGCACTGCCTTGTACTGCTTTTTGATAAATCTTCCCTGATTGTGTTATGCTGTGGACACTACCATTTCTCTATTTATTAGATACAGAGGGAGAAATGTATATATACAAACTCATTGGACCTTTAAGCAAAAAGCTGAAAACACATGTTTAAACCTTAATCACTTTACATAAGATAGCTGTATCAAGACTCTTTTAATCTCCACCTGCAATCTCTTCTCTCACCTAGGTATATCCAAGGGTGCCTTTATACAATACCTTTTGTAGGAAAATATGTCTTTTTACATGCTCATCCTCCATTATTCTGGACTGATGCTGCTGTTTGTTGACTCTGTGCACTGGTACTGTGTTAACTAAGCTCTACTTCATGAGTTCTGACCCCTTAAACATTAGAATTGGCTATACTCCTAATTGGCAATACTCCTAATTGGCATATCTAACTTACACATCTACCCAACGCCTGTAAGTTCAATGTCAATGGTGGACTACAGTACCCACTGCTGTATCCACTACACTGACATTGCAACCCTGATTGCAGGTCTAAAACCTGTAGCCTGTCTATGCAGGTTTAAAACTGCGAATTTGACCTGTCAAATTTGACATGCCTAAACCTTCCTTTTAAATACCTTTTAACCTTTCTTTTAAATATTAGAAAGTGACCCCTAAGTAACCCTTAATTCCTCTAAAACAGGATGCATGGCATTTAAAAGTAGGACATGCAAAGCTTTAATGCTAATCATGTCCTTACAGGGTCTAGGCCCCAAAAGCTATTTTAAAAAAATCAGGGTCAGCTGTACATAGAAAAGCACAGATATACAATATTACATTTAAAATTGTTACTTCTGCCTAGGAACCAGTTACAAAGTTCATGCTTAGACTTTGTAAAATATTCATTACAAGCCCAATCCACTAATGAAGTCAGATTTGTAAAGAATATTTTAGAACAGGGACTTTTAGACAGTCACCCGTGTCTTGTCTAAAGCCTCTAGCAGCCCATTTGTGCAAGGTTCTAATTGTCACCCAGAAGCTGAATAGCCATTCATGACATGTGAACTTGCTCTCATAGTTGACACAAAGGGTGTGGGTGTGGGGAAGTGCTCTGTTCCTCTGGAAGGAAGACCATCTGGGTTGTATCCAGGAACCTAGTTAACTTTAAAGAGGCCAACCCTGTGACAGACAAATGTTAGCTATCTCCTGGGTAGGACCATCTTTTTCCACTTAGTCATGCAGATACTAATCCCAGAGGGAGAGGAGGTGTTCCCCGGACTGGTATGAAGAGCCTACAGAGGAGCGTTTGCTCATTTCATTGGCCCCACCCCTGGGCTGAGCACAGGATCTCTGTGCAGAGAACGAAAATTTCTGCCATGTTGGGGAAGTTTGCGATAAGAGTAGAGAGGGTGCAAAAGTGGGTAGGGTTATCTCTTAGAACATTTTCCCTATTGATCAGGGAAGGGCCAGGAGTCACCCCACCCTTAAGCTAGAGACAGGGAGTATGCTGTGGCCCTGGGCTCAAATCTTCAGAACACCACTGTACCTGTGTAAGACAGAAGTACTGCACCTGCTGTTCAGGCCTGTGAGAAGACCTGAAAGGCTGGACCTGCACTAACTTGTACATGGAGAAAATCATGGACTTCAGGTGGCAGTTGGTTGACCACCTGTTAAGCTACAGGGACACAAGAAACTGCTACAGGCTTTTTCCTGAATGAGCCCTACCGACCTTTTAATGAAACAGCCCAACTGGACCTGCCTTAGACCCTACTGGTGGCTTCTTCTGGATTGAGTCTTGAAACCCAAGTATTGTTCTTGCAGTCCTTGGTGGTGTCAAAGTGTAGTCCTCCTAACATCCTGAGAAATGTGAGACTTGGAAATGTTGTGCCTCCGAAGTCCTCAGAAGGACCAGGATAAACCTGCCAAGTCAATCTGACAAAGGTGCACTGTTGCTGGGCCAAAGATTGAGGTTGCGCCCACTCAGAGCTTTTCCACAGCTGCATATCTTGTGGAGTCCTGTTCAGTTGCAGATTGCAGCCTTACCCAACCTGGAAAAATCCAAGCTCCAAAAAAGTGACTAAGTCCAAACGTAGAATTCTTCACATAGTGAAGAATTCTAGAGAGCCAAAAATATCTGATTTATGACAGACATTTCTTGGGCATGAATTTTGAATTTCTCCCACTTGAGCTTTCCCATCAAAAATCAGCAGCTTCAAAGGGACCTCATTCAATGGCTATCCAGCCTCATGGAGGCCTCTCGATCACTGCCTCCAGACTTGCTCCACTGAGGATATTCGACTTCCATTTCAGAGACAAATTTTTAATGTAAATCTTCTGTCTTGGTTAAACTTGTCTTCTGTATCCGATCTGCGTTCCATCACAGTTAGCCATCAATCATACCTAGGTACCTGTCAGCACAACCATATGACCATGTTTGGCACTTAAGACTTTTTGGCACTATTTTTATTTAAAACTTTAAAAATTCAGATCTCCGGTTCCCATTTGGATTTTGGTGTCATGTTGTTCATTAAATTATTCTCTGTTTTTACAAATTGGAGTGGGGTTTTTATTGTGTTGTATTTTTTACTTTTTAACTGTTTTGATACTTTGAAATGCTTTACACATTTTCTTAAGTTAATCTTTTCTGCTCTGTTCCATAGCTTTCAGGGTTTGAGCTCAGGTTTAAATTACCGAAAACTGTACTCGGCTAATAAGATAGTTACATTATTATTTGTGGTGGACTCCCATCCACCAAACTAATAATAATGTTTCTTACAACTACTGTAGGATTGGACTGCCATAAAATGTTGATCTCCACAATTTGCATCACAGAATGTGCCAAACAAGTGTCTGTGGCATTTTTTGTAATACGGAAGCACCCTGGAATTTTTAATACCCAGGCATAAATGCACATTATGACTCCACAGCACTTCCAACGGGATGTACCTGGTGGCAAATTTATTTTGGCTGATTGATACATACTTAGCACTAACAGCGATCTCAATGAGGTATTCCAAGACTAGGATGATTTGAATGCAGGGTACGGACCTGATCATGTCAGAAAGCGGATTATTAATAAACACACCCTGGTTAGGTTTCAACATAAGTTTTTGTGAAACTCTGCTCAACCCCTGATAGCTGTGACAGAAGCAATAGGCAATTTACCAAAGAAAAAAGTGCTGAGTTGAAGCACAGCAACAATTTTAAAGTGAAAAAGAACACAATAACTTTTCAAAACTAAACTAAAATGAGAAAAATATTTCCCGAGCAGTAAGAAACTAAAATGAGTAAAATCAGATATGAGGAACTGGAGATATTAATCTAAAACATTTTGAAGCAAAATGTGCTGAAAAAGGTAAATTGCCACCTAAAAATGTCAGTTTGGGGTGGTCCAGGGCTTATGCTCAATTTTAGGTCAGCTTTAAAGGAGTGGAAGTTGAATAAACTTAGGGGCATATTTATACTCTGTTTGCACGGAATTTGCGCCAACATTTTTGACGCAAATTTGGCGCAAACCTAACACCATATTTATACTTTGACGTCCAACCCCGCGAATGTCAAAATTCAGCAGTGTGCGTCATTTTCTGGATGTGGGAAACCGCCTTGTGTTAATGACATGCAAGGTAGGCGTTCCCGCCCCAAAAAATGACTTTAAGGCCTGTGCGCCTTATTTATACTCCCGCGTCATTTTGATGCACAGGAGTGGGCGGGCTTTAAAAAATGGCGCCCAGCCTGATTTGTGCCGTTTTTTACGCCTGGGTCAGGGCAGGTGATAAGGGACCTGTGGGCTCATTTCCATGGTCTCTGCCCACGGGGGCACCCCCTGCCACCCTCGCCCACCCCTGGATGACCCATGGTAAGTAGAGGTAAGTATATTTTTTTAAAGTGGCATGGGGGGCCTGACTTGGGCCCCCCTACATGCCACTGTGCCCAATGGCCATGCCCAGGGAACAGAAGTCCCCTGGGCATGGCCATTAGGCAGGGGGGCATGACTCCTGTCTTTGCTAAGGCAGGAGTAATTTCAATGGGGGTTGTGTGTCAAAAAATGGCACAAGTCCGGTTACAGCCATGATTTTTTACTCTAACCTGACTTGCACCATTTTTTGACGCACAACCCCCATTCTTCTCTACGCCTGCGCTGCCCAGTTAGAGTCATTTTTTTTTAACTCAAACCAGCCTGTAGCGCCGGCTAATGTAAATCCATAAATAAGGCGCCTGCCTGACGCGTTGAAATGGCGTTAGCCGGCGGTACATTTTTTGGGCCTGTTTGCAGGGTCAGTTATCACCCATATCAGTCAGAAACATTGGGGTGAACATGCTAAAAGGATGACTTTCTCACACCAAGGTACTAAATGGCAAATGAAACATACAGATTGCCTGGACCTGCAGGTCCAAGACTCGTCTAGCAGAACAAAGGGCTGTGTTTGGATGGTCGCAACATGAAGAGAAATGTTGTTGTTGCCATTTTAGGGCTCGGGGACTTGTTACCATGTACTGAAAAGAAAAAGAAAAAACGTTTTCGGGGGCAAGTTAGCGGTACCCTGACCACCTGGCCCTTACGGAGGGGCCGAAGTGAAAAAATAAAATTTGCACTGTTGCTGAGATGCAGTACTCAAGAACAGTAATTTGCAGGAGTACTGCAAAATTAAAGCAAAGTTACTGTGAGAAGAAAAAAACAAAAAAGTCTGGTGGGTATCCTAGGGTTGTTGTGTGACTCTGGGTGGTTAACCAGCAGTAGCGGGTTTGGAACCCGTTAGGGTTCAGTGCGTAAAATTGGATTGACCACGCCCACAGTGTGCTACTTAGTTATGGTAATAAAACAACATTACTTTACTTTTTTAAACAAAACCTAGAAATTAACTGAAAAAACAGTGGTTAACGTTATGGTTAGGTGAATATGTCAGTTAAAATGTTACATTTTAAACTCTAAAAATCACTTAAATTCACTAGTTCTAGTTAACGCAAGGAACTACGACTGCTGCCCTCACCATGCACTACTTACATGACCTTACATATTACATCACTCCTGACATACTCTATCACATCATTGCCAACACTACTGATGATATCTGAAATGACATCATCAAATGTTAGATTTTAACTGCTATTTTTACCAAACTATAACATCACCTTAAACTTCAGAATATATTTATATATTAATAAATACATATTAGTTCCCTCGGATTTCCTGAGCACAATGGTGCAGCTGACAGCCATATATTTTTATCATACGTGCGGGTGCTGTAAGTATACCCTGTATCCCCCATATGCATTTATCTTCCATACTACTGCTGCAATGTCTGCACCACCTTGCAATGCCTTACTCAAACATGGAATATACAAGAGGGTGAAACCAACTTTATAGTACCAGTGCCTGTTCCTTGGTACTGGACAGCAGTTTCAAGAACAAAGAGTCCTATTACCAGTGAAATTAGAGTTCCGAAAGGTGCAAAAAATCAGGGTGACCAGGGAGAAAATGTAGATTTCTTACATATAAGTAAACAGCCATGACGTGATTGTACTTCAAAAGCAGAAAATGAATACTCATACGTTTGGGGAAAACGCAGAAATATATGTCTCCCCGCGACAGAGACAGATGCAATAACAAATTGCCTCACCTAAAATATCTAGGCATATTTATTCAAAATTTGGTTGGGTTGCCCCAAAAACCTCTCATATTCAGAACTGTACTGGATTATTTTTGTTAAGTAAAAAGTTTTTGGGAGAATTAAGTACAGAAAATATCAGCAAATGCACTCCCTACCTGCGGAATGCCCACACACGAATAACATGCAGACATGGATTATAGTAAACAGCTGTGTCCAAAAAATACTATTGTCTAAAAAAGTGGTTCTCAACCTTTTGACTTTTCCGGACCCCCACTTTATAATTACTGGACCCCCACTGAATCATTATTGGAATCTGGGGACCCCTCACAGAGTCATTACTGGAAGCGGGGACCCAGACTTAAACATTGTCGATGATTTGATGCGCAAAATAATACACAAAAAATACAGAAACAAGCATTCCATCACACACATACACAAATGATAACACATTTGATTTAATTTGCAAATAAATAAAATAAAACAGGTCATTTTAATAGGAAAGTTGCAGCTTTTCTAATTGAAGCCACACATCGTGCATACTATATTCTGTTTGATGCAGCTGCTACCTCCCACAAATCAATCTGAGTATATTAATTACATTTTTAGCCTTCAATTTCAAATTCCTTGACATTAACAGTATGTTTTAAAATTTTCGTTTGTCCATTTACCCACTTTATTTATATATATACTTTATTAATCTGCTAATATTAGTTAATTTTCTAAGCAGTCACGGAACCCCTGAGGAGGCTTCGCGGACCCCTGATTCCCGGGTCATATTCCTCTGTGTTTTGTAGCTCCTTAAAAAGTGATTAGACATAAATTGACATTAAATAACTTACAGTCATGATAATCCTTCCTAAATGAGTCATTTGAGATGTTGAGATAATTGTCAATTGCGAGTGTTTAGGGTATTTAAAAAACAAATCACAGGCACAAGGTAAGTCATCGATATGACCAATAAGTACTGTCTGGGAGTAGAAGTGGTACGTGTATTTCTGTGGGAAAAGTAACCTCAAGTGGAGCACCACTGAGATTGTGACATATGTGAAATAGTGTAGGGACTAAAAAGGCAGGTCTGCGATTCTGAGGTTCTCGACAACAGCAGTTAGTGGTTTGTGTTTAAAATAATTCTCACATTTGCTGCAAAAGCATATTAATTGATTTAGATTTCTGTAACAGGTAGGTTGATGGTGGTGCATATTCCAGTTGCACCTTTACAAATGGGTTCTATGTAAACAGTTGTTGGCATATGGGATTTTGGACATTTACTAAACACCTGTGAAGTCGATTTGCTTTTTGGTATTTTGTGGCTTCTGTTGTCTCCAGTTGAAGATGTACTGATATATTGCATGCCTTTTGAGCTACAGTAATTTTAGACAAAACGTATTTAGGAAAACAGTATACTCAGTGTCCCTCGGGCAATGCACATCAATACAAATTAAAAAAGATTCACACATTATATATGCATGCTGCATCAACTCTATCTGCCAAGTGTTTTACCTCCTATTATTAATTTTCCCACGAACACAGTACTACAAACTCACTCAAACTGAGATTTTTCTGAGAAAGGTAAGGCTGGATGTGGTCCTAGAGAATTGGTGCAGCTTGGCTAAGAGATCATGTATCTAGAAAATGCATTACATATCAGTGCCTTAACATACACTAAATTGTACACACTACATTTCCCATGAGCCCGATAAACTGTCAGGGTGGGTTTCCCTGTGATTCACAGTATCCCAGCTAGGCAATTTAGATACTTTTTTGCAGATTATCACGGGGGGGTGGGGCACCAATGGTGTACTGACATTGACAATCAAGAAAAGACACACAGATGGACTACGGCTGCTACCATGAACACGTATTTGTATAAAATGCACACTATGAACAGGCCCAGAACAAGGGTAGCCCCCCAAAATGCATTAGGTCAGCACTATAAACTCTTCAGGTAAAGTATAAAAAATTAGATCATTGATTTTTATTGTAGAACATTCATTTGATCCTTAAATGTTATAAAAACAATACTAATCAATGGAATAAATATACCAATATGGATTGATGTTGCGTGGAGGTGGGCTCTAAACTCATTTATTGTAGGTCATCTGCCATGAAACGTAAGCCACACAGCATGTGATCTAACAGTGTGGAATTTAGATTAAATAACAGAGTAGATGTAGACCAGCCAGAGGACTGGCCATAGAGGGGGGGAAAGGATCCTAATTATATTGCATGACGTCTGATATTTAAAAAATACTCAAGGCATTCTAACATATCTATGACATGCATGGAAATCATCTTTTTAGGAGAATATGCTGAATGATGGTGTCAAAAGTTGCTGAAAAGTCTGCAGTTGGGTCACTGCCACATTCTCCAGAAGCACCAGAGCATGAAGTAGAGAAGATGGACAAATGCTACCCAGATTATCAGAGTGGCTTCTTAAGCATAGGTCAAATAGCAGGTGAATTGGGTTCGTCCAGGACAGCTACGGTGCTGAAAGAACTATTAAGACCATAACAAGAAACTGATTAAAAGTATCCTTTATCTGGAAAACAAGTATAGCGGGGCAAGGAACACACTGTGCACTATATGACTCATGACATACAGGCAAAGCCTGAGGAGGTTAACAGCAGGATAAAACCAGGGCAGTCAGCCATGACCACAACCTCTTGGGAAAGAATGATCGCATTAGCCAAAACCTCAGATTTTGCTGAATTTTCTAAGGTTTTAAATAAAGCCTTAGGTTCATTACTCGCATTAGGTATATTAGTCATATAATTATATTATCTCCTGCTCTAGCCTTCGGAGTGAGTTTTTTAAGCTTGAGGGGAAAAGTCAGTTTTGTCTTACTCAATATACTTCCTTTTCCTGTTTGCTCCAAGTTTTCTAGGAACAGTCTTATCCCCCTTTAGCTCAAGTGAAAACCATCTGCACTGTTTAAACTTTGATTTGACTTTAATGGTCTTATAAGGACTAAATCCTCCACAGCAACAATGCCCTATTTGGTTAATATTTCTTAAAGGTATTGTAAGGTCAGTTAACACTGAATCCTAATTTACATAAAAGCCAGCACTGTCAAGAGTCATCGCTAAGCCCCGAGGTGACACATTCTTCCATGGTCATACTGTCACAGCACTGGAGTATGAAAGCTTTCAGAATGCCATTACTAAAAGGATAGGAGATAATAAATAGAATAACGTAATGAGCTGACCAAGTCACTGGGTGAGTATTTGCAACATTGCCTCATGCTGGCACTAGCACTGGGTTTTGAGGGTACAAGTCTTGGGGCGGGTGTTAAATGGTTGCCACTGTGGTCAATGTCTGTGAGGCAAGCCCTGCTGATTTGGTCATGGTTTGTGATTACGGGTGTTTTCAAAATGTGCACTGGCTAATGGAACACTGGTGGTAAAGTCTGGATTGTTTTCTGGTTGGTGTCGTTTGGCAGTAAAAGATGAGGTATAGTTTCCGGCAGTAGGATTGCTAGTGAAAGTGCACAGATGCTGTTGACTTGCTGGTTGATGTGGTGGGCACCATCTCCCTAGCATAGCCCTTCATATGGGCGGTAGGGCTGGTGCTGCAGAGGGTGAGGTGTAGAAATGTGGTTATTTGCAGAAATGTCACATTGTAGTTCAGGGTACGTACTGTGGTTATTAGGTAGGTGACCAATAGTGTTAGAAAGCATTGTTATAGGCTCTATATGGCAAGTTGTACGCATATAATTGATCTGGTACCATGATGTGCATAGATAGCATTGCCAGATTATTTTCACTTCTTGGTTTACCACTAGATTGTTGGTAGACAGCCCCCAAAATATTTCTTATGGCTTTTATACTCTCTACCCACTTGTTCCCCGAATATCATGTAAATAGATGACACGTTCATTTTTATTTGTAATGTTTGTGGCTATTTATTTATTGGTTGTGTGATAATGTATATGTACTGCAAGATGAACATTATCTCTGCGTTGGCTACTAGGACACGTGTGGGATTGAACTGCCAGCTGCTTTTTAGATCCATAACGTTTTATGTATGTTTTCAAGTTTAATTTGTGCCACTGTAGCACTGCTACATAACTGAGGCTTTTTCTTTACAGTAGTGTGTGCGTTTGTATTTGGCGTTAATGTGAGAAAGAGCACATCCCCTTGCGTTGTGTCCTTGGTAGTTCTTTTCTGACAGGATGTGATCATGTCATGTGCCGCCCTAATGCACATATATGGTGTGGTGTGGAAGGCTATGCCAGTTGGTAATAGATTCGGAGGGGTGTGTTTTATGGTACGTCAGGAATCCTTGAATTCTTACTTGGTTGTAGGTGCGTTGGTATAAACCTCGTTTTTATTTTGCTCAGGATTTGAGCTCTTGCCTTGAGATACCAGTGGAATTCCCCATACACTTTCAAGTTACTTGATCAAGAGTGGCGGATAGACAGCCATGCAGGAAGGCGCTATGACGTAAACCAAATGCATATCTAGACGGACACAGAGAAGGTTTATAATCAGATTACCAGATAGGCAGACTGACCTTGGAGCCGCTCGTGAAGATCTCTGCCCTTCGAAATGGGAGAGAGATCACACAAAGACCATCCATAGGGCAGTGTATTTACCGCTATGTGCGAGCAAATAAAACGCAACTGCAGATCGAGCGTAGGCATGTGGCTATAAAAAGGTGCAGAAGGTGCAGTTGCACCAAGTCATGAAGTTTATGGGGCCCACTGCACCTCAAGTGTAGCTGCCGTGTATGACCAGTCCAAAAGGTGTAGGACCATTTCCTTACTTGCATTAGGGTCCATGGCTCTCATGACACGCCACTTACGTGAGAATGTAAGAAGTGGGCAAAAGGTCTTGCACCATACATAAACCCCTTCATCGCTGCATATTTAATTGTTCTCCATCAAACAGTGACCAAACACTTTGATTGCATCGCTAAAAACACTGCAGAATTACAGTTGCTCTTATGGGTGGTCAGAAAGATGCTGAGGTATGATAAGCAAAGTTCTTGGTTAACAGGCTGGTTCCTGCTTAGTAGACTAGTATTGATAAACAGACTCTTGGTTAGCAGGTTGAATGATGCATTGCTGACTAATACAGATAAAAAGGTTTTTGGTTAGCACGTTGGGTGCTGCGTAGTAGACTAATACTGATGAATATGCTCTTCCTTTAACAGGCTGGAAGCTGGTTAAAAGAATAATACTAATTAACAGGTTCTTTGTTGGATGCTGCTTAGCCTACTTATATAGAAGCACAGTCTTGGCTAGCAGATTGGATGCTGCTTGGTAGACTAATCATGACGCAAAGGTGCTTAGTTAGCAGGACAGGTGCTGCTTTGTACACTAATGCTGGTGGCACAGACTCTTGTTAAGCAGGTTGGATGTTAGCTGGTAGACTAATGCTGACGCACAGTTGAGAGCTGCTCAGTAAAGTAATAGTGATGGGCAAACTCTTGGCTAGCAGGATGGATGCTGCCTAGTAGACTAATATTAAAACACAGGCGCTTGTCCTCACACTTACGGGTAAATTTGTCCTTTGGCAGCAGCAAAAGCAGCTGCTGCTACAGCTATCGCTCCAAGCAGGTGACATTATATCACAGTGTACATGCTGCTCCTTTGGGATTGAAAGCGTTGAGATGACCAGCAAGTATGTTGAAATGCCATCTATTCTTTGAGAGATTTGTTGCAAATTCGAGAGCCACCACCCTTAAAAATGCTTGGAGAGTCGTTGTTGGTAGTTAAATGCTGGCAGTGCGTAAAGAGATACATGATAAAACACTCTCATCGTAACTAATCCTAGAAGGGATTTCAATTATGACAGAGTAATCAGTAATGTAGGTAATTCTGTGTTACTCTTTGACGTGAGATTACCAATAATAATACAACAAATCCACTTCTTTAACTCACAGTAAATTGGGGGAAAACTCCTACCACAAGATCACATTTAGGGTTCTGCTGCTTGAGCTGCAGTTCATGTTCTGCATCCTTGCGTCCATTTTGGATTAGAGGTCCATTTTGTGCTAAGAATCAAGTGCTAAATGCTGGGAGTAAATTGGTGGAAAATCCTACTGTAAGTGCATGGTATTCCTGTTCTGGTAAACTTAAAGGAATTTCTTAGCACAAAATACATCGGTGCATCCATTTTAGATGCAAGGAGACATTTTGTGCACCAGGAAAATAGTGCTAAATGCAGAATTACGCTGCTGGCATAATTCCGTGGAATCTCAGAGAATTTGTTGGTAATTGCACATGATTACACTACATGGAATTACGCAAGTCACACTCACCCCAAAATATAACATCAGTTTCACAATATGGAGGGCCAGATGGACATAACTAGAAATACAAATGCAGTTCATGGACTCGGAACATGGTTGTAACACACCGAACAAATGAGGATTTGTTCCCAGGAACATCGAAAAGCAGAAAACCCATAACCATGCAAACAATGGCATCTATTACTAAAATACCCTGAGAAAACACACTTGAAAGACCAAACAGCGTCATTTACGGACACACACATCGTCAAAATCAGCTGTCAGACCTTCTGAGGCCATTTGTCTGAAACAAATCTGTAGACGACATGCCCTCGGGGCACCTTGGAACCAGACAGATTTGGTATAAATCCGTCATAATAACATTAAAAAAACTTCTGAGAAACGTTTCTCTGACACATGACTCAAGCTATGGAAATAACACTGACAGACTTATGCTCGACAACCCATAGGTCAGTGTATTTGAATACTGTACTTATAGAAGAGGCAAAAGTAATTCCAAACGGAATAAGGGTGGTCCACATATGTGAACTGAGAATGCCTGGTACTACATCCATAACTTATGTGCCCCTGGTGTAGATACAATCTGCCTGCACCAAGCACTCGCCAGTCCCAGGCCACCATGTAGGTATGAGTACTTCAAGGTGTGTTTGCTGCTCTACTGGCAGTTACAGATGAGTGGTCCCACTTGTGTGAGTGCTGACGGCACCATGGGAAGGGCATCTGTCAGCACAAAAGGGAATGGGACAAGCAGTTCTTCCCATGACAGCACTAGCACGTCAGAAGCACTCATATTGACGCAGTTTGTTACTTCTCTAATCTGTTAGATTGGGGTCGGCTGGGGGAAAGGGCCTTCCATAGCTAGTTGGATTTCCCGCTGAGGAAGTGCGCTGGTGTAGTGTCTCTACTGGTGTGATTTTTGTTTAAAAAAAAAAGGTTTGCAGACCTCACCATGCACAGCTTTTTACCTCTAGAGTTACATCACTAATAACACGCTCTATGGCATCATTGACAACATCAATGCGAAACTTGGTATGACATCATTGATAACAACACTGTGCATGATGTCGACACGTTAACGTTACTTCAGTTCACTATAACCGGTAAAAGTTACTGATTTTTTTAGTTTAAAATGTAACGTTTTAACTGAAAATTTCACTTCAACCTTTGTTTTTTTCAGGGAAATTCTCAATTTAAAAAAAATGTAATGTTACACATAATAACCATACTTAACCATAACATCACATTGACGTTTGTGTTTTTTCAGTGAATATATATCGAACTCACAAAAAGCCACAGGAAGAATGCTTGCAAATAGTCAACCACTGGCAATCTCTTGGGGTAGCATTCCAAGCAATTGTTTTTTGCATCACCTTACTTCAAGCACTCCTTCCACCTCTTTTTGCGTGTTTGATTTGCCACCCTGCATGACAAGGTTATGCCCAGACGTGGGTCCTGTACTGACTGTGCCACTGGAACCAAGCTACACCCGACAGATGAGCTTCAATCGGGGCCAAAATGGCCTTAGGGTGCTTGTGTAACGGGCTTGGCATGGCAGTTCAGGCTGTACTGATCCTATTAGAGCACGGGCAAGACTGATTTGCATATGGCTGAGTCCAAACTGTCATCTAAAATATAATGAGTGATGTCATTGATTACACCATTGAACATGCCATGAGTGATGTAATATGTGAGGTCATACGCAGTGCATGGTGAGAGTGTGTGTTATAGTTAGGTTAGTAAACTATAACTGGTGAAGTTTTTTTTTTTTTAGTTTAAAAGAATATTTTTTAACTGACATTTTCACACAACTATAGTATTACTTTAACCTTTTGTTTTTTTCAGTGATTTTCTAAAGTTGTTTTTAACGTATAGTAAGTAATATCATCAGACCAAACTATAACATCACTGTACTGTGGTGGACAGACCCTGCACCCAAGCCCACCTCGGCAAGCCAACCAACCATCTCCCATGCACAGTCAGCCAATGATAGCGCTCATCACATTAGAAAGGGGTGTTGTTTTAAATAAGGCAGGTCTATTAGCTTTGTATGCAGTAATACAAATTACATCACTCATGATATGTTCAATGACAGCATTAATAGCATCCTTAGTGAGATCCGAAATGACTTTATTGATAATAACACGGTGCACGGTGGGAAACTGAATTATAGTTATTTTAGGGCTCAAGTTATAGTTATTTGTGATAACTGTAACTGGGGAATTTCAGTGGATTTTAAAGTTTAAAAAGTTACTTTTCACTTAAATGTAAGATCACTTCAATCTATGTTTTTTTCAGTGAACATACATGTAGAGATAAATATGGATACAAATATAGATACAGGCCCTTATTACGAATGTGGCTGTCCGAGGACCACCACACATGCGGTGACGATCGGACCATACACTCCAGAGGGTCTGACCTCTACAGTACAACCCTGGCGGGCAGACCCACCTAAAGACCGCCGTCCACGCCAGGAACATGGCTCCCGACGTGGTGATGGTGACCTGAGTTGTACTCAGCCAGGGCAGAGCTGAACTCAGCACCGCCTGGCTGATTACAGCTCAGGTTCCCACCAGCCTTTCCATGGCGAGGTCGCCCACATGGAAAGTCTGGCAGAAAGCCAGTGCAGGGAGCCACAGGTACGCCTCTCCCACTGCGGCATGGGCCCCCTTCCACAACATCGTCAGAATGGGCACTGTCTGCTTTGCACACAGTGGGCATTCTGAGGGTGCTGGACTGCTATAATATTGGTCTTGGCTCCGTTAAGCCTCTGTTATCGTAGCACTGTTCCCGCCGGGCAGCCCGGAGGGAACCACGCATCACAATGTTCCTGCTGGTCAGCCCGGCCAGAACAGGGAGGACACCACTGCCATGGCTCCCTGAAAGTTTGGCGGTCCCACAGTGGGACCACTAAATTCATAATGAGGCCCATAGATGTGGACTTAGATATAGATGTGGATAAATATTTTATATATTATTAATAATATATTAATGCCATTGCAGTGAAATTAGATGTGGAACAATAACACACCTTATTTGAAGCAACTGTACCAATAAATGTGCATTCATAGACTTATTACTACAGTGAAGGGGTCGAATTCAAAGTTCATTACCACAGAACAGCAAAATGGCCAGAGAAAGCACTTTTTACTGTCCCCCAAACTGCATGCAACAATTACGTTACACAAGGAGACAACGGTCCTAACAGTCATTATATTTCTTCAGTGTGATTTTATCTTGCTGCACAAATGTAAGTCTAATTTCCTGGTTACATACCTTTTGTGAAAACAAACACACATGAAAAAAATGTGACTGCATAAACATTAAATGCAGATTCTCAGAATATAAAATGCATTGTTGAGGAAGGGGAGGGACCCCAAGCCTCACTTGAGGCTTCACCATTGTGAATCATACACCGCTCCACTTTCAACAATAGTAATAAACAGCATATTACACTGTGTGCAATTCCATAACATTCACACTATAGATATACACATGCATGAAAAAACAGAGCTTCTCACTAACTCACCTCACTAGGACTCCAGTGGGCAAGGCGAATGAGCTACATCGGTTTATCAATTGCTACTTTTATAGTCTGCAATAGGGACTCTAGTTATGGTCTTTGTGCACTTGTTGTTTCGTTGTCTTAAATCTATGCACCCTAAGAAATCCTCCTCATGGAACTTTGCAAATACAGTGCCATAGCATACTCCTACCTCATATACTGTAACATTATTAGAAGAGAAAAAATTGCATATTTTACTCACCAATAATCAGTTCGCCTCCTGCCACAACAATGCATGCAGCACTAAGCACATTGCTAGAATTTACAGGAAATTTCAGAGTTCCAAAGATGTACAGCCCTCTGAGGGGAGGAAGATCAATATCCACAAATATGGTCCTGTCTGAAAAGGAAATTGATGACTCAATGACATGCATCAAAGGCATGAAATGCGAAGGTTCATCAAACATGACTGATCTCAATGTAACCAACAATAACAAAATAATCCAGTAATTCACTTAATAATCACACAATAATTGCATCAATCTAAGCAGATTCACATGTCAAAATTTGACACAATTTATTATATTTTTTACGTAAAATAATACACATGTCACTGCAAAGCAGTGCTTAATTTGTAAATAGAAAAGTGCTGGTGCTCAGAGCTCTCTTCTGAAACAAGCGGCTGCTGCAGTTAAATGTGTGAGCACGGAATACTGAGGCAGCGTAATCCTGAAGCCATCTCAGGCCTCTTTAATCCATTTAAAGCCACTCCCAGCGCTTCAGCTCACTCTTGCAGCTTTCTACTTTCTCCCTTTCTGACGCTTTTTCTTTTTTCCCTTCCTCCGTCTTTCCCTTATGTGTCCTTTGCTCTCAGCAAATGCTTGAGGCAGAAGACTAAGCCCCGGCCCTCATAAATAAGTGCCGGTGCTCAGCACCAGAAACAACAAGCACAAATTAAGCACTGCTGCAAAAGTTTCACAAATTATCAGAACTTCTGCATGAAAAATTGAAGAGAGATGCCCCCTTCCTCCCTACAAAAGGACTATGAAGATATACATGGTCATGAAATAAAACATAAACATAGATGAAGCAAATGATGCAGACAGTATTTAGGTAAGAATGAGAAGTTAGTTTTACTGGCATGCCTCATATCTTTGCCTTCTTCTTAGGTTGTTTTGCTGTTTCCTTCAGGAATGTGGCCTAAGAATCGTCAGCGTTTGCACAAAATATAAATTTGAAAATATCGAGAGACATAAATATTGGAGATTAAGGGCCAGATGTAGTAAACTCCAATTTTGCGACTTGCAAATTGCGAGTATGACCGACTCGCAATTTGCAACTCGCAAAATTGGATGCAGAACGGTGTCTCAGACACCTTCTGCGACTCGCTATGGGGTTGCAAAGACCCACCTCATCAATATTCATGATGTGGGTCGCAGTTTGCTACCCCATAGCGAGTCCCTGCACTCACAGGGATGGTGGCCTGCTGTAGTCCGCAGACCTCCATGTCTGTGACTGCTTTGTCAATAAAGCAGTTATTTTTTTTTCATTTTGTAGCCCGTTTTCCTTAAAGGAAAACGAGCTGCAAAATGAAAATGTAACCGAAACCATTTGGTTTCGTTTTTTTCGGCATTCACAAAGGGGAAGGGGTCCCGTGGGGACCCCTTCCATTTTGCGAATGAGTTACCACCAGTGTGACACTGGTGGTAACAACGAGTTGGTTTGCGACCGCATTCGCGGTCACAAAGCAACTCTGAATGGCGATGCGGTCGCAAATAGGAAGGGAACACCCCTTCCTATTTGCGAGTCGCATTCCCAATTCGCGAGTTGGTACCGACTCGCAATTTGGGGATGAGCATCGCGTTCGGCCTTTTGCATGCCGCAAACTGCGTTTTTCGCAGTTTGCGACATGCAAAAGGCTTCGTACATCTGGCCCTAAATACCCACAAATATTGTGATGCACAAGTATCGTTGACAGAAATATTCTTTTTGAGGTAAGTCATATAATTGTGAAGAAGATCAAAGTTTTTAATATGGCTTACACCAATTTAGGAGTTAATATTGTTTTTTAAATTATTTTAATTATTAATTTTATATGTTACTATTGTTTATATAAATGCTATTAATTGTTTGTAAACCATAGCCTGTAACTTTATGTGAATTAGACATGTTTATTTATTTTTAATAGTAATTTACAGAGTAGTGGGTTGTTAGGTTTGCCGGGGGATTAGTGGGAAGTTAATGAGAAAATTAATTTAGAATTATTTAATAAATGTTAATTCATTATATGATTGATATTTGTTATGTAATTGCTGTAATGCTGATTTATTTTCAATATATTTACTGGTTGGTAGACTTATAGGGTTATAAAGCAGGAAGTTATTGAAGTCATAATTAATTAATTGTTAATTACTTAATTAGTTGATTTTTATTATGTAATTTATGGAATACTTATTTATTTTACTTTTAGTTTAGTTGTGGACTGCTAGGCTTGTAGGAGTGCAGGGTGGAAAGTTGATTATGTAATAATGTGTTATTTATTGAAAATTAATTATTTAATTGCTTTTTAAATATGGGATACTCATTTCTTTTACTTATATTATAGTTGTGGGATGCTAGGTTTGTAGGGTAGAGGGTGAGACATTAATTAAGTAATAATACGTTAACTATTATTTATTATTTCTAAATTAATTATTTAATTGAATTTTTAATCTGTAACTTGTGGAATAATTATTTACTTTCATTTTATTTTAGTTGTGGGATGCTAGGTTTGTAGTGATCTAGGGTGGGAAGTTAAGTAATAACTAACAATTAATTATTAACTGTCAATTATTTAATTTATTTTAAATATGTAAGTTCTGGAACTTAATAACTGATCATTATTGTTATTGATTAGCAAGTATGTAAATTGAGTAAACTGATTAAAAGATTTTAGTTTTCTTAATTCATATATAATGAATACACATATAATATATATATGTATTTATATGTATATACACACACACACACACATACACACACACACACACACACATATATATATATATATATATATATATATATATATATACACATTTAAAGTTCAAACACATGTGACAGGCACTCTTGGGGTAAAAGCTTTCTTTAATTTAGAAAGAAAAGACGTGTTTCGACTATGAGTCTTTCTCAATGTTCAAACTTCAATGATGCAAGCAGTCAGTTATATACCTCAAATACAATTTCATTGGAGATTCATGTGTCAATTTAAACAAAGGACTTCTCAGTCCATTGTCATCCATTTCCCTGCATGGTGGCCATCTTGTAACATCTATCATTTCTACAATTCAGGATTTATTGCAAATACAAATGTTCCCTATATGTCTTTCGTTACTACCAACAATAAACCAATGTAAATCCTTTCAGTTTGCTTTTGTCAGAACTCTGAGCTCATACATTTGGGACACTAAAGACTTTTTAAAGTGGATAGAGGGTGTAGTTTGGGAGGACGATTTTCTCATGATAAAAACAGAATCACAAACTTGTACACATAAGGAAGGTGTTAATGCAGATGAGTTTTGTCTGTGCAGTGGATGCCTGAAATATTATGAACATAACAGGAAGCTTATACAGCTCATTAAATGATGCATTATGAATAACTTCTTTTTGTTTTTAGGCCAGTATTATAGACAAATGCACGGGTCAGAGATGGACTCCTGCTTAACCCCCAGCTACGCAAATTTGTTCATGGACTGGTTGGAGAAACAGGTAGCTAGGTTGGATGGAAATTAATTTTGGTTGCAGAAGGTCATCATGTGGGTCAGATATATAGATGACCTTTTCATTATTTGGAAAGGGAGTAAGGAAACAGCGCAGGAGTACTTCTCAATCGTTAATCAAAATACATTAAATTTACAGTTTAACAGTTATACCAGGTCAGAAGAGGTAAATGTTTTGGACCTTAGGGTATTCTTACATGACAAAAAAGACCTGTGCATTGTTACACAGGAAACCCACTGCAGGGAAATCATTACTGCATGCAAAAAGCAATCACCCACAAAGTTTAAAATGGAGCATCCTGTTTGGGGAGCTCGTAAGTACTAAGAGGAACTGTACAATGAAAATCTATTATGAATCAGCTGCCAGTGAAGAAACTAAGAGGTATGAGATATGGGGCTATCCGGGTAGTGTTTAGAGGCCAACCAAGGATAGGGTACACTCATTAAAGAGCAGAATTATAACGAGAAAAAGAGAAGGATAGGGAAGTACCCAAACTAAGGCCTGTTTTCAGAGAATGCATTGGAGCTCTATCGGATACTCAGAAAGAACTGGCACATAGTGCAGTTTGATAATGTATTAGGTACAGACATAACGAGTCATCCACTAGGTACATATAGATGTAAATCCTCCAGAATGCCATATTACCAGTCAGACAGTCAAGACCGCCGACCTCCAAGCAAAAAAGGCAGACCACCATCAACAATGCGGCCTAGATACAGGCATTCTGACCTCAAATACCATCAGCACCGCGGCCAAAAACCGAGCATATTACAATCACACAGTCGCCATGAGACTCCCTTTGTGGCGGTCAGCCAATGGCGGTTGGGACCACAGAGGTTCACTGTCAGAAAACTGACAGACAACTGCACATTGGATGAACTCAAAAACAACAAACCGGACACACAATGGACAAGTGGACACATCTGTAAAGGGCACTATAAAACACACCCTTTCACAAACCACAATCCTTTGAATTTACACAGCAAGACAAAGAAGCCCGAGCAACTGAAATCCAGAGTATATAGATGAGGCACCGATTTGTTTCACCATCCCATTGAACACTCTGCACACACTTTTGTCCATTCACACCCTATTGTACTCCCCTGTTAAGTAAGTCCCTGTCACCCTGAAAAGTTTTTTCCCCCACCATTTCACATTCAAACACTCCCCGTTTTTCTGAAGATTAGTTAAAAGTCATGGTGGATGAAATAATAAGAGTAGAGTCACAATTGTTTGGAGCACACGTCCAGCACACTCCTCTCAGTAGGAAAATGAAAATGTGGGACAGGATCGACAACAGAGTGAATGCTGTAGGCACCACCCTGCACGCAAAGGAGGACATTAGGAAGAAGTGGAACAACCTCAGGGGAAAGGTTCATTCCCTGGTCTCCAGGCACCAGCTGCAGGCCAATAAGACTGGTGGTGGCCCTCTCAGTGCCCCTTTAATACTATTTTCCAGGGAGGAGAAGTTATTGGCATCCTGAGGGCTTGACAG
Organism: Pleurodeles waltl; assembly: GCF_031143425.1. Classification (NCBI taxonomy): domain Eukaryota; kingdom Metazoa; phylum Chordata; class Amphibia; order Caudata; family Salamandridae; genus Pleurodeles; species Pleurodeles waltl. Next base: position 1,748,688,852 of record NC_090444.1, read on the forward strand.
GAATACCTGGAGGAGTGGAGTCTGGTAAATCACAGCACAACAAGTGTCACAAAAACACAATGTCATGCTGTAGGAGGCTGGACTAGCTTATAGTGGGTACCTGATGGCACTTACACCTTGTGCCAGGTCCAGTTATCCCTTATTAGTAGATTAGTAGTGTTCTAGCAGCTTAGGCTGATAGAGGTAGCTATAGTAGAGCAGCTTAGGCTGAACTAGCAGACATGCAAAGCTCCTACTATACCACTTATATCATATAGCACTATATCATAAGAATCACAATAATCAGAGTTACTAAAAATAACTTAATAAGGTACTTTATTTTAGTGACAATATGCCAAAAATATCTCAGAGGATATACTCCCTTAGGAGGTAAGTAAACTACACAAAATATACACACAAACCAAAATCAGGTAAGTAAACAGTTAGAAAAGTAGTGCAAACACTGTAGAATACAATAGGATGCAATAGGCCTAGGGGCAACACAAACCATATACTATGAAAGTGGAATGCGAACCACTTAGGGACCCCTGGCCTAGTGAAGTGTGTTGAGGGTCGCTGGAAGTGTAAGAAAACACTAAGGGTGTCCAAGATACCCTACCCCAAGACCCTGAAAAGTAAGAGTAAAGTGACCCTACTTCCCCAGAAACACACTAACGTCGTGATAGGTGATTCTGCAAAGACCACAACTGACTACAAAGCACTGAAGACGGATTCCTGGACCTGAGGAACTGTAAAGGAAGGGGACCAAGTCCAAGAGTCACAAAAGTGTCTGGGGGGGGGGGGAGCAGTAGCCCACTAAACTTCGGATGAAGGTGCAAAATGGCTGCCTTCGGGTGGAGGAAGCTGAAGATTCTGTAACAACGGAAAGTGCCAGGAACTTCTCCTTTGCACAGAAGATGTCCCATTGAATGCTGGAGGATTTAGAGTTGTTTATTTGGAGAAAGACCACAAATAAGCCTTGCTAGCTGCAAAGGTCGCAGTTGAAGAAAAAGGGTGCTTCCCAGGCCTAGGAATGACCAGGTCACCACTTGGAAGAGGAGACAGAGGGGGCCCTCAGCAACACAGAGAGCCCATGCAGAAGAAGGCAGCACCCACAGAAGTACTTGAACACTGGTTCAAGAAAACTGAGCACGGCGGTCGTCTCAACACTACAAAGGAGGGTCCCACAAAGCCGGTGGTCAACTCAGCGAGTTGAGCAATGCAGGACAGCGTCCTGGGGACCTGGGCTGTGTTGTGGACGAAGGATTCCTTGCAAAGGTGCCCAGAAGCCCTAGCAGCTGCAGTTCACGCAGAACACAGGATTACTGTCTGGCGAGGGAAGGCAAGGACTTACCTCTGCCAAATTTGGACAGATGGACCACTGGACTGTCGGGGTCACTTGGATCCAGCACCTGTGTTCCAGGGACCACGCTCGTCACGATGAGAGGGGACCAAGAGGACCGGTGAAGCAGAAGTTTGGTGCCTGCTTTAACAGGGGGAAGATTCTGTCGACCCACAGGAGATTTCTTCTTGGCTTCCAGTGCAGGGTGAAGGCAGACAGCCCCCAGAGCATGCACCACCAGGAAACAGTTGAGAAAGCCAGCAGGATTGGGCACTACAATGTCGCTGGTAGCCTTCTTGCTACTTTGTTGCAGTTTTGCAGGCGTCCTGGAGCAGTCAGCGGTCGATCCTTGGTAGAAGTCGAAGAGGGAGATGCAGAGAAACTCTGGTGAGCGCTTGCATTCGTTATCTGAGGAAAAGCCCACAGGAGAGACCCTAAATAGCCCTCAGGGGAGGATTGGCCACCTAGTCAGGTAAGCACCAATCAGGAGGGGTCTCTGACATCACCTGTTGGCATTGGCCACTCAGAGGCCTCCATTGTGCCTCACACCTCTGGATTCAAGATGGCAGTTGTCTGGGACAACTGGTAGAGCTCTGGGCACCAGCCCTGGGGTGGTGATGGACAGGGGAGTGGCCACTCCCCTTTCCTTTGTCCAGTTTCACACCAGAGCAGGGCTGGGGGTTCCCTGAACCGGTGTAGACTGGTTTATGCAAGGAGGGCACCATCTGTGCCATTCAAAGCATTTCCAGAGGCCTGGAGAGGCTACCCCTCTCAGGCCCTTAACACCTATTTCCAAAGGGAGAGGGTGTCACTCCCTCTCTCAGAGGAAATCCTTTGTTCTGCCTTACTGGGACTGGGCTGCCTAGACCCAGGAGGGCAGAAGCCTGTCTGTGGGTTGGCAGCAGCAGTAGCTGCAGTGAAAACCCCAGAGAGCTGGTTTGGCAGTACCCGGTGTCCATGCTGGAGCCCTGGGGATGCATGGGATTGGCACCCCAATATCAGATTTGGCATGGGGGACAATTCCATGATCTTAGACATGTTACATGGCCATATTCGGAGTTACGATTCTGAAGCTACATATAGGTGTTGACCTATATGTAGTGCACGTGTGTAATGGTGTCTCCGCACTCACAAAGTCTGGGGAAATTGCCCTGAACTATATGGGGGCACCTTGGCTAGTGCCAGGGTGCCCTCACACTTAGTAACTTTGCACCTAACCTCCACCAAGTGAGGGTTAGACATATAGGTGACTTATAAGTTACTAAAGTGCAGTGTAAAATGGCTGTGAAATAACGTGGATGTTATTTCACTCAGGCTGCAGTGGCAGTCCTGTGTAAGAATTGTCTGAGCTCCCTATGGGTGGCAAAAGAAATGCTGCAGCCCATAGGGTTCTCCTGGAACCCCAATACCCTGGGTACCTAGGTACCATATACTAGGGGATGATAGGGGTGTTCAAGTGTGCCGATTAGAATTGGTGAAAATGGTCACTAGCCTATAGTGACAATTTTAACGACAGAGAGAGCATAAGCACTGAGGTTCTGATTAGCAGAGCCCCAGTGACACAGTTAGTCACTACACAGGGACACACATTCAGGCCACAACTATGAGCACTGGGGTCCTGGCTAGCAGGATCCCAGTGAGACAGGCAAAACACACTGACACACAAGTAAAAATGGGGGTAACATGCCAGGCAAGATGGTACTTTCCTACACATGCATGCTCACAGCTCACCTTTACCCACTGTCTTGTTCAGGTACCTCACCAACATTTAATACCCAGAGTATCTGAGTTTAAACACTCTCAAGTATGTATCATTGGACCCAACATCACAGCTACCAAGTCCCATCACATGCCATATGTCCAGATGGGGATGGAAATCTCCCAATATCAGAAGCACATTCCAGGATCTATGGCATTTCCCAAAATGACAATGTATGCTCAAACATAAATGAAGCATGCATACAGATATGTAAAACACAACAGTTGTCAAGTATTGGGGAGTTGTGAGAGTGACCTGACTGCAACTCCTAGGAGCACCGCACTGTTTCAGCAACTCCAACCACCATCCCAGTGTCCTCTTGTCCAAAGACCAATGTTTGTTAACTCACAAGTAAAGTCTACTTACCTGGGGTATAATATTTGTCTAGTGTGTGTAGTATAGGGAGTGACCTGACTGCAACTCCCAGCAGGCCCTGTTTCAGCAACTCCAACCACCAGCCCAGTGTTCTCTTTTCCAATGACCCCTGTTTGTTAACTCACAAATGAATTTCACTCACCTGGGGGGATAACATTGGTTAAGTGTGCATAGTAGAGAGAGTGACCTGACTGCAAAGCACAACAAGCCCTGTTCCAGGAACTCCAATCACCAGCACAGTGCTCACATGTCCCAATACATCTGTTTGCCAACTCTCAAATGAAGTCTACTCACCTGGGGGGATAACATTGTTCAAGTGTGTGTAGTAGAGAGTGTGACCTGACTGCAACTCCCAGGAGGCACTGTTTCAAAACCTCCAACCACCAACACAGTTGTCACATGACACAATACATCTGTTTGTCAACTCTCAAATTAAGTTTACTCACCTGTGGGGATAACATTGGTCAAGCCTGTGTGTAATACAGGGAGTGATCCGACTGCAACTCCCAGCAGGCCCTGTTTCAGCAACTCCAACCTCCAACCACCAGCTCAGTATTCTCTTGTCCGATGACCCTTCCTTGTTAACTCACAAATTAAGTGTACTGTGAGTGATCAAGCACAGATCATGCTCAAATCAGAGATGTGTCTGTCTTCCTAGCTCAGACTTGCTAACCCAAGATGAAACTATTGAGGACAGGAAGGACTGCTTACCAAGTGTGTGCAATAAGTATTCCTAAGGTCTCAAGATGTACCATCAGATTGGCAGCAGCAGCAGACACATTGACACAGTACTGTGCACATGATGACTCCTGTCACATATGCAGCCAAGTCCTGGGTCTGCCTGAATCCCACTCAACTAGGCCTCCATATGGTCAAAGCCATATTTTGCCATCCACTCTTTTAGCTGCACTGGTGGCAAGATGTCATTTTCCGGCCATCCTCCCAAGTACAACTGATCTACAAATCTCAGCAGCTGCTTGAGTCTAAATGAGTTGGCATGCTTCACACATTTCATGTCAATTCATCTAGTACCATGGTTACTTGGCACAACTGGATTAACTACAACTTAACTTTGTACACAGTCTCTGCTTACTGCAACTCTAAACCGTTGGAGGTGGATGTCACAAAACAACCAGTAACAAGGAATCATGAGGTGGATCTGCCTCTGGGCACAGAGACGCCACAGAACAGAGTGCCACTACCCCCCTGGATGAAGCCCTCAGTGACAATGACACTTCTGGGCATCTGGACATGAAGGATGGTTCTGGTCCATCTGGGCAACCTGATAGACAGCAACAATGAGTCTCACTGTGCCCACAACGTCACCTCCCAGCCCTGTTGCTTCAACATCACAGGCAACCATTCCCCCCCCAAACTGTGTACTGAGCACAGTGTCTATCATTTCATGCCCCGAGTCTTGGGTCTTGAGGTGAAGCGCAACACTTTGGACAATGAGGGTCCATGAACAAGTTGGAGGGGGCACTCTGTGGCAAAGGCATTGGCTCGTAGAGGTATTTTATGTAGGAGGGGTGCTGTGAGTCTGCTGGGTGGCCAGGACACCATCAGCCACATCTTGGGGGTCCATCAGGAGTCCCAAGGTGTGATGAGCCAGGTGTTGATTGAACTCTGGGAAATCAAGCAGCTGCAGAGGGGCATGCATAGGGTCATGAGGGAACAGATCGAGGCCCACAGTACCAACATGGTCTCCCTAACAGAGGGGCATAGATACCACCCTGAGCAGGGTTTTCCAACACCAGATACCACCCTGAGCAGGGTTTTCCAACACCAGTCTTTCCCTTTCTTTGGCCAATCAACAGCAGGCCCAGCAACATCGGTACCAGCCACTGGAAGGGAGGTCCTGCTAGAGGAACAACCAAACCCAGACACCCATGCTTATGTAGCAGTAGCCCCACCCTCCCACGCAAGTGGGGACATCCAGCAAAGATTCCAGGAGGTGTGGATGGCAAGACACCCACCACTGCCAGTGATAATCCTCTTCCTTAAGGACCTCTTTTGTGTGTTACACATTCACTCTGGACTGATCATGGACCACCTACCATTTCCAAAGGGAGGAATACTCTCGTCTTTGGACTCCCAGTGGTGTGGCATTTACTCCAATGACTTCATTCACTATGACTGACCCCTTCACGTTAGATTTTTTGTTGAGTCAAGTCACATGTAATTTCTGTTAGTTATAGATGCACTATAAAATCAAATTTCACTGACTATTTGCTGCTGACTTTGATTTTGTAATTAGCCATGTAGATATGTCAGAGCATGTGAACCATACAAAGTTCACAGGGCCATCATAATCCAATGCCCATGCATCTTGTGGTATGACACAAACATATGTTGGTGTTGTGGCACAGGCACTGTGGCCTACAATAATGAAACACAGTGACATACAGGTCATACAAAAGAGTGTTGGCCAATGTGAAGGAAAAATTACTTGGTAGTAAGCTAACACTACATATTTCATGCCCACATGATGACACACATAATGCATCAGGTCTACCACAGCACACAAAACAAGTCCAATCGGCACTTCTGACCTTCCACCCAAACACTGTGCAAGCTGTCTTGGCACAGGTCTCTTACACCCAAACTCTGTGACCTACATTACCTGCAACAATCCATGTCTAGTTCATATATCCAAACAGCATCACATACATGCCAATGTCACAGCTCTAAAATGCCCACTTGAAAATGTCATGGTGAAGGTACCTATACAACGAAAAAAACAAGGAGTATAGGCTTGAAAGCATACATATGACACAAGTCACACAGCAAGCATCTGGAAAACAAAGAACATTGCAAGGAAACTGACACAAACAAAGCAACATCATCAAGTTTCAAAAGCTAATTTATCAAGCAGCCTTTGGCTGATTATTGCAGAGTTTTAACTCTCTAGCTGTATCCAAAACACTCAACTCAAAACATTCTCACAACTACAGTTGATTGTACAGTCATGGTCATGACATCATAAGACATAGGGGGTTATTACAACTTTGTAGGAGGTGTTAATCCGTCCCAAAAGTGACGGTAAAGTGACGGATATACCACCAGCCGTATTACGAGTCCATTATATCCTATGGAACTCGTAATATGGCTGGTGGTATATCCATCACTTTACCGTCACTTTTGGGACGGATTAACACCTCCTCCAAAGTTGTAATAACCCCCATACTTACACTCATGAGAAGTAGCTGTGGATGAAATATTCTAGCAAGTCAGCTCCTTCCTCTTCACCTCTGTCATCCTCAGTTGGCATTTCAGGATTCTCACCCGGTGGCACTACAGGCTTGCCCTCCTCTGGGATGTACGGGATATTCCTCCGCAGGGCGATGTTGTGGACCACGCAGCATGCCACAGTAATCTAACACACTTTCCCAGGTGAGTAGAGGAGGGCTCACCCAGTCCTGTCCAGACACCTAAATCTGGCCTTCAGCAGCCCAAAAGCCCACTCCATTGCCTGCCGTTTTTTCCATGGGCCTCACTGAAGCAGAGTTCCCCTGGTATAGTTAGATTTCTTAGCAACGTTAACTACCAAGGACGGTTTGGATATGCTGAGTCTCCTGTTAAGGAATGGGACATAAGTGAACCAATGAGTCACTCACTTCATGAATGTAGCACCTGACATTGCTCACACACTATCAGGTAAGGTGTGACTTACCAACCAGCCAGGCCCTCTCTCGTGCAGTTGTATCATTTGCTGGGGTATGGTGCTGTTCTGCATTATGAGGGAATCATGTGCTGATCCAGGTTAATGGGCACACCCATGTGAGATCTGCCAAACTGACAACTTGCATTTTCATGGAATGGAAGATCTTTCTGTTGCGGCAAACTTGCTCAGTGGTCTGTGGTGGCACAAGGCCAACATGTGTGCCATCAATGGCCCCCAGCACATGTGGGAGGCAGGAAAACCATAAACGTCAGCCTTCACATTGACTAAATACTCACCTCGGGGGAATATGATATAGCTGTCAATGTGTTTCACAGACTGAACATAGGTTGTGACATACCAGCAGACAGTGCCATGGTATGTTGGAAGGACCCTGTGGCCAGGAAGTGAAATACTGACATGACTTGTACAATGGGTGGTATGCTTGCTGGATAACTAATAGCTGGCATCAGATCTGGCTCCAACCAATGGCATAAGTCCACTATTGTTTGCCTAACCAGACGGTAAACTGAATTATAGGCCATTGCTCCACGGTCTGAAGGTCTGGCAGTGGATGGTAGATAGGAAGTTGTTGTATCCTACCTCTCCCAGGGTACCTATGACAAGACATGATTTGTAACATTAGTCAGTGTGTTCACAGCAACATACATGATGCATGCCAATAGTATCATGTTACAAAGCATTTCTGACAGGACAGACATGACACACAGTACACATACCAGCTGGCAACTACACAAGGGTCACACGGACCCCCATGGCTGTCAACACACGTCCATAACATGGATGTGGGTAAAACGCAACTATCTGCTACACAATTGCCCCTTGAAATGTGACAGTATTTTCTGACTTCCAAAAAGACCGTTGGCGGTGAGGGGCTGTGCACTGCCATCAAATGCCATCTGTGCCCTGCAACACACTACACTGGTGGTTATGGTGGTTATGTCGTAAGACCGACACGACAAGACAGACTAAGGATGTTTGTGACATATTGTAGGAGTGACACAGTTTACAAAGCCATATGCAGTACTTCAGGCCACCAAAATGGCAGATGCCTGACCTACTCCACTGGACATCAGGAACTGCCCGCGACCGCCGGCAAATCCAACCGTAATTCACTCACTTGACTCCTGACAGTGCTGCCAGCAACACCACTACCTGAGTTGCTGTGTGCAACCTCTGGGAGCAATCATGCCACGTCCATCAGGTGACATGGCCCCTGCCTTCTCTCCAGGGGAGCTAGAGAGGCTTGTTAATGAGGTCCTTCCCCTGTATGGATAGCTCTATGGCTCACCAGAAGAGCAGGTCAGTAACACCATCCTTTCTCTACTCACATGGTACAGTGAGCCCCTGTGTGCCAGTTAGACTTCTTGTGTGCCTGTTGTTGTAGTCTGTGTGGCATTAATGGGACGTACATTGTGCTGGTATTGGTGGCCACTACTATATGTTGTGTTCATGAACATTGTGTTGTGTGATGTTTTTTGTGGTCCTAGATCTTGTGTTGGATGGACATAGCCAAGGAGACTTTACATACCGAGACAAGGTGACTTTACTGCCATCCACTGTCATCTCTTTCTTCATGATGATCATAAATGTTGGACAACATGTATGTGCATGACAGCATGAGCTCTGTATGCATCTTTTCTGAGTCATTTGAGGATCTTGTAGCAATGTGTATAGTGACAAACATCTTTCAGCCCACATCTGGCCTGCAAAACCGTTGTCTGGAAGGCATATCATGACTCACTCTGCCCTTCAGGTTGCCACACAAACCACATGCCACATTGCATGATGTACTGTCATGCATGGAAGTGATGGAAATGTGAGTGTCATGTAGGTTCTGTATGCACAACCTGCAGAGACCAGGACCTGTCACATGTAACTCCCAGTATGGGACTTAGTCCATGCTGTGGGAGAGTCCTTCTGGCTATGAACTGTGGCACTGTGCCCACTCCCTGTATGAGTAGATCCTGTAATGTGGAGACTATGATGCTCTAGTGGAAAAAACTTGCCCTGAATGCCTCAGTCCATTGACCAGATTAGCAACGGGTACACAGGTACATCCCAGAAGTAGTAGATATGTGCATTTTGCATCATTGTCAATGTGTGTCTGACTCACAACAGGTCCCTTACTCCCACAGCTTTGTTGTCACCTTCACATAAGTTATAATTGTCCTGTACATCCTTATTGCACGAATGACAGTCCCACAGTGCAGACAGTGTTTTGCTTCCTGGGAGGCCATGACATGTGACTCGGAAGCATGCTCACATAGCAGAAACTGTACAATGCATACCGTTGTATGTTGGATGCCATCTCTGTAGGATAGACACATATGTCCAAAGGTGTGTTCTGTGGTACAGGTACATACCACAGAACCTCTCCCCCACCTAAGTGACAGGAGTCTGCATTTAGTAGGCCACATGTCAACACATGCACAGGAAAGACACTTTCTGTACCCACCGTGCCAGCCCCTTCATTGCCACCCAAGTGTAAGGTTGAAGTCTGTACTATAGAAGTTGCCTGCAGGAACTCTATGCAGTGAGTCAATCTCGCAGAGTGTGAGTGTGTTGGTCCATTCAGGCCTAGGGCGTTTACCCTTCGGAAGCCACATATGTGTGTGGTGTTTTATGCACATCACAATACATGCTCCTGGAGCATGTGCTACCTGATGTCAGTAGACTTGCTTAGTCATTGTAGGCCCTGAGCATGGTAGTGGGTCAGTCTGCAGATGAATCCAAATGTCTGTATTCATGTGTCTGTACTTGTTGGCTTATGAATTTAAACTAGTGGTTTGTTGACTAATTGAACATTTTTTGCTTGGTGTTTCTGACAAGTGTGTGACACAACCATTTGTGGCAAAACTTGTTATTGTAATAATTTGATTTGATTTGTCTCTTGCATCCATGCCGGTAAACACCCATCAGAAGGAGATATGGAAAGCCGTCGCCCGGAAGGTGCAGACCCTGGTGGTCCACAGCCGGTGGAGTGCCCTCTGTCGCAAGAGGTGGGAGGACTTGAGGCGCTGAGCCCAGAAGATCGCAGAGGTCCATTTAGGGCTGTCCTCCCAACGTGCGCGGGGCACACGTCAGGTCATGACCTCCCTAGTGGCCCCTATTCTGTCGGTGGCGTACCCAGACCTTGATGGGCATTTGAGGGGAGCACAGCAGGCACAAGGGGGTTGAGTTCAGGACATATTCCTGCCTGTCACATTGCCAAGTTAATGCATTAGATTCTGACATCTCCCTCTGACGATTAGGGATGAGCCATGTGGTACACAGTAGACAAATAATTGTTTGTGTAGATATGTAATGCAGTGCATACTGATGTCCACTGCCTATTGTTTCAGGGATCTAGGACACAACTGGGTGCAATCCACAAACAATTTGCTCTACAGGGACAACACAAGGCTGTGTATATTGATCAATCAAGTAATGTTTGTTGTTGTGGGTGTAAATTCTACGCTACAGACCACTACTCCTCAGCGTTACAGGCTAAAGGAAAGGAAGTGAGGGATCACTGTCTTCAGTCATGTGTTTAGTCCCCGCCCCGATGAGCACATCACATGGAGCCAGCTGATGAAACAGTAATATCATGATAGCAACTGCATTGGTAATCACCATATCATTACATTTGGGAGCACCTCTAACCCATATATATTATGATCAGCAGGGTGAGTCCGTTCAATATGCAGCATTTTATGATCATTCCTTAACCTTAGTATCAATATAATGCTCAGCCAAACCTGATTAGATTTTTCTGCATTTTAACCCAGCAAAATAGCTTGTTTCACAAGCAGCCCCTGGGACACCTAAAGGGGCCCTCGCGGATTGCGCGGAGGGCCGAGGAGAACTGCCATTTTGTTCAGGTTAGCAGTCTAGTGCTACGACGTATTCTTACATCGTAGCACGCTGCTTTAAACACACGGAAGCCGGCTTCCAGGAGTTTAAGAACTTCATCCATTTGGAAGCTGTGAAAAAGTGACTGTGCAATCTTGATTTCTCCTCATCACGTCTTTGACACTGGCCATCAGAGAAGTTTATTGTATTTTAATGCCATATTACATCTTTAGAGTGTGACTATAAGCACACCCACCCACCCGGCAGATCTATGGCACTGAAGCCAGTAACCTACAAAGTATGTCATGCATGGACTCTGTGTGTTATTTTGTGGGCTTTAAGTGTTCTATGTTAAGTTTGTCTTGTATTGTTCACAGACATCGCAAACCTATTATGATAAATTTATCAGTACTCATCACTCGATCATTGTGTTTTACACGTTTGGTTTGTCGTTTGCTCAGTATTGGCACCACACAAGCATGCAGAACCTATTTTGGCCCAATATTACACAGGGGCAGGTTAATTGTGTCTTTTTTGTCTCTACTGATATTACTTTGATGACACCACATAAGATAGGTGTAGTATTCTCTATCCTTTAGCATGTAAAGTACTGCTTGAATATTTGATCCCCTGTGAGGCATAGAACCAGGGAGTCATCCTTGGTCCTGATAAGAAGCTTAGGGTAGTCTCTGAAACATGTAGACCAGAAAGGCGGGTACATTATATACCCTACTTCCAAGTACTCCCCTTTTTTATCACTATACTGCACCTAGGTGATCTATTAAAGTATTGGAACCTCTGGGGGGGGGGGGGTATTTTTAACCTCTTTAAGACCCCCCCACTCCTATCTTTCCCTTCACTGGATGTTACATTGACAAAACAATACCAGTGCTCCCATGTATTTCATAGGTCATAGCACGCCCCATTCCATAGCGGAATGGGAGGAGCCCAATGATGAAGCATGCCACCAAGGGGTAACCCTGGTGGGTGAGGGTTTTTCAAAGGAAGATCTTTCTTTCCTTGTTTTTTTTGTGGGGACTCCCCTTCTGCTGGGTCTTTATGTAACAATGCTTCCTATTGGACAACATGTTTAGGGCCTTATACTAGTACTTGCAAATTTCTGTGCCTCCCCAGCATACAAAGGACCAATGGTGTCTACTGATAGAATCAGAGTATGTCATGGTAAGGGCAGGTAGACATTAGATGTGATTTCCCTGGGGCTTGTTGATTCATTGAGTTCTGGATTTTAGGGACATATCTCCCTGACATTTAGCACATATTGTCTACAATGTCCATTTCCATGCCAAATGTGTAGAATATCTTAGCAACATTAGTACTACCTGCATGGCTCCATAAGGATGAATTTCACTTGGTGAAGTGTGCATTGTTGATATGTCTCCAGTATGACATGAGTACCTCTATGTCACCTTCTCCAGGCTACTGTGCTGTTGTCAGCAACATGGCAGGTTCTAGGAGCATGATTTCATATTGTTGTGTTATTGTGTATGTGACAAATAGATATCTGCATGACTTTATGTGGGATCTGTGGGAATGAAGTTGCCATTGGGCTACTATTGCATGACAACAGGTAACTGAGATATGCTCCATGAAGCAAAGCATTGAAGGTTATGTGGTCTCCTACTTGTTCAATGGCTAAAAAAGATTGCAAAACTTCAGCCATGCAATTGTAGTTGTCTGAGATTCAGATTTTCCTATGGGCAACTGTTGACAGTTCAACCCCCAAGAGGGTGAGTGTCTCCTTTGCTGCAGGCACCTGTGCCCCAGACCCTGTTACCCCTGTTGCCCTGAGTGAGGAAGCTATTGACCTCCTGAGGAGCATCTCTTTGGGACAGACTGTCATTGTGAATGCCCCCAGGGGTTAGCCAGCCAACTTCAGCAAACCAAAGCTTTCCTGGAAGGCATTTATAGTGCCATGTCTGGCCTAAAGAGATCTCTTCAGGCTCTGGCCACCTCACTGACATTAGCCGGTCACCCCCCACATTCTTTCCCTCCTCCACCTCTCTCTTCCCAATCCAAATTCCCCATTCCCCTACATATCCCAAGCGCACAGAAACATCTGCATGCACCCACCTCAACACACACAAGCAGCACACATTGACACAAACACCACAAGACATACCGGCCTGCAGGTGCTCAACATACACCCACAACCACAACATCAGCCACCACTTTACCAGACACCCCCGCCACCCCACTGACCCACACACCACATCCAGTATACCCACAGGCACCACCACAACAGCCAGTGGCACATCCACCACACCAATTATACCTGCAGACACCACCACAACACACACAGACACACCCACCATACCTGCAGACACCAATGCAACACACGCAGACACATTCACCACATCCCGCATACCAGCAGACACCACCCCAACAGACACACAAACATCCACCATATCCAGCATACCCACAGACACCAACTCAACAGACAGATAAACATCCACAACATCTAGCATGCCCACAGACACCACCCCAACAGACACACACACATCCACCACTCTGTCACCTAGCACTTCCACCTCCCAGTCCCCCAAGATACACAAACATCCACACTCACACATGCAACAGACACCACACAAACAGAAGTATACCTCACACATGCACGCACCCAAGACATCTACACCCACACACCAGACAACCACTCCTCAACCTCCAAATTCCCAACCCCTTCTGATGACCGTCCCCATGTTCCCAATGAGAGTTTCCTTTTCATCCTTGCCATTTCCCCTGTTACCTCCAAACCCCCGCCCAAAACCAAGAGGCCTCCACCCACATCCCAACCCATCCCTTCCACATCCAAGCCCTCCTCTGTCACACCTGCCCCCACCCGGAGGCACCCATACCCCTCCCCCAAGAAGAAGCTCACCCCTCCAAAGAAACAGTCCACCCTTCCCAAACTTAAGCTCGAACCCACCCATCCCAAATCTGAATGCACCCGACCCAAGGATGATCCCTGAGGTGCCTGTCTGCCCACTAGATGCCCCTTCCTGTATAGGTTCTCTGGCAACGATAGGAGCCAAGTGCAGGCACAGACCTGTGCAGAGACCTTCAAATGGACTGGCCAATGGCCTTTGCCCTTATGCATTTTGAGTTACTAAACCCAAATTGTTGTCTTTTTTGGGTACACATTTGTAATGCAATTCCTTTTATACCTTTATGTGGTTCCTGAGTAACTTGTGTTGTATGCCTAGAGATGTGTATGTTTCAGCCTGACTGCTAGTCCATTTGCTGTTGTTTGCAATATCTGACTTTATGGGCATTGCGGGTGTCACCCAAGACAAAGGTAGGTGTTGACTATATGGATATGTGGGTGTTAATCCAAATGGGGTGTCACTGTATTGTGTTAGGTTTGGTATGGTAAGTATTTCATCTTATGTGGTCCAATGTCAGCATGCATGGTGTTAGACCTGTCCCCCAATATGGATTTTAGATTTGTCTCATGTGGAGCTTGAGTTTTATTTGTCCAGACATGAAGGGTGTTCAGTTATGCTAGCTTCCTTTGCATTTGACTGTGCCTGTGTTCATTTTGCTGTGTGTACCTTGCAGCTACTTCATCTACATGTATGCCCCATGCTGTTCCAGTTGTGTGTGCTTTCTTGACTTGCACTTCCACACTATGCAGATGGTCATGTCACTTGGCTCTAGTATTGTTTATCCCAGAGATACCTGAAAGACTAGTTCCTGTGCAAATGTTGTTTTAGGGTCACGTGCAAAGTGTAATGTGTCCTAGGGCAGCATCCTTCCATGAGTGCTTCGGATACCCCATCTCTATTGTGCAGGTTGTGTTTGCATTTTGAGCTTTGGATATTTGTCTCTTCAACTACTTTGCATCCCATTGCCCTTCCATTGTTTTGCAATATGAGTGATGTATGGGCCCCCTGCAGGGCTGTTTTATGGGAGGGGTGGTTCTGTTCCAATGCACATCCATACATATTGTGTTCAATCTGATGACAGTCCATGGCATGTGCAATGTGTGGGTGTTAGATGTATTGGTAGATGTGATGTTGCTACATTGTTGCTGTTGTGTGACAATGTTTGTCCTGCCTTGACATCGCGGCGGCCTGTGCTGCCTGGCAGGGCCTGCGGAACTGCAGCAGTCTTTTCTCTATAGGCACGCCAAGATCATCGCACCTCCACTGGTGTATCCTTGCTCCTACTGGTGTATCATCACTCCTGTTGGTGTCTCCTTACTCCTGGTGGTGATTCTTGGTCCTGTTGCTTCCCTTCTGAACCTCTCTATTCTCCTGGTTCTGGCATTCCACAAGCCTTATCTCCACCTTCTGAGCCTTGCTGCAGTCCTGGTCTTTTACCATCAGTACCAGTCCTCATCAACCGGCTAAAATATGTTGAAACTGGCTATGCTACTAACTGGCATATTTAATTTACTTATAAGTGCACAGTGTATGGTACAAAGTGCACCCAGGGCCTCTAATTTAAACATAACTAGTGGATTGCAACACCAATTTTACCACCTACTACAGACAAGGCAAACATGACTGCCCTGTCAAACGTGACCAGTCAAACAACCCCTCAAATATTAGTAATTTACCTCTAAGGAGGCCTATAGGGCATGTAAAGATTAAACATGAATCATGCGAAATCATAATGAAAAGGCCTTAAACGCTATTTTCACTGCAACTAGTTAACAGCCCCAAAATGTATGCATGAATTTTTACAAAAATATTTATTACAAGCCCAATTCACTAGTAAAATCAGATTTGTAAAAAGTATTTTGTAAAAATACACTTTTAGAAATGTACCTTTCCCTGCTTAAAGCCTCTAGGAGCCCATGTGCATTGGCTCCAAGTGTCACAGGGAGGATGAATAGCCCCCCTTGATGAGGTGTGAACTTGCTACCAGAGCTGAGCCAAAGGCAGTACCGTGGGAAGGTATTCTGTTCCTCTGTCAGGATGACCATCTGGGCTGTACCCAGGAACCTGGATAACTCCAAAGAAGTCTACCTTCATACACAAATGTCTGCTGACACTTGGGCATGTCCCTATTTGTCCACCTAGTCAGGCAGACAACAATCTCAGTGGTTTGAAGTGATCACTGGGGTTGCTTATTTTCCTGGCTACACCTCTGGGCACAGAAGCTATCCACAGAGGAAGAAGGGTTTTGCTATCTTGGTTTTAGGTAGAGAGGTTGTGTGGGAAAATGGCTCCCTGTTGTAGATACCCCCCACTTTTTGCCTGAAATTGATGCTGACTTGACTGAGAAGTGTGCTGGGACCCTGCTAACAAAGCCCCAGCACCAGCATTCTTTCACTAAAAGTGTACCATTGTTTCCACAATTGGCACACATATAAGTCCCTTGTAAAAGGTACCAGTGAAACCAAGGGCCCTGTGACCAGGGAACGTCCCCAAGGGATGCAGCATGTGTTGTGCCACCTTGAGGGACCCCTCACCTAACACCTGCACACTTGCATTGCAGATTGTGTGTGTTAGTGAGGAGAAAAAGGCAAAGTCGACATGGCATCCCCCTCAGGATGCCATGCACCGAAAATACTGCCTGTGGCATAGGTAAGTCACCCCTCTCTGCAGGCCTTAAAGCCCTAAAGACAGGGTGCACTATACCACAGGTGAGGGCATAGCTGCATAAGCAATATGCCCCTCCAGTGTCTCAGTCCACTCTTAGACATTGTAAGTGCAGTGTGGCCATATTAAGTATATGGTCTGGGAGTTTGTCAAAACGAACTTCACAGCTTCATAATGGCTACACTGATTACTGGGAAGTTTGGTATCAAACTCCTCAGAATAATAAACCCAGACTGATGCCAGTGCTAGGTTTATTACAAAATGCACACAAAGGGCATCTTAGAGATGCCCCCTGTATTTTACCCAATCTTTCAGTGCAGGACTGACTGGTCTGTGCCAGTCTGCCACTGAGACGGGTTTCTGACCCCATGGGGTGAGAGCCTTTGTGCTCTCTGAGGCCAGAAACATAGCCTGCACTGGGTGGAGGTGCTTCACACCTCCCCCCTGCAGGAACTGTAACACCTAGCAGTGTGCCTCAAAGGCTCAGGCTTCATGTTACAATGCCCCAGGGCACTCCAGCTAGTGGAGATGCCTGCCCCCCGGACACAGCCCCCACTTTTGGGGGCAAGTCCAGAGGAGATAATGAGAAAAACAAGGAGGAGTCACCTACCAGCCAGGACAGCCCCTAAGGTGCCCTGAGCGGAAGTGACCCCTGCCTTTAGAAATCCCCATCTTGGTTTTGGAGGTTTGCCCCAATAGGAATAGGGATGGGCCCCCCTGCCTTCATGAGAAGGAACAAAGAGGGAGTAGCCACCCTCAAGGACAGTAGCCATTGGCTACTGCCCCCCAGACCTAAACACATCCCTAAATTCAATATTTAGGGGAGACCCTGAACCCAGGAAATCAGATTCCTGCAACCTGAAGAAAGAAGACAGATTGCTGACCTGAAAGCCCCGCAGAGACGACAGAGACACCAACTGACTTGGCCCCAGCCCTATTGGCCTGTCTCCAGACTCAAAGAACCTGCATAGCTGCGCATCCGGCGGGACCAGCGACATCTGAGGACTCAGAGGACTGCCCTGCACCTAAGGGTCCAAGAAAGTCCTGAGAACAGTGGCACTGTTCAGAAACTGCAACAACTTGCAACCTTGAAACAACTTTTAATGAAACTCTCACTTCCTGCCAGAAGCGTGATTCCTCACAGTCTGCAGCCGATGCCCCCGGCTCGAGTCCAGGATAACAAACACCGCAGAGAGGACTCCCAGGTGACTCCAACGATGTGGACACCCTGAGTCGACCCCCTGTGCCCCCACAGCGATGCCTGCAGAGAGGATCCAGAGGCTCCCCCTGACTGCAACTGCCTGGTAACAAAGGAACCCGATGCCTGGACCAAGCACTGCACCCGCAGCCCCCAGGACCAAGAGGGACCACCTACCAGTGCAGGTGTGACCAGCAGGCGGCCCTCATCCTAGCCCAGTCAGTGGCTGGCCCGAGAAGCCCCCCTGTGCCCTGCCTAAGTGACCTACAGGTCCCTCCATTGCTTTCTACAGCAAACCCGACGCCTACTTTGCCTACTGCACCCGGCCGCTCCTGTGCTGCTGAGGGTGTGTTTTGTGGGTTTGTGTGTCCTCCCCCAGTGCTCTACAAAACCCCCCTGGTCTGCTCCCCGTGGATGCAGGTACTTACCTGTAAGCACACTAGGACCGGAGCACATCTGTTCTTCATAGGTGCCTATGTGTTTTGGGCCCTCGTTTGACCTCTGCACCTGACCGGCCCTGTTTTGCTGGTGCTGTGGCTTTGGGGGTGCCTTGAACTCCCAACAGTGGGCTGCCTATGCCCAGGAGGATGAATGTGTAAGTGCTTTACTTACGTGAGAAACCTAACCAAACTTACCTCCCCAGGAACTGTTGATTTTTGCAGTGTTCACTTTTAAAATAGCTTATTGCCATTTTAACCAAAACTGTGTGTACTACTGTTCTATACTTACCTGTGTGAAGTATCTTGCATTTTATGTACTTACCTCAAATCTTGAGTCTTGTGGTTCTAAAATAAATTAAGAAAATATATTTTTCTGAATAAAACCTATTGGCCTGGAGTTAAGTCTTTGAGCATGTGTTCCTCATTTATTTTCTGTGTGTGTGCAACAAATACTTACTATTACCCTCTGATAAGCCTAATGCTCGACCACACTACCACAAAATAGAGCATTTGTATTATCTAATTTTGCCACTATCAACCTCTAAGGGGAACCCTTGGACTCTGCGCACACTATCTCTCACTTTGAGATAGTATATACAGAGCCAACTTCCTACAGGTGCACTGTGAGATTGTTTTCAGTAGGGCACGCAGGAGCAGCTGCATATGTGGGTAGGGTTACCAGTGGAAACATACACCCTATTGCTCAGGGAGTGTCTGGAGTAATCACCACTCACACGCTAGTGTCAGTCATAAAAATGACAACCCTGGACACACTCTTTAGAACAATATTGAACCTGTGGAAGACAAAAAAGGATTGTACCTACTGTTGAGACCTGTGAGGAGACCTGAAGTGCTGGACATGCTTCCACTTGTACTGTGGACAAAGAATTTGACTGCCTGGGTCAAGTGGCTGAACTCCTGTTAAGCTACAGGGCTACAAAAAGCTGCAAGAAGCCTCATTTCTTTTTTAATAGCTCACTTGACAATTTCAAATTGAACCTGCCCTGGACCCTGCAAGTGTCTTCTGCCAGAATAGTATTGACTCCTAAGTGCTGTTCTTGAAGTCCTGGGACTCTTAGCTGTATCAAATAGTACTCCTTCTAACATCCTGAATAACTTGGGACATAGAAACATTTTGCCTCCAAAGACCTCCGGAGGACTGAGACAAACCCTCCAAGTCAATCTGACGAAGGTGCGTTGCCGCTGGGCCAAAGATTCAGGTTGCACCCACTCTGAGCATTTCCACAGCAGTAAATCAGGAGGATGTCATTGAGAGAGTATACAGCCTTGTAGAACTCTATTTGGCTACAGCTTGCAGCATTGCCCACTGGAAAAATCCAAACTTCAAAAAAGTGACTAAGTCCCAACATAGAAATTTTCACTGGACAAAAGCAACAGAAATTTCCGGCTGGCACTGAACTTTCCTTTGGAATGAATTTTGAAATTCTGCCACTCTGAATTTTCTGACCAAAAGTCTTCACCTGGACCCCATCCAATGGCTATCCAGACTTGTGGAGGCCTTCTTAGCCACAGCCTGCTGCCTTGGGCCATGGAGGATTAGTGACTTCTATTGCAAAGACTAAACCAGAAGGTAAAACTTGTGACCAAGATGAACCTGGCTTCTGTATTCGACCTGCACTCCATTGCAATCAGCTTTAAATCACGCCTAGGTCCTGGCCAACTTCATCCAGATGACTATGGTTGATGTTTAACACTTTTTGGTGCTGTTTTTAAATTTAAACTTTAAACATTTATACCTCTGGTTCCCCTTATCTGATGTCTGTCTGTTTGGTGCCATGTTGTTCATTAAATTGTTCTCTAATTTTATAAATTGAAGTGGGATCTTCATTGTGTTGTAATTTCAGCTTTCTAAGTTTTTTGGTACTTCTAAATACTTTACACATTTTTAAATTGAGCCTATTTGCTCTGAGAATAGCTACCAGGAGTTTAGCTCAGGTTTAAATTACTGAAACATTTACTAGACCCAACAGGAACAGTGACATTATGACTTGTGGTGGATTACCATCCACCCCAACTAATACTCCACTTTCTCACAACACAACATGAATTGATCGTTATTGAGTGTCAGAGAGACCCAGAGAATAGGAGGCATCCCTTTCAGTCCTCAATACAAGACACAAAGTCCAATAGAGACCATTGGATGCTTACGTGAGACTGATGTACCCAGGTAACTAGTGTCGAAATCCAGTCCTGCACACTATCGGATCCTTCTCTGGTAGTTCTGACAATATACCCACCTGCTGTACTTCGCTGATGTACAGCCTAGGGGTTTTTGCCAGAAGTGGTCCAAAATGCAGTGTTTAGAGACTTGGTGAAATAAACTTTTTGAAATAAATGTGAACTCACTGCCGAGCCCTGGCACAGACCGGGAGGAGGACGTTACAGCCTGTGCAAGACATATAGATGTTGCCAAACATGCAAGGTTGCTGACATCATTAGGAGCCACCTTGGAGAGAGTTATTTATGGCCTAGATGTGGAACACTACCGCTCACCTGAGCAGCAGATGCTCGGGGATCTATATAAACTATTACAATCATAGGGAAAAAGCAGAACGGACAGTTAAATATTTAAATACATGTATACAGACTAGGCTTTAGGAACAGAAAGACCGACTGGTCTCTTGCCAGGCCATTGGAATCTCACACGACCTTACAGGAAATACTTGGAACCGAAGATGACAGTGGAGTATGACACAAGAATGTTTTAGACATTCCAGCTGTATTCACTACAAGTTATACATAGCTATACTCATCCATGTTTATTGCTTCCTCAGCACCCAACACTTAATACATGGAAAGGATTGCACTGGTACGACTGCAGGTGCCCGAGAGGGTAATGCTGATGCACCCCAGAATTCTGGTTGAGATTCTAGTTGAGATGAAAGATACCATGAAGTCTCTGGCTAGAGAAAAGCTTCCAGGAACACAAGACCCGATGACAGAGTTATTTAACCAGTACAGTGATGGTCTGGTTCCTCACCTCTTGGATAAGTAAGCGCACACACTTGAGGTTCTCCTGCTATCGTATGTTAAGCATGTATAACTGCCCTTCTTAAGCCCAAAATTACCCCTTTTTATGACTCTCATATAGATCATTGTCAATCATTAACTCAGACACAAAAATACTGGTCAAGATCATAACCACAAGACTCCTGTCAGATATGACACTCCCTTAGCAAGCCAGGTTTATTCCTGATTGGTGCATGGTACATGAATTGAGGACCATTTTCCCACTTATACATCAAATCAATTCTGAGTCTCTCGTATTGAGAGTGTGTGTGGAAAAAAAGTGTTCAATTTATTGGAATGGCACTTCATGTTTGCGACACTCTGGAGAATGTCACTGGGGAGAAAATTAGGAAAGGGATAGCATTGTTATATTCCTCACACCCACCTTGCATAAAAATAAATGTTTGTCGCCATTCACTGACATCTCTATGGGCACCAGGATTATTTGTTATTCCCTCTAGAATGTGCTATTGCACTTGAATCTCTGGCTGGCTTGTGTTCCAAGAGAACATCATTCGATAACATTATGTGCTAGACAGTATATATTTCCCTTTACACAGATGACGTTTTATTTTGGGTGAAACCCCCTGTAGGCACCCTTTCTCCTATTCTAAGAGATGTATCTGCTATGGAAATAAATCTGACTGCAGATCAAATGGAATAAATCAATGCTGTTGCCTCCGATGAGGTATACCAATAGCCTCTAAAATGGCAAGGCTATTGTATTAAATATCTAAAGCTACAAATACTTTGAGACACCATCCTGGGAAGCAGCCATGGCCCACTCTAGCTAAAGGAATATGTTGAGGGGTGGATTGGCTTATCCCTATTACGGTAGGTAGGCTGGCCGCCATTAAATTAATTCCCCTCCAGAAACTTATGTACCTATTTGACAATATTCCAGTCACATAAACACATCCATCCCCAAACGCCTTTGCACTTTGCTCATTAGACTGGTATAGGTTGGTAAACGACCCTGAATAGGTTGGGATATAATGGCACTGCCATATACTAAAGAAGGGGTCTCAATACCACATATGGACCTGCACGTCTGGATAACATCAGCACAAATTGTGCAATATTGGTATAATTCAGTCCAATTCAGTAGCCATGATGCCTCAAATTGCAACTGAGATATAAAATGCATTCCCTAGCCTGCTTGCTCTGAAATTGACAAGGGCACTGGTAGACCTCCTGGTCATCCAAAGACACTGAAGAATCCACTGTATGAGTATGGTATCAATTAGTATCAGTTAGTATTAAGCCCTGACTGAGGTCAGCTATGTGCACAACAGCTGGCAAAGAACACTAGATTGCTGGTCACAACCGAACATAAGGCGTAGTTAAAACTGATGAGGCTTAGACTGACAAAAAGAGAAGACCTTTAATCGAATGGTGCCTTCCTGGTACCTTATGACACTTGCTCAATTTAGGGAATCAGGGGAAGTATCCAAACTAGAAATTTTCTTTACTTTAGCTAATGCCATACAATACAAAGATGTTATACTGGCTTTCCCATGGAACCAATGAGGCCTGGGCTCTCTGAAAGGTCATTGTATCTGTCTGACCTTGGAGGGTGATCCTATATGTCTTTAGCGTTATGGCTGAATCACAGGTGATAGCAGGGATGGGTAGCAGACAACGCTCAAACAGAAAATAACAGCATTAACTGATGAGCAATACACATATTGCTGCTCACACACTAGGGATGTTTCCTTCAAACATATACTCCTCTGATATACTATTTTCATAAGTCTTACTAGACTTGTAAAACTGAATTTTTTGGCCTAGTGAGGGATCCAAAATAGATTTGTTGCCACTACTCAGAGGGTGTTTATATACACCTGGCATGGACCTGTCATAGACTGGTGACTACTGGCACCATTTTTCAACATACTCTACGACATGACAGACACATTTCTGACCTCTCCGTATTAGCCCTGCTTGGTTATGTGGGGAAAATCTCAGCTTCAACTAGGACATATGCAACAATTGATTCATTATTTGCCAAGCAAAGGGTGGCTATGTTTGAGGCTGAAACCCTGTTCCTACTGTAGAAGATTGTTTGACCTAGAGTACTTACTGTACTGTAATGCTAACATACAAAACAATGTATCACATACATCACACTCTCTGGCCATTTGGGGAACTCTTAGATGATATCTGGTAAGGCGGGAGGGTTGGGACTGATAAGACAGGAACAGTGTAGCAGACTAAAACAAGGAGATGTGAATTGACTGGTGACTATAATGGAAGTATGAGTTATTTAAAGATATTGAGGTGTGAAGTTGTTGCGTGGTCTTCTCCCAAATGTTTTGCCTGTTGCCCTTCATTTTTGCTGAAATTTGTTTTTGTTGGCCTTAGGACTCTGGGCACTTTACCAGTGCTAAAGTGCTTGTGCTCACTTATCTAAACATGGTAAAATGTGTTTGCACCTGACTGGCATATTTTATGTACTCATAAGGCCTTGTAGAGTGGTATACCACACACCCAGGTCCTGTAAATTAAATACTACTAGTGGGCCTGCAACACTTTTTGTGCCACCCACTTAAGTAGCCCCTTAAACATATACCAGGCCTGCCACTGCATCCTGAATGCTGTTTTAACCTGCCAAATTGACTTGGCAATATTACCCCTTCCCAACCCTCAAACTCCTATGTTATTGCATATAAGCCACCACTTAGGTAGACTGAAGGAAGCCCATAGAGCAGGGTGCAGTATAATGAAAAGGTTGGACAAGTACTTTTAGGTTTACATGTTCTTGTAGTGAAATACTCCTAACTTTGTTTTTCCCTACTGTGAGGATTACCTGTCTCATAGGATAACACTGTGTTGCCTTAGTACATGTAATAAGTGCTAAGTTTTCATTGGGGACAAATAAGTATTTTATATATGGCATCTATGAAATTTAAATTAAAAATAATCTGTTAATAGTAAAGTCAGATTTTAAATTGCTATTTTGAAAATGCCATCCGTAAAAAAGGTTTGTATTTTCCTGCCCTTTGACATTTGGGCCCATATTTATACTATTTTAGCGCCACATGTGCACCGCTTTTTGATGCAAAAGCAGTGCAAACTTACAAAATACAATTGTATTTTGCAAGTTTGCACCGTTTTGACGTCAAAAAACGACGCAAATACAGCACTAAAAAGTATAAATATGGGCCATGGTGTCTGCAGCCTTCCCTGGGTCACATGACTGGCTGTGGTTGCCAGTTAGGATTTTGTGAATTCCTCTCAGAGAGTCATGCAATGGAGAAATTAGGTGTGTCTGCATGGGCCATCTGCTGGTAGGATGGCAGGGCAGAGTCGGGCACCACACTACTTGCACCTGAATAGGCTGTGCTCTGCTGTCACACAATGGTCTTGTCACTACTGTATTGTCTCTGCAGCCAGCATGCAGCCAGAGCAGGGGAGTCAGAAAATTCCAAGCATTTCAAAAAGAAACCTTTAGAAATTTCACCCACATCAAAGGAAGCACCAGGTGTGATACTACGACCCTCAGACACTTTCTGGACTTACAGAATGACTCTCAGAGGACTGCCTGCAGCTGATGTGGCTTCCTGTGTACTCCACAAGACTGCTCTGCTGCACCTGAGAGGAATGCTTAATGCCTGGAGACTGCCTTCAACCCTCAGAGTCCTACCCTTCTGCATCAGCTCTGCTTATTCACTGAATCCAGGACTACAGTGACTCCAAGGGCTAGTTTGCAGGCCTCTATTAAGAGCCACAGGGACATAACAGGCACCCAACATCTTGAACCCGCACCTGGACCCAGCCTGAGTGAGTCCTAACTCCCCAAGTGGTGCCCCTCTTGTTCTGGAACCTTGGTGGTGGTGTTAAAGGTGTCCAGATAGCCAAAACCCAAAACTTGGAACTTAGAAATTTTTTGGCTAAAAACTGTTCTGAGAACTGAGGGAAGGTCAAAACCAACTTGCTTGTCGATCGGCCCGAGGTGCATCGCTGGCTGGCCTGACTTCACTGTAGCTCTCACTAAGGGGCAGATTTAAGAAAAGTGGCACTACATTACATGTAGCACCACTTTTCTTGTGGCCCCTTGCACTCCCCTACCACCACTGTGTGTGCGCCATATTTAAAATATGGCGCACCTGGTGCAGGGTATGGGGGCGATAGCATCAGAATTTCTGATGCTATTGAGGTACTGGTCACGGTTGGCACCAACATTTTGGTGCTAACCCTTAACAGTACATAGGGGCCCATTGAAAACAATGGCATGCCCCCTTTTAACGCTTGCTCTGAGCAGGATTTAAAAATGCCGAAAAAAATGACACACAGAAATCTTTTTGATTTTTTCTGTGCCATTTTTTGGCCCCCCTAATGGCAGAACGCCCCCCTTGCATACATTATGCCTGGCACAGGCATGATGTGGCGCAATGCATGCATTACGCCACTTTGTAAATTTGGCGGGGCAATTTTGGCCTCGTTGGGCCACATTATCATAAAAAAATGACGCTAATGTGGCCCAAGGAGGTGCTAGGGGCTGTTAAATATGCTACTAAATTTGTCTCTTCAGCAGCAAACCCATTCAGCAGTCCTTCGCCAAAATGGTATCTGGCCTACTCATGTTGGCTTCAGCTGCCTGCCTGGTCCCACTGAAGATTTTTGACTTCCAAATAAGTGACTAGAAATCGTCAATGCAACTTCCTGATGACGATGCTCCCTCTTCGGACACCACCTGCAGCCTTGCCACGTTGAACCTATCTTCTCAGAACTTTTTCTTCAGAATTTCCTCTAAATCGAAAGGTAAGCACCGATCGGGCCTAATCCGCTTTCTTTATCCGAACGATGCTCCATCGCAGTCAGTCATATTTTTTTTTTACTTTGAACTGGTCTTGTGCAACTAGATGTCTGTGTTTGTCACTTTGATCTTTTAGCCACTATTTTCTTTACTAAATTTAATAACTCCAGTTCTGGATTTTTGTTGTTTTGGTGTCACATAATTTATTACAATGTATTCTATTTTTCTAAATTGGTGTGGGATTTTTCCTGGATTGCATTTTCACTTTATTACTGTTTGTGTGCTGCATAAGTACTTTACACATTGCCTCTAAGTTAACATTGACTGTTTTCTTTTTTTGCCACGCCACTCAGGATTAAGCACAGCTTGATTTAGTGATTTTTTGTGGTTCACCTTGCCAGGGAATGTAGTTGTTGCTTGACCAGGGCTAACACCCTAGTCAACCAACAACCCAGTTTCTCACAGATACACTATATTGTAATAATATAGGGAATCAATTCAGTGATATAGTAACTAATACGTACATAAATTAATATTGTGCTGCATGTGTCTTGGTGATCATTCAGTTAACTGAATATTGATCATGCAGTATGTAAAATGAAGAGCTGTATCTGAAATATTTATTTACCAACAATGCCTCTGTGTCACACTGCTTGCGAAAGTACAACTGTAATGTCATGAATATTCCATGTTGTGTTATGAAAAAACATTAATAAAGTTTTTTTAAAAACGTTCTGGTGTAAGAAATTGTCCCACACATCACCAATGATTATTGGAAGTGTTGCTATGCACCTAAAATGACTAAAGTGAGCCTTATTGTCACACCATGCTCGTACATGTGATCCTTGTTTAAGAAATGGTTTGTCACTCACTTACTTGGAGATCTACACCCCACCTATTTTGCTAATTTGCTCTTTTTAACTCTCTGATAGTTTGGCACTTTACACGTGCACATATGTTTGATTTTTCATGTATTTAAAACATGCACACACAGTTTGAAGTTGCACCCTACAGTTAAACATTGATAATGCTAAACAACATAATTATAATTGTGTTGATCTGTTTAAAAGAGGGGAGAACAGGGTAGAGAGGTGGCAAACAGAGAGCAGACGGAGACCTTCATGTCATTCATCCAAACTGGCTGCTAAATCCACGGATATTGCCCTGACGCTTGCGGTAATACAGTTGGATTGTCATCCATGAGCAAGTAAATGGTTTAAAATCTATAAAACAACAGTTGCAATCACAGCACTTGTTGTATTCTATATTTTACCATATTTAGTTACCCAGCCTTACCACCAGCTAAAGCCTAGTGTTGCTTCCCATGGTAGATTGCAGTATTATCACATTACTGAAACGCAGGAAAAAAATTAAAAATGTGCAATAATCTGGTATGTACACATTTCTAATATGTCAGCACCTCGTTAATGTGCATGTATAACTATACAAGTGAGACCTCTCCGTAAGTCTCAGGCATTTAAAAGCTTGCACAATCTCTTGGTCCATAGAGTAAGTCCTGACTATTCACATCGACGTTTTCTTGTGACTGGCTTGGAAAATTGTAAAATATGTGTGCATTGATAGAATATTTGTTTGTTTAAAATTAATGCAGCTTTCTTCATAATTCGGTTAACATTTTACATGTAAAAATGTATTTTCACGTTCTTATTCATCTAGCTTTAATTTAACTACTAACAGAAGGGCATATTAATTTTTTCTGTAGACATACAAGCACACATTTGTACCAATTATGTCCTGCAGACATCAAGCAAACTACCTGGGGCCTGAGTATATGGAGTACGCCAATTTTACATTAGTGGTCGTCCTATTTGTACCAATATTTGAATCAAATTATCAATGCACAAAATAAACATTTCTACCAAAACATCAGATCCTCCACTCTAGGTCATTGTCTATCCACTTGCAAGCTAGTAAAACCCACAGTGAAACACTTTATGCAATGCAAGAGCAAAACATAGGATCAGGCAGAGAGAATCCAAATGCAGGTGCACATATCAGTTTGCACCCAAATCATGATTCCATGATGTGTAGGAAATATTGCAACCACTGTTGTTGAACACACAATTTTCATCACAACACATTCTACTCCACAGCACTCCACACTACAACATTCCAATCCACTCTAACACACTCTACTCCACTTTACGCTACTCAACAACACCCTACGTCACGCCACTCTATGACACTCTACACCACACTTTATGCCATTCTACTCTATGAAACTCCCCTCCACTCAAGGCCATTCCACTCTATGACACTCTAATCCACGCTACTTTACTCCACTATATGACACTCAAATTATTGTTTTTTTTATGTGCCTATCCACTTGCAAGCTAGTAAAACCCACAGTGAAAGACTTTATGCAATGCAAGAGCAAAACATAGGATCAGGCAGAGAGAATCCAAATGCAGGTACAATTATCAGTTTGCACCCAAATATTGATTCCATGATGTGTAGGAAATATTGCAACCACTGTTTTTGAAATATGAAACGCTTCACAAATATGTTGGTGCAAATGCAGTTTTTGTGACAACTTGTCTGTGCAAGTCATAGTGCAATACTACACCAGTTCAAAATTGCTAAACACCAGACTACTATATGTAAGCCAATCCCAGGTAGATGTGCGATCAAGCCTCATTAGGACTCGTCTGAGGAGTCTGTGTCTTCTAGATCTATTGTAACTAAAAGAAACCTAAAAAGGGCTCAGAGCCAACCCATTACTTAGCATTGCTTGGGGCACACAAACACACACACACACACACTCTCTCGCTCTCTTTCTCTCCCTCTCTCTTTTTCTCCCTCTCCCTTCCCCTCTCCCTCTCTCCGAGCCGGCACATATCACATGAACAACCGAATGCCACTCTATACCACTATACTCCATCCTTCGGGACTCCACTCTGCTCTACTCCACTGTATTCCCTGGCCACTCCAGTCTACTGTATGCCACTGCACTCTAAGAAACTCTTTGTCAATTCCTGACACTCTTCTCCACTCTACGACACACTCTACTCTACAGCACTCCACTCTACAACATTCCAATCCACTCTTACACACTCTACTCCACTGCATGCTACTCTACAACACCCTACGTCACTTCACTCTCTGACACTCTACACCACACTTTATGCCAATTCTACTCTATGATACTCTCCTCCACTCTACGCCATTCCACTCTATGACACTCTAATCCAGGTTACTTTACTCCACTATACAACATTCCAATTATTGTTTTTTTGAATGTCTAGCTACTTGCAAGCTAGTAAAACCCACAGGGAAAGACTTTATGCAATGCAAGAAAAGAGAGAATCCAAATGCAGGTTCAAATATCAGTTTGCACCCAAATATTGATTCCATGATATGTAGGAAATATTGCAACCACTGTTTTTGGGCACACAATTTTCATCAGCCAAAACCTTGAAGAACCTATATCGGGAAAATCCAAATATTCCACGTTTTGGACCTCAAACTGGGCAGCAATATAGCATTATTTCCCAATTTATAGTGTGGAAGTCTGAATAGTGAAGAAATAATGTACTGTGCCCTACTGGTAGTTAGTGGGTGAGATATAACCACCCACAATACTGCACACCCAATTGGGTCTGTAGTTGTTCAACAGGAAGTAACACTAACACACTAGATGGGTCCATTACTTTCATTGGTCAATATCGATGAATGCTTATATTATTGATATGACTTTGGCACCGATGTGCAAGAGGCATGTTCGTTAATATTTCATGCTGTTCTTCTTATGAAGGATCTATCATAAGGTCCAGTGTTGGTGAAGGCCTTTTGATTTTAGAAACATTCTATATATATAAAATACTGACTTATAGTGGCTTTCAACCAGCCCTCTTCATTAATTGGTCTGTTGTGTCATTCAGATTTCTCTACTACCCACTACAGCATGGGACAATGCATCAGACCGGTGGCAGGCTTCACTATGAATGACAGCATTCTGCTCTTGCACAAGAGTGACCTACATAGAAAAACTAGGCCCAGATTTAAGAAGGCCTAGTGCCTCCTTGCACCGCATTGGGGTTATTTTTTATGACGCTAATGTGGCCCATTGAGGCCAAGTTCATTGTGCCATATTTACAAAGTGGTACAATGCATGCATTGCGCCACTTTGTAACCCCTTGCCCCAAATTACACCTGCGCCAGGTGTAATGTATGTAAGGGGGGGGCGTTCCTCTGTTAGTGGGATCGCAAAAATCTTTTAGATTCCACTGCGCCATTTTTAGTGGCTATTTTTAACGCCTGCAGAAAGCAGGTGTAAAAGGGGGCATACCATTGTTTTCAATGGGCCACTTTGTACTCTGCAGAATTAGCCCCAACATGTTGCCGCAAATCCTACATAGTATATCAATATTGTCAAAAATGTTGACGCTATTGCTCCTACACTGAGCCATGGTGTGCCATATATTAAAGACGGCGCACACATGGTAGCGGTAGGGGGGCACTAAGGTGCGCAAGAAACGTGGTGCTGCATTGGATGCAGCACCCCTTTTCTTAAATTCGGGCCCTAGTGCCCTTTCGTGCTGTCCACTATTAGTCCACTGTGTGTTTTTCGATTAAATATTACAAAGTTAAACAACTGACAGGCCCAAAATGTCGGGAGCCAATGCCAGGCCTTTTTAGTTTTGCCAATGATTGTTTTTCCGTGAAATTATGTTCCACAACCCACCAGCATCTGAATTCTCGCTTTCAAATTAGAAAGGAAAAAAAAAAATCCTCGCAACGAGCGAGGCAGTTGGCAAGTGACACTATCTGCCCTAAGAGAAGATCTGTGGAAACCCGGCTTTAAGCCCTTAATTCACAGGTGTACCACAGGCTGGATGTTAGAGAGCAGCGCTCCGAGAGCGGGCTAATGACTGCGCCGCTGACATGACGCGCCTTTGATCCGAACCCCGTCTCTATAAAACATCATAGCACGCCAGTCAACCGAACGCGGGCCCAACACTAGCGCCATTATGCGAGATGCACTACTTTGGCATTCATCTCTTCAAACAGAGAAAGTTCAAAGAAAAACAGCAAATGAATAACAGCGCGGGCCCCGCCGCACAAAAAAGGGAAAAGAAATCGCCAGCGGCTACATGATATCATATCTTTTTCCCTTCAAAACATCATTCCGCCCCTCAGAATTAGGACGTGTTTTCATTCCAGCCGGTGCGGCGCGAGTTGTATCAGAAATGTGTCACGCGTCACCCTGACATAATAAATGTCTTCAGTGCGGAGTTTGAGGTTTAATGCGCCTGGCTGTCAGTTTTAGCGCAGATTGTGCCACCGGTGGCGCGAAAGCCGAGTGTTCTGGGGGAGCCCGCGTGACTGAAACAGGTAAGTCACTTAGAGCGCATGCCGTGTCACCGTGACTGGAATTAGCCTCCGATGACTCGTAATGTGACAGCGACAAATGGGATTCGTGCAGTGTTGAGGATTTGACACGATAAAACGACTCTGTGCTTCCTCTGGCCTTTGCCTATGAAACCCATGAGCGACACGTAAGCAGGTGACAATGCTAGGATTAGCATCACGCGCAGTGCTCGAACTTAAAAGAAAGATACAGTAGGAAAGGAGGAGGGAATCCAAGAACTGCGACCAGGAAGACTAGGACTCGGAGTCATTAGATTACCAGTAGATAACCCGAGCAATACCTTCTCACCCTGCTTCCTCAAACCATAGTTTATGTCATGATTACACACCCTTACTATATGGAGCGCTGGTAACAACGAAAACAAAATAATACACCAAGAAAAGTTTACTGCTTGGCCCAGTAAAAATTATAATAATTAGAGAAAATGAAGTTCAGTTCTTGTGCATCACTTTCAAAACATTTGACCCAAAAGAAGCAAGAGAGAGATCCTCCATGGGCAGTCAATAATGCTATGTCTATGGTGAGAAAAGTAATCCTCATAATTCGAGGTACCGAAAGTTAAATCAATTGAGGCTCAGAGACTTTAAGAATGTGAACTACAAGCCCACTGATAAGTAAGGATGGAAACAGTTAAACCTAAAAAACAAAATCACCCCACAGGAAATCTAGAACCCCCATTGTTTCATGGATAGAAGCTCTCACATTTTTCTGAACACCAAGATTCCAAGTGTCTCCAATGAAGAGCATACAGCTTAAGAGTACATGGATGCTTGGACTGCAGAATAGAAATAGACGTCTTACATAGTGTGAAGACTTAACGACTCAAACTCCAGAGCCACAGACATGGGTATTGGAGAAAGAGTACTGACAGCAGAAGGGTTCACAGAGAGGTGGCAGCAACAACTGAGGTGGTGAACAGACAGTTGGAGGAGCAGAGGATATCAAGTTCTCAGTGGGTAACATGAAGCCCTGAGAGTAACCTCTGCTTGGCCATCTCTGATCTTCCTGAGAACACTGAGTGGGTGCAGAAATGGAAGAAAGGCTAAAGGAGACCTCTGGGCCATGCAATTGATAGTCCACTGAGATGGAAGAAGAGAGCACAGGCGAGGAAGCAGAATATCCTATACTGTAAAAAACAGGCCCAGCCAAGGAGGACCAAACCTCTCCACTATTGCTTGGATAAGACAAGGACACAGACATAGGTAGAGTGAGGATGGACACACTCTCCTTGAATGATCTGTACTCCCATTCTCCTTCCCCATAAAATATTGTGTCACAGAGATTGACTCTGCCCAGGATCCAGTCACTTGAGCTACAGTTGCCATTCTGGGTTTTTCTTTCAATTTATGTACAACTTTGCAACATTATTCTCTGTCTAGGCTCTTTCTGCCTGATTCTCGAGAAGAACAGCAAATGAAAGAGGAGCTCAATGAAAGGTTGCCAACTCTGTCAAGTTGGAAGAAGCCATCACCTCCTCTGCTGACCAAAGATCTTGAGTAGACTGACTGACCAAAAAGGCCACACCAACGCCTTCTTATCATAACAGAAAGTTATGTTGTTATGATAACAGGAAGAGGAGGAGCCAGGAGATGTCCTTGAGACAAATGAGCAGGAATCAGCCACTATTGCAGGTCATGACAAATTTGTGTAATCTTTTAGATCAGAATGACTGTAGGAAAGTACCATCTTGCCTGGCATGTTACCCCCATATTTCACTGTATATATGTTGTTTTAGTGTATGTGTCACTGGGACCCTGCCAGTCAGGGCCCCAGTGCTCATAAGTGTGCCCTGTATGTGTTCCCTGTGTGATGACTAACTGTCTCACTGAGGCTCTGCTAACCAGAACCTCAGTGGTTATGCTCTCTCTGCTTTCCAAATTGTCACTAACAGGCTAGTGACCAATTTCACCAATTCACATTGGCATACTGGAACACCCTTATAATTCCCTAGTATATGGTACTGAGGTACCCAGGGTATTGGGGTTCCAGGAGATCCCTACGGGCTGCAGCATTTCTTTTGCCACCCAAAGGGAGCTCTGACAATTCTTACACAGGCCTGCCACTGCAGCCTGAGTGAAATAACGTCCACGTTATTTCACAGCCATTTACCACTGCACTTAAGTAACTTATAAGTCACCTATATGTCTAACCTTTACCTGGTAAAGGTTGGGTGCTAAGTTACTTAGTGTGTGGGCACCCTGGCACTAGCCAAGGTGCCCCCACATCGTTCAGGTCAAATTCCCCGGACTTTGTGAGTGCGGGGACACCATTACACGCGTGCACTGTACATAGGTCACTACCTATGTACAGCGTCACAATGGTAACTCCGAACATGGCCATGTAACATGTCTAAGATCATGGAATTGTCACCCCAATGCCATCCTGGCATTGGGGAGACAATTCCATGATCCCCCGTGTCTCTAGCACAGACCCGGGTACTGCCAAACTACCTTTCCCGGGGTTTCACTGCAGCTGCTGCTGCTGCCAACCCCTCAGACAGGTTTCTGCCCTCCTGGGGTCCAGCCAGGCTTGGCCCAGGAAGGCAGAACAAAGGACTTCCTCAGAGAGAGGGTGTTACACCCTCTCCCTTTGGAAAAAGGTGTCAGGGCTGGGGAGGAGTAGCCTCCCCCAGCCTCTGGAAATGCTTTGATGGCACAGATGGTGCCCATCTCTGCATAAGCCAGTCTACATCGGTTCCGGGATCCCCCAGCCCTGCTCTGGCACGAAACTGGACAAAGGAAAGGGGAGTGACCACTCCCCTGACCTGCACCTCCCAGGGGAGGTGCCCAGAGCTCCTCCAGTGTGCTCCAGACCTCTGCCATCTTGGAAACAGAGGTGCTGCTGGCACACTGGACTGCTCTGAGTGGCCAGTGCCAGCAGGTGACGTCAGAGACTCCACCTGATAGGCTCTTACCTGTGTCGCTAGCCTATCCTCCTTCTTAAGTAGCCAAACCTCCTTTTCTGGCTATTTAGGGTCTCTGCTTTGGGGAATTCTTTAGATAACGAATGCAAGAGCTCATCAGAGTTCCTCTGCATCTCTCTCTTCACCGTCTGCCAAGGAATCGACCGCTAACTGCTCAGGAGTCCTGCAAAACCGCAACAAAGTAGCAAAGACAACTACTGCAACCTTGTATCGCTGATCCTGCCGCCTTCTCGACTGTTTTCCTGGTGGTGCATGCTGTGGGGGTAGCCTGCCTCCTCTCTGCACTAGAAGCTCCAAAGAAATCTCCCGTGGGTCGACGGAATCTTCCCCCTGCAACCGCAGGCAACAAAAGACTGCATCACCGGTCCTCTGGGTCCCCTCTCAGCACGACGAGCGTGGTCCCTGGAACTCAGCAACTCTGTCCAAGTGACTCCCACAGTCCAGTGACTCTTCAGTCCAAGTTTGGCGGAGGTAAGTCCTTGCCTCCCCACGCTAGACTGCATTGCTGGGCACCGCGTGATTTGCAGCTGCTCCGGCCCCTGTGCACTCTTCCAGGATTTCCTTTGTGCACAGCCAAGCCTGGGTCCCCGACACTCTAACCTGCAGTGCACAACCTCCTGAGTTGTCCTCCGGCGTCGTGGGATCTTCTTTTGTGACTTCGGGTGAGCTCCAGTTCACTCCTCTTCGTAGTGCCTGTTCCGGCACTTCTGCGGGTGCTGCCTGCTTCTGTGATGGCTCCCTGTCTTGCTGGGCGCCCCCTCTGTCTCCTCACGCAATTGGCGACATCCTGGTCCCTCCTGGGCCACAGCAGCATCCAAAAACCCTAACCGCGACCCTTACAGCTAGCAAGGCTTGTTTGCGGTCTTTCTGCGTGGGAACACCTCTGCAAGCTTCTTCACGACGTGGGACATCCATCCTCCAAAGGGGAAGTTCCTAGTCCTCTTCGTTCTTGCAGAATCTACAGCTGCTACCATCCGGTGGCAGCTTCTTTGCACCCTCAGCTGGCATTTCCTGGGCATCTGCCCAATCCCGACTTTGTCGCGACTCTTGGACTGGTCCCCTTGTTCCACAGGTACTCTCATCCGGAAATCCACTTTGGTTGCATTGCTGGTGTTGTTCTTTCTTGCAGAATTCCCCTATCACGACTTCTGTGCTCTCTGGGGAATATAGGTGCACTTTACACCTACTTTTCAGGGTCTTGGGGTGGGTTATTTTTCTAACCCTCACTGTTTTCTTACAGTCCCAGCGACCCTCTATGAGCTCACATAGGTTTGGGGTCCATACGTTATTCGCATTCCACTTTTGGAGTATATGGTTTGTGTTGCCCCTATACCTATGTGCTCCTATTGCAATACATTGTAATTTTACACTGCTTGCATTACTTCCTTTTGCTATTACTGCATATTTTTGGTATTGTGTACATATATCTTGTGTATATTTGGCATCCTCATACTGAGGGTACTCACTGAGATACTTTTGGCATATTGTCATAAAAATAAAGTACCTTTATTTTTTTAGTATATCTGTGTATTGTGTTTTCTTATGATATTGTGCATATGACACCAGTGGTATAGTAGGAGCTTTGCACGTCTCCTAGTTCAGCCTAAGCTGCTCTGCTATAGCTACCTTCTATCAGCCTAAGCTGCTAGAAACACCTCTCCTACACTAATAAGGGATAACTGGACCTGGTACAGAGTGTAAGTACTCCTTGGTACCCACTACAAGCCAGGCCAGCCTCCTACAATGACGTAGTCTACCTAAGATGGAATCCACTGCTGCAGTAAGTGGCAAACCAATGGTTGCAGGTGAGGACAAGCATAGGGAACTAGTGAAAACAAGCTGTTATGTTGCCCTGAACCCTTAAACAGCTCCTCCGGGAGGACAGAGAGGTGTCATCAGCCTTTAGTCTCTACTGACTTCATTACCAGTTTTTTGAGCTGAGATTAAAAGAGTTGAGCTCAAATGAAGAGAAAATGGGACAAAAGTCCTTGTTACAAAGTATAATTTCTCCAGGATCTTATCGAAATATGGTGCTAGGATGCTTTAAAAGACCCAGATATTTGAAAAAAAAGTCAGAAAGAAATCTGACTAGTTGCTGTATCAAAGACAGACAATTTAAATAGCCCACTCCCAGTTATCCAAACAAAAGCAAGGATAAAGAATACATGCTCTAGGGGTGGGAAAACACAACACAAGTATTATGATAAGAAAATAAATTTAATGAAAAGCAGGGAACTGAAAAAGACATGAAATCCATCCAATCATTGGCAATAGCCTCACCCAAATGGCACTCTATGCAATATTGTAAGCAGTGTCGTCTGCAACAGACAGCTAAAGAAGTCTGCAGGGAGACTGCAAAAATATGTTTGGGCATTTCAAAGAATGGAATTAACTATTAAAAAGAATCAATGGAAAAAGTTAGAAATCTCAGAAAACTCACTAAGTTCCCTTATGGGACTTCAGCAGGAAAGAGGGCTTTGGAGAAGCCGGTTCATAATTGTGTTTAGAGGGAGAGAGTTCAGGGTTATGGCTGGTTGGAGATCTTACCTTAAACATTCCAAATAGGGAGCCAAGCATGAAAGATAAATGCCCTCATTATGACATTGGTGGTAAATTCCGAATACCGTTGCTGTGACTGCTGCCAACATACCGCCACAGAGGCGAACATCCATCCGCCAGATTATGACACATACACACAAAATCGACAGAAAACAGCCACTACCACAAATCTGCCAGACTCACTGAACGTAATAAACTGTTGGTACTACCACCCATACGGTTACGCCACCAAAACAAGGACATCCAAAATAATGACCCACGAATCACCACAGCAGACATTCAACGGCGGTAAAGAATTGGTGGTGCACACCGCCAAGGCAGATATAGCCACCCAAAAACAAAACAAGACAACATTGGCCAGAACCTAAAACCCACACCTGACATAAATACACCCACCCCACACACCCACCAACAGCACTATAAACCCCCCCACATCACCCACAATCCTTTGCAAACATGAGAAGACCACTATACTTTGCCACGGCAATCCCAGAGACAACTGCACACATATATCACAACTACCCGTTCATCCATCACACACCACACCCCCTACCACTTCACACATCACCCTCTGCACAACACACTCCACACAACACCCATGCCCCCACAAAGGCACCCCCGGTGCACGGATGAGGGGTTACGGGTCATGGTGGAGGAAATAGTCAGGGTAGAGCCACAGCTGTTAGGAGCACAGGTACAGCAGATCTCCATTGCCACTAAGATGGAGCTATGGCAGAGAATCGTGGACAGGGTGAACACCGTGGGACAACATCCATGCACAAGGGATGACATAAGGAAGAGGTTGAACAACCTATGGGGGAAGGTGCATTCTATTGCAGCAAGGCACCAGCTTGGACCCCTACCTCCTGACAGCATGGGAGGAGCATGTCTTGGGAATACTGCATCCTGAGGGACTCACTGGAGTAGCCGGAGGACTGGATACTGGTGAGTCAACATTTACTATCTATCACTCCCGCATACCTGCATGCCACCACGACCTCTCACCCTGACTCCCATCACCCGACTCCATCCCACACAGTGCACAACCCCAATTACCAAATTGAAATGGCAACCCCTGCATGCCATATCCACTGCATGCACATCCCTTCCAGCTCTGCATGTGCACACACCACCAATACATGCACAGCATGGAGAACTAACAATCCCACAATCCATCATCACACACTACCATAGGTGGGAGGCAACAACTTTTTCATTGGGAAAGCTAGGAATGCGGAATATGTCACAGACATGTACCATAATACATCACTTACATCTCCACATGTGCCTCAGCCAATGTCAGCGGCGAGGAAGTCCACCACCAGAAGATGCTCCCAGTGATGACAGCAACTCAGGAGCTCTGGATCTGGATGAATTTCCTGGCCCATCAGGGACCACTGGTCGATCGGCTACCCCATCCCACAGCCAGTTCACCACAGAGCCCCTCCCTCAGAATCTAACACCACAGCCAACGCCTCCAGACCTCTGTCCCCAGGACACGTCAATCAGTAGTGTGCCCACCTGTACAGGGAACCGAGTCCACACCACACAGGCAAGACAATGAGGGTCTTGGTGTCAGTGGGAGTGGGCACACCGTTCAGGGGACACAGGCACAGGGGGCTAGGGACAGTTGGAGGACAGCTGTGCATCAGAGGGAGGACAGGCCCTGGGAAACCCACTGCCCAGGAGGCACTCACAAAATGTCCTGGGAGCATAACAACAATCCCAGGATAGGATGGGTCAGGTGATCAACATCATGCCGGAGAACCAGCGGCTGCAGGGGGTACACCACCAGGAGGTCATGCAGCCTAAATGCCAACATGGCCTCCATTGCAGGGGTGCTGGGTGATATGGCCAACACCATGCGGGAGAACAGAGCACACCAGCGGGACACTTCCACTAGCCACTCCACCCAGCAGCCATCAACATCTGCTGCAGCTAGTGCACAGGAGGCCCTGCCAC
This sequence comes from Pleurodeles waltl, assembly GCF_031143425.1. Lineage (NCBI taxonomy): Eukaryota > Metazoa > Chordata > Amphibia > Caudata > Salamandridae > Pleurodeles > Pleurodeles waltl. Next base: position 1,748,727,653 of record NC_090444.1, read on the forward strand.
AGGACCCACAGGCCACCAGCACCCCTCTCCCCGCAGAAGGTGAACCACCGCACAAACGTTCCCTGCGACCCAGACAGACACCACAGACAGTTGCCAAGACCAAGACCACTGCCAGGAAATGAGCCCCTCCAGAGTGCCCCCCTTATGTTCTACTGTGTCACCATGTCCACTTTGAACTGCCATCGCTCCCCGTCCTATGGCCCCATGGACACTGGACCTGTGCAACAAACAGACTGGCCCACTACACTGGACTTGTCCCAACCATCACCCCACTCTATTGCACTTTCCATAGTTTTCTTGTTATTTGAATAAACACCACTGAACACAACTTGAGTAATAGTGCTTTATCTGAAGGAAATGTACAATGTATTGAACTGCATGATCCTGTGCAAATGTCCTGTAATATGTTGATCCATACTACATATGTGTCTCAGCAGTCTGTACACATCACAGCATTACACTGTTGTAACCACATCAACATCTGCAAAAAGGGAAGTCATAGGTGACAGTCAGTTGGGATGCAAAGGTAGTGACTGGCATTATGCTACAGCCACACAGCACAACACTTAAATGGAGAAATGTATAGTTCAACAGTCTTACCCGAGTGTCATTGGAAGTACTGCTGTATTATATGTGTCCACTTCCGCCTCCTCTTCCCCCTCACTGTCCACTGCTGCCACAGGTGAACTGTCACCCCCTTCCTCCTGCAGATAGGGCACATGGCGTCTGAGGGCCAAATTGTGCAAAATGCAGCACACCATAACAATCTTGCAGACCTTCTCAGGGGAGTAGCATGGGGATCCACCTGTCAGATGGAGGCACCTGAACCTGGCCTCCAGGAGACCAAAGGTCCTTTCAACAATCCTCCTGGTATGCCCATGAGCATCATTATACCTATTCTCAGCCCCTGTTCTCGGATTCCTCACAGGGGTAAAGAGCTAGGACAGGTTTGGGTAGCTGGAGTCACCTGGAAGAAGTGAGGGACACACATTAGCCTTGCACAATGGCATGGGGTATGACTCCTGAAGGCATACACTGACATACACTGGGTGGAGACTCAGGCTCACTAATAAGCCACACTCTCTGCCTCTGTAGTTGTGCCATCAGCTGTGGGATGCTGCTATTCCTCAGGACAAAGGCATCATGCAACGACCCAGGATGCTTGGCAGTGACGCATGAGATGTACTGGTAAGCAAGGAATATCATCTGGCCATTGAGTGAGTGGAAACTCTTCCTATTCCTGTATACCTGTTCATTGGCCCTGGGGGGGGGGGACTAAGGCAATATGGATCCCGTCAATGGCCCCAATCACGTGTGGCATGTGTCCCATTGCACAGAATCCAGCCTTCACAGAGTAGAAGTCATCTACCTGGGGGAATGTGATGTAGCTGCACATGTGTTTGAGCAAGGCAGACAAAACCCTTGCAAGCACAATCAAGAACATTGGCTGTGACATTCCTGCAGCCAAACCCACTGTCACCTGGAAAGAGCATGTTGCCAGGAAATGGAGCACTGATAGTACCTGCACAAGAGGGGGTATTACTGTGGTGCAACGGATAGCAGGTAGTAGATCAGGCTCCAACTGTACACAGAGCGCTGTGATTGTGGCCCTGTCCAGACATTAGGTGAGTATGATGTGCCGATCCTCCAATGTAGCCAAGTCCACAAGGAGTCTGTACACGGATGCTTGCCTCCTCCTCCTAGTCCTCCGCAGTGGTTGGTACCTAAGTGACCCAAAGGTAAGAAAGGAGTGACAACAGGAACTATGGACACACAACATCAGTGTACACAGAGCATGTTCGTATATTGGGCACTGATATTGTCGACATCAATGACGTACATCTTGACTGGGGGTGACTGTTTGATTGGTTCCGCATTCCGTCCATCATTTGTGTTCGTTTGCTTTTGACGCCATAAGTGCACTGGGTATGCCCAGACATGGATCCCGGGCTCACTATGCCTTTGGATTCAAGCTAGCTTGACTGATGAAGGGTGATACTATGAGACCGGTCCCAGGATGCTTGTTTCCGGTCCAGGGAGAACCTGCCTGGCAGTTCGGGCTGGACTGCTCCCATGGGGAACAGGGTCAAGACTGATTTGCATATGGCGGAGTCCAAACTGGTGTGGCATGGTTAGCAAAAGAATTGATGGATTAAACCCAGATCTGAGACTGGGGGTGAATGTTTGATTGGTTCCGCATTCCGTCCATCATTTGTGTTTGGTTGCTTTTGACGCCATAAGTGCCCCTGGTATGCCCAGATGTGGGTCCCGGGCTCACTATGCTATTGGATTCAAGCTAGCCTGGCTGATGAAGGGTGATACCCTGAAACCGATCCCAGGACGCTTGTTCCTGGTTCAGGGAGGACCTGGCCTGGCAGTTCACGCTGGACTGTTCCCATGGGCAACAGGGTCAAGACTGATTTGCATATGGCTGGGTCCAAACTGGGTTGCATGGTGAGCAAAACAATTGATGGATTAAACCCAGATCTGTGACTGGGGGTGAATGTTTGATTGGTTCCGCATTCCGTCCATCATTTGTGTTTGTTTGCATATTTAAATCAATACATGTGTACTAGCATTAGAAAATTGCAACGACCTGTCCTGTATGAAGGGACAGGTGGAAGTGGCCTCACTCTGATGGCGTTAGGCGTCATGGCGGGAGGTGGTCTGCACCGCTGTGCAAGTCCTCATTGGCTAACATGGGGCTCTATGGAATACAGGAACCAATGATGATCAACGCCGGCAGTGACGGTGTTCACCGCCGCGGATGTGACCGCAATTTTCTTCCTACTACTTCACTTGATTCCTGACTTTCCACAGGACTACATCTCCACTGCGTGTGCTGCTGTGACCTGTGTCTGGTACCTGGCATAGCCTGTGCTACAGGGCAAAGGGCCCCAGCCTTCACGTCGGAGGATTTGGAGAGGATCTTGGATGGGGTCCTACCCCTGTATGGAAAGTTGTATGAACCTCCAGACCAACAGGTGAGTACATCATGGGTACGTTGCATGCGTCATGGCTGCATGGAGATGTGTGTGCTGGCAGTGTGTCATTTGGGGGGGTATGGCTAGTGGCAGTGTTAATGCATAGGTACGGGTCATGTGTGTGCCTGATGAGGGGCAAATGCAGTATTTAGGCCATATGTGTGACAGGATGGATTGTCTGGTTTATGGTGTCCCAGCGTCTGTGTTTCCTCTTCAGGTCAGCGCCCATCAGAAGAAGGGGTTGTGGCGTGCCATCGCCAAGGACTTGCAGACTCTGGGGGTCAATAGCCGGCGGAACACCCACTGCAGGAAGCGGTGGGAGGACCTGAGATACTGGGCCCGGAAGACGCGGAGGCCCAGCTGGGGACGGCCTCCCAATGACAGACGGGTGCCCTTTGGAACTTGACCCCCCCCAATAGCCCGCATACTGGTGGTGACCTACCAAGAGCTGGATGGGCGCTTGAGAACATCACGGCAGCCACAATGGGGTGAGTAGAGTGTGCGTGACAACCATCATCTGTTACCTGGCATGGGATTTAGGTGCAAGGTTCTAGTCAGTGGATGCCCAAATATGCCAGTTTAGACATTGCTGCGTGGTCCAGCTTAGGTATGTTGGGTGTAATGCATATTTTTTAAAGCTAGGTAGCTGGATTCTCATGTCAGTCAGGGCTTAGTTGGTCCCAGATGGTGTGCAGACGGCAGTGTTTGGCTCCTACCTGCTGTAGTACCTAGCCAATGGTATACCAGTGTGGTACATTCTTTGTCTCAGTGAGTTAAAGTGATGTGTATGCCATCTGTGCTGTTGGTGCTGTGATTGACCCTGTGCTCCCTTTCTTTCTCCCCCTCTCTCTCCTTTTGTCATCCTGTCCATGTGTGCATTAGCAGTATCTGGTAAAGGAGCAGGGGCACCATGGAGTGAGGGAGCTGCAGCCCACGGGACCCAGGAGGCAGAGTCCACCGACGAAGGGGACCAGTGGGACGGAGAGTGAAGGGAGCACCACGGGGAGACAGGAGCTGATACAACTGGCTCTGATTCCTCCTCCAATGAGAGCTCCCTGGTGGTGGCGGACCCCTCTGGGACCACCCAGGCTACAGGATCTTCTGCCACCCCCTGTACCAGCACCGCCCTCCCAGTAGCCCCCCACTGAGTTGCCCATGCCTGCTCACCCAGGAGGGTGGGCATCTCCTTTGCCACAGGCATCTCAGGCCCTGCCCCAGTCAGCCCTGCTACCCTCAGTGAGGAAGCTATTGACCCCCTGAGATCCATCTTTGTAGGGCAGTCAACCATAGTGAATGCCATCCAGGGGCTGGCATCCCTGATGCAGCAGTGCAATGCCTTCCTGGAGGGCATTTACGGTGGCTTTGCGGCCCTACGGAGATCGTTTCAGGCTCTGGCCTCCTCTCTAACGGCAGCCAGTGTCCCAGTTTCTTCCATCCCCTCTCCAAATGCCATTTCCCATTCCCAGTCTCCTCTTCCCAAACCCATCCCATGCACATATTCAGACAAGCATGCACCCAAAACAACAGACAAGACTCGCACAAAGACAGGCAGCACAAATCAGTCCACAAGCACTCACACAGCCAACACACAGATGCACACACAACATCATCCACTGCCTCCACTGTCTCCTCCTCCCCCCTCACAGTCACATCAGCACTCACACCTGCATGCACAGCATCAACAGTCCCAGAACCTGCCACCTGCACACCCCCTGGTGGCAGACCCGCAGACATGCACCCTACACACCACATGCGCAGTCACCAACACCACCATCACCACCTCATCCAGCACACCGACCTCACTTGCAGACACCACCACAACATACATCCACACCTCCTGTTTGCCCTTCCCCGCCCTGTCTGCCCAACCTCCAAAGACACACAAACGCTTGCACTCAGACCCCCAACAGTCATCCACCTCACACAGGCACACTGTCCATGCACCTGCACCCAAGCCCAGCACACCTACTCTTCCTACAACCACTCCCTTTACCTCCACTCCCAATCCTCCTCTCACAACCTGCCCCCATGGTCCTAAGAAGCTTTTCCTTTTTCTCCTTGACCTCTTCCCTCCTCCGGTGCTGCCCGTAAGAGAAAAGTCCCACCCCCAGCACCAAATCTAGCCCAGTTCCACCCCCTAAGACTTCAGTTGCCACTAAGGGGCACATAAGTGGCACTCTGGCCCCCCACCCCAAGCTCACTCCTCCAACCCCAAAATGGAAGGGTAGAGAACCACTGCCTCCAAACTCAAACCCAAGGACCCCCTTCCCAAAAAGAAGACCACCAACCCCCTGAGGTGCCTGCCTATTTTCAACATGATGCCCCTGCACAGTGGATTCCCGATGTTGTCAGGAGTCAAGTTGGGCCTTGGACTTTGCCCTGTGGGCATGTTCAGACTTTGGACTGGCCAATGGCCCTGCATGTAAATATGCACTTCTGTATTTTTTGGGATTTTGTCTCTTCATCCTACTGGATTACAGTGGCTGAAACAGAGGTATGTGCCCTGGCTTTCTTTGCTAGTGGGTTCTGTTACTGTCGATTTACTCTGGCGATGGCTCTGGGTGTGTGGTGTGCGTGTATGGTGTGTGTGTCTCTCTTCCCTACCTTCCTCCCTCCCTCTTGTGGTAGGCGGCTGTACTCACCGTTGTCATCTTCATCGGCGGTGGTGCCCCAGGACTGTCATGGCATGGTACAGCATCGGGATGAATTCCAGTTCTGGTTCCATGGCGGTCACGGACTCCTCTGTGTCCCTGGAGGTGGGTGTCTCCTTTTATATGATGTGTTTCCGCCAGGCTTTTGGTGGCATTGTTATCGCCCCAGAAATCGTGGCCGTGTGCTATGTTATAATATGGTGGGCAGGTCCTTGTCTTCCGCCTGCCTGTAGGTGGCTACCACCGTGTTCAGTGGTCATACTGCACTGGCGGTTGGGGTGGTACATTGGCTGTCTATGGGAGGGATCACTGCCATGGTCATTATTTGGCAATCATTACCGCCGGCCTGACAGCGGTACTACCACCATTGCCAGCATGGCGGTCACCCGAAAGCTGTGTGTAAGAATTTCAGGCCTGCAACAGTTCCCTAAAAAAGGAAGAATGTTCTGCTGTTTCGAGATTTTTACAGCTCCATTATACAAAATACAATTGCATACTCTATACAACTCTGATACGACCAATCTAATACTGCATTGTTATGACTCACGTTCTCTGCTTCTTGATGGCACTGTACATAGATAACATCAGCCTGGTCATTGCCACTATAACTCATACAAAGCCTTGATATGACTACATACTGTTTTAAGCCATGATGCCGCTCAATCTACACATACGGAGGCAGAGACTGGACAGGTTTGGGTTAAGGCCTGTCCCCTGCTGCTGCAACAGAAGATTCACCCGAACGGGCAGTCTGATCGGAGGATCGATGGCCATGCCCAATAGCGCGGGATACCAGACTCTTTGTGCCCAGTCCGGAGCCACCAGAATTACTTGGGCCCGGTCATGCCTGATCTTCTTCAGATCTCTGGGCAGAAGTGGTATTGGCGGGAAGGCGTAAAGGAGGCCTGAGCTCCACTCGTGACGAAAAGCATAGCCAAGCGAGTGCCGCCTTGGAAACTCCAGCGTGCAAAACAGCTGACATTGCGTGTTCTCTGCAGAGGCGAACAGATCTAACCAAGGCTCTCCCCACTGCTGAAACAGACCTTGCCCCACCTCTGGATGACGGTGCTATTTGTGATCGACTATGCATTGACGTCTGAGTTCATCTGCTCTGGTGGCCAGATGTTGAACAAGGGCATTCCAGCCATGTCCAGAGGCGAAGAGCCTCATGACAAAGGGTCCACAACCCCACTCCGCCCTGCTTGTTGCAGTACCACATGGCAGTGGTGTTGTTGGTAAACACCTGCACCACTTTACCTTTGAGAGAGGGAAGAAATGCTTTCAACACAAGTAGGATCGCCTGGAGCTCCAAAAGGTTGATGTGGAGCCTGGACTCTGCCGGAAACCAGAGGCCTCTGATCTCTACCTCTCTCAAGGGGCCGCCCCATCCCAAGAGTGACACATCTGTCACTACTGTGAGATCTGGTTGGGGAAAGGAGAGAGATCTGCCGCTGACCCAATCTGAATTTGACAGCCACCACTGCAGATCTAGTACAGTCCCCTCCAAGACCTGGATCATGTCAGAGAGATACCCCTGATGGTGCTCCCACTGGAACTTCAGGTCCCACTGCAGAGCCTGCATATGTCATCTGGCATGTTGGACCAGCAGGATGCAGGAGGCCATGAGGCCCAGCAGCCTCAGAGTCATTCTCACAGAAATTCAGGATAGAGGCTGAAACATTGGTATCATAGCCCGAATATCCTTTACTCCCCTTTTGGGAGGATAAGCCCGTAACTGCACTGTGTCCAGAAAAAGCTCTGACGAAAAGGAGCATCTGGGAGGGAGTCAGGCGTGGCTTTGGCATGTTTATAGTGAACCCCCGCGAATGCAGGAGGTTCAGCATAGTCTGGAGGTGGGAGACAACAGCCTGGGGTGAGTTTGCCTTTAACAGCCAGTCGTTGAGGTAGGGGCAGACTGAAACCCCTAACCTATGCAGATGAGCTGCAACCACTACCATCACCTTCGTGAACACCCGAGGGGAGCTGGTAAGGCCGAAGGGTAGCACAGTGAACTGAAAGTGCTTGTGACCTACCACGAATCGCAAGTACTGTCTGTGGGCTTGCAGGACGGGAATGTATAAATAGGCGTCCTGGAAGTCCAACGCTATCATCAAGTCTCCAGGGCAGACAGGACCTGAGCTAGAGTTTGCATTTTGAACTCCTCCTTCTTGAGGAATAGATTGAGGGATCGGAGATCTAAGACAGGGCGAAGGCTCTTGTCCTTTCTGGGCACCAGAAAGTAGCGGGAATAACAACCACGAACTACTTCTGGCACAAGGACCCTCTCTATGGCTCCCTGGGCCAAGAGAGCTGTGAATTCCATGTGGAGAAGTGCCAAATGATCCTCCAACAGATGATCAGATGATGGTGACATGGCCGAAGGGGAAGTCTCGAAGGGGAGGAAGTAGCCCCTTTGGACAATTTGCAACACACACTTGCCCGTGGTAATGGATTCCCAGTAAGGAAGGTGATGGTGGATCCTGCCGCCAACTGGTCCAGGATGTTCCAAAAGACTTGGAAGGCTTGGAGGCAGTGGAGGGGGTGGGAGTGGACTGGGTGGACCGCTGGCTATCTGATCCACGAGCACGTGGGATCTCACGTCCACAAAGAGGCTGTGAAGCATGCGCGGGTCAGTGGTGGGGTGGAAATGGACACGGTGGGTGCCCATTCTGTAGCCACAAAAGGGGCAAAAAGTGGACTGTGGGGGGTACGGAGTAGCTACAAGGCCAAGAGACCGAGCCATAGCATGGGAATCCTTAAAGCGCTTGAGCGCTGAGTCTGCTTTGTCCCCAAAGGGACAGGTGCCATCAAAGGGCATGTCCATTAGAGATTGCTGGACATCTGCCCAAAGATGAGGCGCATGCCCTCATAGAAGTCTTTCAACTGGGCAGGGGTGGCCCCGGCTCCTGGAAAGTTGGGGAGGCATAGAGCCGACCCAGGCGCAGGCTCCCAAGACGGAGGTCTAGAGTGTCAACACTCTTCCTGAGTCGCATCGTATGGGCATCATGGCAAAGTCGAAGAACGTGTTGCCTTCTTAGACTTCTTTTTCTTGTGACCCTAGAGTTCAGAGGACTTGGAATGGGACAAGGAGAATTGGTGATGACTCTTGAACGAGACCAGGAGTGACAGAGAGTCGAGCGCTGGACCGCCATGAGCTTTAGGGACCGCTCCCTCAAAGCCTTTGGGTTCATGGCCCGACACTCGAAGCACGACTTCGGTTGTGGTCATGCTCCAGACACCAAAGACAGACGAGATGCGCATCCGTTACTGGCATCATACGGTGACAGGATTTGCAGGGTTTAAAACCGGTCTTCCGTGAAATTCCTCGACACATCCAAAACTCATCAAAGAGTATTCAACAAAAGTGTCACAGTTAGTAAAAAAATGTCTAGGGGTAGCTCTTCCTTGGATCTGCGCATAGGCTGGTGTGAAAAAAAACTGACGTCAGCGTGCCGGGGTGGCACCTATATACGACCGCGACGTCATCACGGCAACCACAATGCCAACGACGCATGAGGAGTCAACCAACACCACCTGACGGCATGCAGGGGTACTGCTTGAACAAAAATCTCCGGATCAAGTCTGGCGCCTGGGGGAAATTCTAAGGTAAGGAATCTGCAACTAGAAGTCTCTATCATATAGAGTGATATTGCTATTTTCATGGGAATCACCACTGTCCCTCCAGCTGGACCCATAGGAGCTTGTCTTATGTGTTTAAGTTCAATCCTTGTGTGTGCCTTATGGTCCAGATACAGAAAAGCTCCTTCTTTCTCTTTCCTTTGGGGTTTGCCGGGTGACTATCTGTAAGAGTAATCTGCACGGAGATGTTCAGTTTCTCTATACAGTAGCTGTGGGAAGTTCTGAGGCCTACATTGTGTACAATGCTAATGGTAACCTAGTTTTTTGTCCATCATTAGTTCCTTTTCTTGTATGTAGACATTATGGTTGTGAGAGAGCATAACTTGGCTGTGCCATTATGTGTTCTTGAGGTAACATGAAGATGTAATCAATGACAAATATATATTGTGTTCAAATGTATCCATGTTAATGTGGTGCATCAAAAAGTCATATTTCTGAGGTGCACTTATAGAATACTTAAGTAGAATTGTAGAGAGGATATATGCATGTTTTGTAATAACACTTACTGAATGGAAAATAACACATGTATATTCTTATATTCAACGTATTGGGATTATGGTATCATTGTTAACTGCTATACCAATACATTTATTCATCATTTATTGTACTTATGAAGTGAAATGCAAGTATAACTATGTAGTCGAATGTGCATTTAATTCTATGTTAAATTGACATAAGAAGGCATGAAATGTATTTCCATGTTTAACCTTCAATGTGGAGTTTTGCTCGTGTTGCATTTTCTTTATTTGCAGGTGCAGCTGCACAAGTCTACAGTTAATGAGAGGCTTGTTGATGGAATGAAAGGCTTGTTGTTGGTTTGAAATTAAGGTGTATGGCATGGTATGTTGGCAAGGACGAGAAGTGCTAACTAGAGGATATGAAGATGAACTTCCCTCCAATGTCCTGGACACGGGAGGCGTCCAAGGTCATCCTGATGTTTAGTTCATGATATGAAAGCCTAATGGGAGTTGCAAGTTTCAAACTTTGAGCGGAAGGTGGAAAACTACTGATGATAATGATGTAAACTCTCAAATGTTCTGCAAGGCCTAAAGTGGAGTTTAGCAAGTTAGATGAGGCAGTCCCTTTTTACCCTTAACTAGAGCGATCCCTTAAGACATCAAAGGGGTACAGATCTCTCTACTATAATTTGGCTACAGTAGCTTTGTGCTAAGCAAATCTGTCTCTTGCAGAACCTCTACTGATGTTTTTGTTAGGCTGACACTTTTGTTTATAATTCTATTCCCTATATTTCTGGAGAAATCTTACGTTTCCCTTTAGCTTAATTACATTTAGATTTAATTAGTTTTCAAATGGTTAGACAGGAGGATCACAATTTGGACTATGATCATCAAGTATTTTTTACTGTCTTTTGCATTTCCGCAACTGGACTATTGGTAATGTCTTATGCTTGTATGATTTAACCTGATTAGATGATTTGATTCACCTTTGGCGATTCTGCTCCTGTACAGTACGTTTCTGAGACTCATTTACATAAGTCTGTCTTTGAATTTGTAATAAAACCTTTGAACTTTAATTTCTGCCTCTGGGATTCAATGTGTGGCCAAATGGTATACACTGTAAATTGATAAAAAATATTTAATTGTTTCTCCTTACCTCTCAAACTCCTAAGAAAATTCAACTGAACTAGAAAAATGTGAACATGGGCCAGATGCGTTCTCTTTTGTCTTGCCTTCTCTGTCCTGTTCCTGGCCCTGCCCCACACCCTGTGTGTGCCTGCTCTTTCCTCGTGCATGTTTTAGCCTGCTCCTTTGTATCTGAATACCAACTCTCAACTTTAAAGTCTGATATTTCATGACCTGAATGGGTACTCCTCCAAGGTTCCACTTGCACATAATTTAAGCTTCCTGTGGTGTTGTACTTGCCATGAATGCCACACTATTGTGGACCAGAATCAGGATATGCTTCTGGTATAGCTGTTGGGTATTGTTGTCTACTTGGATAGTGTAAAATATTGGTGCAGTGGTGAAAGGAATTGACCTGGAGGGATTGACAAAGGGTTGAGAAGTAAATAACTGAGGTCCACTACTCAGTTCACTACTAGCTCCAAGACTAATGAGTTCTAGTCTTTGTAAAACCTAACTATATTAATAAATCCATGAGTTCATTATCTTGAATGTGTCACAACGTATTATCGTTGAAAGAAATGTGAACTCCTGAGCATGAATGTGTTAGCTTATGGCAAATGTATTTATCTGTTTTTCGAGCACTTGTTATAATAATTTTATTAATTTGGCGGCACCGATTATTTACAAGTCATTAGTTTTACAGATACTACCCAAATGTATAACTTATAATAAACTCAAAATATCTGCAAACTTACTTGGTAAAATGATCACATCGTCTCCTGCAGATGGAACACTGTAGTTACTGCCAGCCCATCCAGGCTCCACGCCTTGCCAAGATTCTGGGAGAGACCACTTTAAAACAATATTTGATGACAGGGAGGGCCCTACAAAAGAGATAACAATAAGAGGAGAGTTTACTTTTAAGTCTGGCACACAAAACTCAAGATTTTGTTTGTTTCAATATATATTTGAAAGCAACTACTTAAGTGTTTTTATACAAAACAAAATACAGACTGCCATGTATCTATGATGCAAAAGCCATTAACATTTCTAGTTAGTGAAAATGTCTATGGTTAGCACTGGAAAACTGTTAAACTAACCACTACTCCAGCAGACACCATGAAGACTCAGAGTCACTGTTCCAGATCATTTTGAGGTCATTAAAAAGGTTCCATGGGAGATACACTTCTGCATTTTTTATCACAATAAACAAAGGGTCATACTCATAAAAAAGTGGTAAATCTGCACCTGCTCTGGCAGCTTGAAGGGGCATATGAGTAATCTGCTTCCGGTTCTGGTGCTCAATGAGTGAAGTGCCACCAGGACACTCTGTGAGTAGCTGTGCACTCTATAAATTTATTGATTGATTCGTTTTGGAATCCAACAACACCTCAAGTAATTCACATGGAAAACTGTGCATGGTACAAGTGTCCATGCGGTTTCTTTTCGAAATCACACAATTTCTAATTTGAGGATACATTCCCTCTCGACAGAGGTTGCCATGGTGGAGAACTCCATAAACAGGGCACACATTTGCTTTCCTCCAAGGGCAAATTATTTTTTCCATGGGATGGCCCCGTCTCCTGCCCCATGCCAAATTTGGGGTGATCCATTCTCATTTCACCCAGGAACGGGAGTTATGCAGCCTTGTGTTGAAGTATATTTCCAACTATCTCCAGGGTGGTTGGGGCAGGATTGTACTTTGGGAATTCTGACAAACATTCATGCTTGTGGGCATCCCCAAACATTGAAAGTATACCATGCTTTAAAACGCCCACCCCTTGTATGGGATTTACAGCTGTGGAGCTCTGCTCTCGTGACGGAGACTTCCACCCACAAAAAGAGCTGACGTCTGTCTGCATCCCATTGTTAAGCAGGTGAAAAAAAGACAAATTGGGTCATAAATTCAAGTTTTCATTCAAATGTACCTGTTTAAATTGAGCCCAAATGTGTGCATTTTCAGATTTTAGATCTTGCAGAATAAAGACAGTATCATCGTTGCTACTGGTAAATCGATTATGTTCTGTTGTACCCATATCTCTACAAAAGTAACAGTCACACAGAAACGTGCTGAGTCAAAATAGAGGTTGTTGGAATCTAATAAAAAATAGTTGTCGGTATTAAAGAAGGTGTCCAACTGTATTCATATTTTCATTCTCGAGTATATCCATATGAAAGTGCCATTAGAATTTAGGGTTTAATCTTTGAATTATAACATAAATAAACTCTTCTTAGGCCATGTATTGAGTACTGGAACCTGTTGCTTTCTTTGGATGCCATACCAATATTCACCTGATGCTCTAAGCACCTCTCAAACAAATTGTACCGCCCGCTATTGATGCACTAAAGATGAGAAACAGTTCTCAACACAAATGCAAAAAATGAGTTGGAGAGTGAAAGCCGGACTGTCTAACCCCATCTTCTTTCATTATGATGATACTATTACATCATCAGAGAAACAAAGCAATTCACCTACAAATCTGTCATGTACATGGGTGGGTCAGGAGCCACATCAGTAATGGTTGACTCGCCACCGATTCCCACCAAGAATCTCCAGATGTCTTATAACGGGGCATCAATATGGGGCCAGTAAAGAATGCATCATACAATCATAATCCATTCAGATTTTATGGCAAGACCCGGAGGATAACACTATGCATCATCCTTTATTGCCACTACTCACAGCAGCCTTGGTCTCTTGCTGGTACTACTATCTCAGATGTTCTACGATGTGATTTGGAAGTAAAACTACCTTTTCCCTGCACTGATCACTAAATTGAACACTCTCTAATCACGCGCCCCGTGCAGATTCCCAAGAAGGCAGCAGCAAGTTGGCTGACCTGTCTACTCTCCACACGATTTCACCCCAAAATGCATTTATTCACTCATTCATTTATTAATTCAATCCAACTTCTCATGGGGCCTGTTCTGGAGACTCCTAAACGGTTTCTGGAACCATGACAGCATTCCTATCAATGTACATTTTGAGCTATATACTTATCGGAAAAGCTGGCCAAGTTCCAGCTTGTAATTTAAATAACATTTTGGTACCCTCTAAACCCTTTTATCCAGCCAACCCCAGCCCATTACTGTCATATAATCTTGGTATGAATCAGAATTGCAAAATGGGCAGAGAACCAAAAGTGTTTACAGCAGTAAAAGTAGGGTAGCAGTGTAATGGATAAAATGACCCTTGCATAATCTGTATTCTTTTTACATATTTTACCATTTTCAAACAATCATAAGTGTGTAAACTAGATGCACAATGCTGCCATTGCGTGAGTTTGCTGCACTACTGGTACATCAGACAAGCGGCAGAGGTTCTTCACATTCCTGGACATGAGACAAACCAATTCATATACAATCAATTTCAGAAAAAGGTGTAAAACCTTGAAATGCATAGAGGAAATACACAAAGGCCCTGGTTGTGAGTTGCACTGTACTGATGGGATACACATTTTGCACAGAAAAGTAATATTACTGTGCGGTAACGTCCCATCAGTACCGTGCAATTACAACCTAATCTCCATGGAATGGAGATTGACTATACTGACCCAATATACTAGGCAGAATTCCTCACAGTATTCCTTTCCCAGGGGCATCAATGCTCATATTTACCATCTGCTCTGAGCAGGCAGTAACTGTGAGCAGGGATACAGGTGTGGGATGAGGGAGGGGTGAAGCAGGATGGGAAGGCAGGAGTGAAAAGGTGGAAGAAATACCCTGGTGGGCCACACGGGTGGATCCCAAACTCTTACCTTGCCATAGAAAGACAGTGGGAGGGAAAGGGAACAGAGGCTTGAATCTTGTTGTAGCCAAAGCATCGAGCAATTGTATCAGCTGGTAATATCAGGTCTGGTGTTCTCACAAACCATTTAAGTTAGTGGCAGGCACAAGCTTCTATCATACCCAGAAACAGAGTAATAACAACACACATAGCTATCTCTACAAGCGTCCACAACTCAGACAAGAAATGCAGTGCAGGAAGCAGCAGTACACTTTCCTGAACAGGCACAACACAGAGAGCAAAAGGACATGGTTCAGACAGACAGTGTGTATAGTCTAGGCAAAAGCAATGCAAGGTTCTGTCGTATAGGACATGCAGAGTGGGAGAAGAGGAGGTGCATATCTCCCACTTACAGACTGAACAGTTATAGTTCCCTGAGATACAATAAAAAGCCAACAATCATGCAAACTGGTCCTGCATGCATGACACGCACACAATATGCAGTCAGGCTGTGGCTGCATACCTTTTGCTTCTTCTGCAAAGAGAGCGAGTAGCCACAAACAGCAGCTCTGCAGACTCGACAGTGGTGGTAATTTCTTTCCCAAAGTACCTGCCTTGGAAGAATGCACTTTTGGTAGAATGCCTGGTGGAGAATCCACAAATGTCATTTAACTGTATTATGTATGCCACAAGAGACGAGCAGATGAAATGTTAAACTGTGAATATATTGTCAGTGGTTGTCTCCCTAGCATGCATGGCGTTTTTTGACATCATATTGGAGAAATTATAGTTATCTTACCATGAAAGTCCACCACGATATCTATTGTGCTCTTTTACAGAGCTAACATCCTGGCTGATCATCCTTCTTAACCTGAGAAACAGATTCACCAGGTTGGTTTAACTCTGAACCTTAGTGGGCTTGATGTCAAAGCTTGTGGCTTCCACTTTAATGACGTGTCCCTCTCCTGGAGTACTGTACATAAGTTAGTTTATCACCAGAGGTGTGGACGGGGAATTCATTGTTTTTTGGTGGATGTTAGAAATTGGTTCTCTAGTTGGGAGAGGCATGCCCCCTGTCCAAGTAGGGACCCCAATACAAGTCAGGGTAAGTGAGATACAGACCCTAAATTAACCTATGCTCACCCTCTGATAGCTTGGCATAGAGCAGTCAGGCTTAACGTAAGAGGCAATGTGTAAAGTATTTGTGCAACACTTAAATTACAGTAACACAGTGAAAACACCACAAAAGGACTTCACGACAGTTTAAAAACATAGAGCATATTTATGTGAGTAAAACAAGACCAAAATGACAAAAATCCAATAAGTAGGAGTCAAGATATGAATTTGTAAAGATTAAGGCCCTCATTCTGACCCTGGCGGTCGGCGGAGAGACGGCGGTCGGACCGCGAACAGACCGGCGGTATTAAAAATGGCATTCTGACCGCGGCGGTCCCCGCCGCGACCGACCGCTACTTCTCCACTCCGACCGCCGCGGCGGTCATGACCGCGGGGCTGGAGTTTGCGCACTCCGGCCCGGCGGTCGTCCCAAGACCGCCAAGGGTATTATGACCCTGCCTACCGCCGCGGTTTCTTGCGGGCGGGAACCGCCGTGCGAACCATGGCGGTAAGCACTATCGGGGCCAGGGAATTCCTTCCCTGGCACTGATAGGGGTCTCCCCCACCCCCCACTACCCACCCGAGTCCTCCCCCCACACCCTCCACCCCCCTGCCACCCCCCAGAGGTGGTACGAACCCCCTCCCCACCCCCACCCCGACATGCACATACATGTACCGCGACATGCACACACCCCCAACATGCACATATACACACCCCCTACACACACATACACAACGGGGACACATACCCGCACACATACATGCCGACATGCGCACCTGCCGAACAGCACACATTACCCATAGACACAGCAGCACCCCCCGCCCGCATACACGCACTCACACACCCCCTCTACACACTCACACGCACACCCCCATGCACGCCCACATCACACAACACCCCCCCACCCCCTCCCCTCACGGACGATCAACTTACCTTGTGCGTTGGTCCTCTGGGAGGCGACGGGAGCCATAGGGACGTGACCGCCAACAGAAGACCGCCAACAGAAGACCGCCACACAGAAATGTGGGTCGTAATTCTGTGGGCGGTGTTCTGCTGGCGTGGCGGTGGAGGTTGACCAGTCTCCACTTTCCCGCCGACCGCCAGTGTGGCTGCTGGCGGTTTTCCGGCGGAACGCTCCCAGCGGTCAGAATGCGCACAGCGGCACACCGCCGCGGTCGGCGGTCTTCACCGCGGCGGTAACTCAGCGGTCTTGCGAAAAGACCGCCAAGGTCAGAATGAGGGCCTAAATGTGAAAACAGTGCTTAGAAGTCACTAGCGGTTCAAAAGGTTATTTGAGGTCACAAGGGACCAGTACAAATCCAAAGTTCAGGCTAACCCCAATAGAGGGTAGGCCGGCTACAGAACTCATGCAGGATCTGCTGAAGAAATACCCGGGATGGAGCTTTTGCCAGGAGTCCACTGCATCGTCATCGAGCACGCAAAGGGGGTCCCGTGTCGCTGCTAACCTCTGCTAAAGTTAATGCAATAAATGCATCGTCGTCAAGCCATGCAGAGCATCATCATTGAGCCACACAGGCTGTGGATCTGATGTTGTCGATTAGTCTCTGCGTTGGCGTCGAAAGACGATGCGCCCAAACTGCCAGGGCAGGTCCTCCGTGGACCGGAAACAAGCATCCTGGGACCGGTTTCGGGGTATAACCCCTCATCAGCCAGGCTAGCTTGAATCCAGTGGTGCAGTGAGTACAGGACCCACGTCTGGACATACCCTTCCCACTTGGGGCAACAAAGGCAAAAAGAGCAGCCTGGCTGATGGCGGGTGATACCCCGAAGCTTGTCCCAGGATGCTTCTTTCCAGTCCAGGGAGGACCTGGGTTGGCAGCTCGGGCTGGACTGTTCTCATGGGGAGCAGGGTGAAGACTGATTTGCATATAGCTGGCTGCAAACTGGGATGGTGCGGTGGGCAAAAACAATGATGGATTGAACCTAGATCTTTGTGACTGGGGGTGAATGTTTGCATTGTTCAGCATTCGGTCCAATATCTATTCTTTTCAACTTTATAAAAGTGGCATTTTCAGACTTGCAATTTAAAATCGGACTTCACCATAAATTGAGATTTTAAATTGTGAGTCCAGAGACACCAATCTCCACATTTCTATGTTGTCGGAATTGCTAATTACACTTATAGGATGTTTGAGGGGCATTCCAAATGTTAATCTGTGGGAGAAATAGGCCTTGAAGTAGTGAGAATGCATTTAAGAGTTTTTCACTACCTGGACATGCTAAACTTAAAAGTACATATCCAACCCTTTAAATACACTGCATCCTGTCCTTGAGGCCAACCTTAGGGGTGACGTATATATAATAAAAAGGAAAGTGTGGGCCTGGCAAGTGGGTGCACTGGCCAGGTCGAAATGGAAGTTTAAAACTGTATGCACAGGCTCTCCAGTGACAGGCCTGAGATGTTTATAGGGCTACTGTAGTGGGTGGCACAATCAGTGTGACTTGATGGTTCTTGATGGGCCATCAAGACAGGATGGAAGGGAAGAGCTGGCCACGGCCTCACAATTAAACCTGATTACGCTGTGTCCTCTCCTCACACAAAGGGCTGCATAGCCCCCTGTAGTGAGTCTGTTACCAGGACAGAAAGGGAGGACCTCTGTGAACTTCAAAGTCTTTTTTGAAGTCTACCCCACTTCAAAGGCACCACAGGGTATAAGAACTGGACCTCAGACCCTACTAACTTCTGGACCTATGGATACTATGGATACTCAGCCAGGAAGTACTGCTGTGCTGCTGACAGACTGCCACTCTGCTGGACCACTGCTCTGGAAGAACTGCTTTCTTTCTGTCCTGATCTGCTGCCCTCATTGCCTGGGTGAGAAGGCCTGGACCCTGTCACTTAAACCCAGAACCCAGAGTAACTCCAATGGCCAGCTGACTGGTCTCCTGTTTTTTTCTGAAGGAAGTCTCAGGATTCTTGGAAGCGGGCCTAAGGTGTTTGCTGCAGCTGAAATGACCCATCACCTCTGTTCCATGAATCAGAACCAGAGCATCAGCCCATTCCCTGGATCTGAGTCGATGCATTGCCTCTCCTGTGAGGATCAAACTCAGCACATCCCCATCTGACCTTCCACATCTGGGACCCGATGCACTGTCGCTGTGGCGTGGAGAAAATCGACACATCTTCACTTCTGTGTTGGAAAGAACGACGCTTCGCCCCCACTGGGGAGATCGATACTGATGCATCGCTTCAGCCTGCTACAAGTATCTTCGACATCAATGCATCCAGGATTAATGTACTTTTGCTCAGTGGGACTCACTGCCTCCCTGTAGCCAGCCTACACTCCATCGTGGTAAGCCTCAACTTTTGACTTTGTTGTGGTTCGGCAGGACCAGATTGCCCCTGAGAGAGAATAACTCAGTTGTGCCACTATGATTTTAAACATGAAATAAAAAAGCATTTATTTGCCTAAGTAAATGTGTGAAGTAGTTTTCATAATAATGGGATGCACTGAAATGTATACGAGTAAAGTGCACAATGAATATAACTTTATCTAATCGCATTTATTAATCGTACTGCAAGAATGTTTATGCTGTAGTATTTTAGAAATGATATTTCATAATCATTTTATATTCATGGTATTTATGAGAAATGTGTGAAAAATAATTTAAACTGAAGTACATTTATGTTTGTTTTAAGCTTGGCTTGAGTAAAGGCCTGATTTCTTTCTGTTTTAACCTTTGATGTGAAAGCTTGTTTACTGCATATTTTCCTAAAGCACAAGGTATCAGGATATGAGTTCGAGTTATCAGAGAGCTCATTGTGAGGGAAGATAAGAAGCGTTTTATCAAGGACGGAAAGAGTATTCTGATTTGGCAGCTGTAACTCTTCTGAAATTTCCAAGCGCGAGTCAAATGCCCCAGACTTCAGAAGGTTAAAGTGTCAACTGAAACTTGTGATTTGCAATTATGTTTTTGAAATCAAAGTTTTTGGCTGCGATGTCACCCTTGGAAGAATTAAGATTTAAGTGTAGTTTAGTTAGTGGTATTATTTAGACTCCCCCTGTCCTTTGCTGAGAGCGGACCTTTTTGAGGTACAGAACTCAGACTTTAATTTCTTTAGAATAGCTAGGAATGTAGAATTAATGGTTAGGTAGGAAAACTTGGATTTGGACTTGATGCATCAAACGTTTTTTTCTCATTTTCTGCATCATCGCATTGAACTTGTGGTATTGTATATGCTGATTAAATTCAATACTGTGCAACGCTTTGAATCTCCTTTAGTGATTCGTATATCTATACTATGATTTTGAGACTCATATATGTAAATTTGACTTTGCGTCTGAAATAAAGCCCTTTGAACTTTTTTTGGTTTCTGGTATTTCAAGTGTGGCCACAGGTTGCACTGTAAATTGTAGTGAGAAGCTTACTGTATGTCTCCTCACCCCTCGGAACAGGGAAAGGAAAGATTCATCGGACCTCAGATTTAGAAACATAGACTAGAGCTGGATCACCCTGGTTGGCCATTTTGGCTTCCAAGCGCTTTTCTACAGTCTATTCATTAAACATTCACATTTCAAGTTCTACTTATAGGTTTTTTTGTAATTTTTGCCTTGTTTAATTTATTAGATTAAGTTCTATATTTCTAACCAGGTGTGGTATCTTTTTGTGTGGATTTTTCACAGTTTTAGTGCTTGGAGTGTTGCACGAATACTTTACACAATTGCCTCTTCAGTAAAACCTGACTGCTCTGTGCATGATCTGATAATGCAATTGGTCCCATATAAGAATCTGTAATGTCTTGTACTAATGTATTCTCCAAGAAGTGATCAAAGGACACATACATTTTATGAATGGATGAAAAGAACCTGAATGCTAGCTCCTGCTGATGTTGTGGTCTCCAAAGGTCACAGAGAATCTTAGATGCTAGCCATGATTTGAAGTCCTCTGTTACTAATTCACATTAGCCATGCCATTGAGCAGAGCTATCAAAGGCATCTTCCATCACTATATTTACATTTCCCCCCAAAAAAAACACTCCTTCTGCCAATGCAAATACCCCTGAGACTATGATTTTTGGAAAAACTATTGATTAATTTAGATCATGTAATTAGGTAATTGTATATGTATGGTGTTTGATAATAAGCACAATTCTAATCTTCCTCACTGCCTTGTCCACTGTCACCCCCTGAACTAATCCTTTAAACCTAGCTGAAGGCTGAATGACCACCCTTGCCTTTTTGGCTCGGCCACAGAGAAGTGTTGCACTGGAAATCAGCTGGAAAGGAGTCTCAACCAATTTCACCATACCAAGTATGTCATCTGTATCACCACCCCACCCGATTCTTTGAAAACATTTGGAAAGCTAGGAGCTTCACTGGGGGGTGAGGGGGTTATACCCTTGATATTCAGGTTAACAATTTTCAACATTGAGCGCATGTTCGGTGAAGAAGACAGTACGTACTCCTGCTACTCTCTCCTTCATAACCATTTTCTGAGCCTGTAGTAAGCAATGCCCTGTGTAATTTATGGTATGAGAGAGATTCCCTTAAATTCTTCAAATAATCACCTTCCCTAGGATCTAAATAATCCAGATCCCAAACAGATGGAAACAACTAACTACTCTTTCTTAGTAGAGAAGCATAAGTCCACATTCACTAAGAAAATCCAACATACTCCCCTGCATGTCCAGCATCCGGTCCAATACCAATAGTTTGGTCCTAGTCTTCTGAAGCTTCCACTCTTAGATCTGATACACTACTGATTGTCTTTGCCCTGCTGGAGCACCTCAATGTGAGCCTGTTGTCATACATGCTAGAGGTGTGTCTTCTTCATTGTAAGTGTTGGTGATTTGCTCCATACTTACCCTTTAGGGGATCACAAGCAGAGATCACTGCCACCTTCAAGTCTCTCCTCTCGTCCCAGATTTTCTTTTGCCTCTGCCCAGCTATGGACCATATCTTTACTTTTCTCCCAATTAAAATCAGTCAGATAGGGAAGCTCAATTGGTACAATATATTCCAGCTTCCAGGTGATATGTAATGGGTTTCTTAAGAGCTCTTTTTCGTTTTAACATTGACGCATCCAAGTCTTGGAACAACTGAATTCCACATCTCTCAAAACATATCTTGTACTTTGTACTATCACCACAATTTCTTCCTTCCCATCAGAGAAATGGACTCTTGTCAGAATGTTCAGGGTTTTTTTTCATCCTACTGCCCGTCCGGCCACCCTGTGGGCACGATTAAGCCAACTAGGACTTCCATTGATGTCACTTCTACTTGAGTGCAGATTGTTTAAGACATAGGCCCTCATTACAACCCTGGCGGTCGGTGATAAAGCAGCGGTAATACCGCCAACAGGCCAGCGGAAAAAAAATTGAATTATGACCACGGCAGAAACTGCTCAGACAGACAGCCACTTTAACACACCGACCGCCACGGCGGTAACAACTAGCACCACAGTGGTAACCACCAACAGCCAGGCGGATGTACTGCCCACCATAGTAAGACAGGCCTATCTGCCACCTTTTCCGGGGCAGTACCAACGACATCAAAAGCACGGCGGAAACAGAACACAGAAGTCAAAGGACTCACCTCTGGAGACTCAGGGAACAACCACCATGCCATGGAGCCCGAGTTGCACATATTTCCCATGCTCGTATACCTTTTCCTTAGTTATGAACAACAACGCCAGCGAAGACAGCTACGGTGAGTACTGCCGCCTAGCACACAAGGGAGGGGGGTAGGAAAAAGAGAGTGACACACACACACAACACGCATCACTACCACCCCCAACACCACACACACAACCAGATGCAGTAACATTACATATCCACCCCGTACTCCTCAGGAATAATGCAAGGACAAAATGATTTGAAGAAAGTGAGTGTAATACGATAAAAGAACATGAAGAAGTGCATCAAAATACAAACGTATATACATATTTGCAAATATGGGGACACTGCCCAGTCCTCAATGTCCGTGGGCCACAGGGCCACATCATATAGGCCAAGGCCCCACCTCACTCCAGCAACAACACGGAAAGAACACTGCAGGGGCATCAGGTCAAAAATGCACAGGCACCTAAGGGGGATGGGGAATGGGGGGGCACCTCAGCCAGAAGATGGTACAACACCACTGGCCCTGGAGGGGGCAACATGCCCTGTGGGAGGTCCTGGGGAGTGCAAGGTCACAGTCTCTCAAGTGGGTGGTTTGCACACTGCTTGGTCCTGGGGAGTGCAAGGCCACAGTCTATCAAGTGGGTGGTTTGCCCACTGCTTAGTCCTGAGGAGGGCAAGGCCACAGTCTCTCAAGTGGGTGGTTTGCCCACTGCTTGGTCCTGGGGAGTGCAAGGCCACAGTTTCTCAAGTGGATGGGTTGCCCACTGCTTGGTCCTGGGGAGTGAAAGGCCACAGTCTCTCAAGTGGATGGCCTCTCCACTGGTTCTGGAGGGGGTCTTGTGCCCAGTGTGCTTCATCCTGGGAAGGATGGGGTGAGTGGATGGCTTCTTCCACTGGTTCTGGAGGGGGCCTTGTGCCCAGTGTGCTTCATCCTGGAATGGATGGGGTGAGTGGATGGCTTCTTCCACTGGTTCTGGAGAGGGCACTGTGCCCTGTGATGCAGATCTTGGGGGGTGCAAGGTCACAGTCTCTCACCTGGGTGTCGGACCCACAGGATTTGCAGGGGCCAGGATGCACAGCAGCCCATGGAGGTAGGAGTACACACTGTCAACCAGCGGTGACGGCTGCTCAGTGGTGACAGTGGCGGGGCTGGTGTTGGTGCTGGCAGTGATGGGGGAAGGCTCCAGCCCATCCCCTGCAGCCTCAGATGGCTGCCCACTGGGGCTGCTGCTGCTGCAGTGGTGCTGGTGGCGGTGCTGGCAGTGGTGGGGGGAGGCTCCAGGCCATCCCCTGCAGCCACAGACAGCTGCCCACTGGGGCTGCTGCTGGCAGTGGTGTGGTGGCGGTGCTGGCGGCGGTGCTGGTGGCAGTGCTGGCAGTGGTGGGGGGAGGCTCCAGCCCTTCCCCTGCAGCCTTGGATGGCTGAACCACCATGGTTGGTGGTGGGGGCTCAGAATGAGTCCCAGCAACAGGCCTCCTGCCCTTCCTGTCTGATGGTGCAGGCCCCTTGCCCTTTCTGTCAGCAGCCAGGGATTGCCCCTTGCCCTTCCCTCCTGCAGCTAGTAGTGCCTCCTTGCCCTTCCTAGACGCTGCTGGTGGTGCCTCCTTGTCCTTCCCTACTACAGCTGGTGGTGCCTCCTTGCCCTTCCCTGTCGCAGCTGGTGGTGCCTCCTTGCCCTTCCTTGATGAACCTGGCGCAGGCACCCTGTCAGTGTTGCTGCCGGTGCCCGGGATCCTCTCCTACCTGCAGTAGCTGTCGACACTACTGTGGCCGTGGACTGGGTGGCTAAGGTGCTCGTCTAGGTTCTGACTACCCTGGCCACAACAAGCACGCGGGGTGGGGGAAAGTGGTAAGGAAGAGGTCAACGGTGGAAAGGAAAAACTTCTTAGGGACAAT
Source organism: Pleurodeles waltl (assembly GCF_031143425.1). NCBI lineage: Eukaryota > Metazoa > Chordata > Amphibia > Caudata > Salamandridae > Pleurodeles > Pleurodeles waltl. The sequence continues at coordinate 1,748,751,837 of NC_090444.1, forward strand.
GGGGCGGGAAGAGGATGAAGGTTTGGGAGTGGAGGAAGAGGAAGTGGTTGCAGGAGGTGTCTGTCTTCTGTGTTTGGGTGCAGGTGCATGGGCTGGATGCTGTTGTGAGGTGGATGGCTGTTGGGTGTCTGAGTGTTTGCGTTTGTGTACTTTGGGAGGAGGGGGCACAGACAGTGGGAGAAGACACAGGGGACGTGTGCATGGAAGTGGGGGTGGTGACTGCCAGTTAGGGGCGTGTAGTGACAGGCGTGATGGTGGTAGTGGATGAGGATGTAGTGCATGCAGGTGGGAGTGTAGATGCTACTGGGAGGGAGGTGACGAGGAGGAGGAGGGGAACACAGTGGAGGCAGTGGATGTTGGTATGTCTGCATCTGGATAGTGTTTGTGTGAGTGCCTGTGGGATGATGTGTGGTGCTTGTGTTTGCCTGAACCACTCCTGTGTGTTGTCCTGGGTGCATGCTGGTCTGCCTGTGTGCTTGGGATAGGTTGGGGTTGAGGGGAATGGTATTGGGTAGAGGACGTTGGAGAGGGAAGGCTAGAAACAGGGACAATGGCTTCCATCAGGGAGGAGGACAGAGCCTGGATTGATCTCTGTTGGGCCGCCATGTTGCAAATGGGCTGCCAGCCCCTCGATGACATTCACAATGGTTGACTGCCCAACAGAGATGGATCGCAGGAGGTCAATAGCCTCCTCACTCAGGGCAGCAGGGCTAACTGGGGCAGGGCCTGAGGTTCCTGGGGTGAAGGAGATGCCCACCCTCCTGGGTGAGCGGGCACGGGAAACACGCTGAGGGGCTGCTGGGAGGGTGGTGCTGGTACGGCGGTTGGCGGCTGTACCTGTAGTTGGGGTGGGCACAGAGGTGTCCGCCAAAACCAGGGAGCTTCCATTGGAGGAGGTATCACTGTCAGTACTGTCCCCTCCTGTCTCCGCCGTGGTGAGTCCCTCGCCCTCCGTCCCACTGGTGCTCTCACAGTCGGTGTATTCAGCCTCCTGGGCCCTGTGGGATGCAGCTCTCCCCGTCGCCGGTGCCTCTGCTCCTCTGCCAGATGATGCTAATGCACATAAGGACAGGGTGACAAAACAAAAAGAGGGGGGGGGGGAGACAAAGGATACCCTTGGTCAATGGCTGCAACAACACCACAGTTGGGGTACACAGCCCACACATAGACACAGGGAACAGCTCTACCCACTAGGCAATGCACTAACAGTCACAATGCTAGTCCCTAGCCCATGGACAAGGATACCTAACGCCAATTGCAACATACCTGAGACCCACAGACACCTGCCCAGTAGTGGATGCCTACTAGCTTGGTTGGAGGAGGATGACATCAGAACCATCTCAACATGGGCCCTACCCCCAATGTCCGGCCCTGCCTATGGGCACCCACAGGCCCACATCCCACACCCGAATGCCACCCCACCACGTGCAAGTAGTATATTGTGGCACTGTACTCACCCCCTTGTGGCTGCTGTGATGCCCACAAGTGCCCATCCAGCTCCTGATAGGCCACCACCAGTATGGGGGCCATCAGAGGGGTCAGGGTTCGATGCGCACCCCTTCCTCATTGGGAGGCCATCCCTAGCTGGCCCTCCACCATCTTCAGTGCCCAGCGTCTCAGGTCCTCCCACTGTTTCCGACAGTGGGTGCTCTGCCTGCCGTACACCCCCAGGGTCTGCACGTCCTTGGTAATGACACGCCATATACCCTATTTCTAATGGGCGTTGACCTGCATAGAAATACACATAGGAAAAGGTATCAGTCCGACCGTCCTGCCTGTTACACTCATGGCCCACCATAGCCCTCACATCCCCTTACGCACAGACATTGCCCACCATACGCTGCCCAGTGTCCTTCCACCTACCCTCCCCACACACGAGGCCTTCACACAAACCACTCCACGCAATCATGCCCCATGCATCGTGCTCGCAGTGTACTCACCTGTTGGTGTGGAGGCCCATACAGCATTCAGTACTGGGGTAGACCCCATCCACCAGTCTCTTCAACTCCGCAGCGGTGAAGGCAGGGGCCCTTTCCCCAGTGACACGAGCCATGGTCGGTTCCAGACACAGGTCACAGCACCACCTGCAGTTTAGGTCCTCTCCTGTTGAAGGTCAGGTAGCAAGTGAGTGAACAGATAGAAAAGGTGGCCACGTCCGCGGCGGTGCTTACCGTCACCGCCGGCATACATCACCATTGGCAACTGTAACCCATAGAGCCCAATGGTATCCAATGAGGAGTTGCATGGCAGTTCTCAACCACCTCCCGCAACTGCGCCCAACATCAGCGAAATTACCTCATTTCCACATGTCTCTCCATACAGGACAGGCGGACGCCATTTCAAGGGGGGCAGGCCATGGCACCTAGCTCACAGTACACATAGGCACCATTTGAGCCTATCCAACAATATACTGTTACAGTCACAACATGCAATGCAGTGTAGTGTTTGTAAATATAGAATACTGACCAGCTGCTCACCGTTTGCCCCCTAGATTGCAACCGCTGCAGATGAATAAGAGTTGGAGACATCCCCCCATGTACAGGCCCCTGCTGGACTTGGCAACAATGGAGGACAGACACATTATCCTCACCTATAGACTGGAAAGGGCCACAATCACAGAGCTGTGTGCCCAATTGGAGCCTGACCTCATATCTGCTATCTGTCACCCCACCGGGATCCACCCTCTTGTGCAAGTGCTCTCAGTGCTCCATTTTCTGGCAAGTGGCTCCTTCCAAGTGACAGTGGGCTTGGCAGGAATGTCTCAGCCAATGTTCTCAATAGTGCTTAGTTCTGACCAGAGTGTTTTCTGCCCTGATTAAACACATGCGCAGCTACATCGTTTTCCCCCAGGTGGAGGATTTGGCCACAGTGAAAGCTTATTTCTATGCAATGGGACATATCCCGAACATTATTGGGGCAATAGATGGTACACATATAGCATTTGTCCTCCCCCCGGAGAAATGAACAGGTGTTCAGAAATCGAAAGAGCTTTCACTCCATGAATGTTCAGATAGTGTGGCTGGCGGACCAGTACATCTCCCATGTCAATGCGAAGTATCCTGAGTCTGTGGATGATGCCTTTATCCTGAGGAATAGCAGCATCCCATATGTGATGGCTCATCTCCAGAGGCACCGTATGTGGCTAATAGGTGAGCCCTTGTTCCCACCCAGTAGGTGTTGGTGTATGGGTATGTTGTGGGCCATAAGGGTTAGTGTGTGTCTAACAGCTGTCCCTCGATATTTGCAGGTGACTCTGGTTACCCCAACCTGTCATGGCTACTGAACCCTGTGCGGAATCCCAGGACAAGGGCAGAGGAACGTTACAATGAGGCACATGAGAGAACAAAAAGAATAATAGAAAGGACATTCGGCCTCCTGAAGGGAAGGTTTTGTTGCCTCCATCTAACAGGTGGATCCCTGTACTACTCACCCACGAAGGTGTGCCAGATCATCGTGACATGCTGTATGTTGCACAACCTTGCCTTATGTTGCCAGGAGCTTTTTCTGCAGGAGGATGGGCGTGTGGCAGCAGTGGACCCTGTGGACAGGGAAGATGAGGAGGCACAGGATGAGGACATCAGAAGTGCAATAATACTTCCAATACTTCCAATGACACATAGGTAATACACTGTAATTTCACTGTACATTGAAATTTTTGTGTTTGACATTGTCACTGGCAGGCTGATGTTCCCACTTCTATGGCCACTTACTGTACCCTTTGGCATCTCTATTTTCAGATATTTGTGCCCCACTATCGCACCCTGTGTGTTGACTGCAGCCAACTGCAGGTCATTCCTATGTATACATTACTATACAGTTGTATTGCAGTGTTTAAAGCTTGTTAAACAAATACATAGTTCAATCATTTGACAGACTCCATACTTGTATTTATTCAAATGGTGTTTATTTAAGTGCTAAGAAATAGAGGGGATGTGCAATGGGCTGGGGTGATGGTAGAGGACTGTCCAGGATAGAGCCCAGTCTTTTTGTATCACAGGTGCATTGTCCAAGGGGACATAGGAAGTGGAGCAATGGCAGTTCAAGCTGGGCACAGTGACAGAGTGGGACACAAGGGTGACAATCAGGAGAGTCTTATTTCCTGGCGGGGTCTTGGCAATAGTCTCTGGCCTCTGCCTGGATCACAGGGACCATATGCGGGGTGGTTCTCCTTCTGCAGGGGGTGCTGGTGGCCTGTTGTTCCTGTGGGCCTCCTGTCCACTAGTGGCAGCGGAGGTGGAAGGCTGTTTATCGGTTTGGCTAGTGTCAGGGGCCCGCTGGTGTGCCACTGCCTCCCTCATGGTGTTGGCCATGTCTGCCAGCACCCCTGTAATGGTGACCAGGGTGGTGTTGATGTCCTTCAAGTCCTCCCTGATCTCCAGGTACTGTCCCTCCTGCAGCCGCTGGGTCTCCTGCAACTTGTCAAGCATCTGGCCCATCGTCTCCTGGGAATGGTGGTATGCTCCCAGAGTGTTGGTGAGTGCCTCCTGAAGAGTCAGTTCCCTGGGCCTGTCCTCCCCCTGTCACACAGCAGTCCTCCCAGCTTCCCTGTTGTCCTGTGCCTCTGTCCCCTGAACCACGTGCCCACAGCCACTGACTCCAGGTCCCTGATCGTCCTGTGTTTGTGGTGTGCCCTGGGGTCCCTGTAGTGGTGGACACACTGCTGACTGACGTGTCCTGGGGACAGAGGTATGGGCCCGCTGGGTGGGTACTGTGCTGGTGTTTCCTGAAGGGGGAGGCTCTGTTGTGGTATGGGACTGTGCCAGGGTTACCGACTGTCCAGAGATCCCTGATGGGCCAGGTTGGTCATCCAGATCCAGGCGTCCAGAGCTGATGTCATCACTGTGGGCCTCTTCTGGGGGTGGACTTGATGTTGCTGGCACCTCCTCTCCGGTGACCCTGTGTGGGGGACCTGTGGGGATGTAAATGCAGTGTTACTGTTTCTGTGTGTGTCATCTTGTGCATGGGTGTGTTGCCCTGTATGGTTGTTATTGCCCTGTCAGCTTTGCCTTGTGTGAGTGGGTATTTTGTGGGCTAGGTGATTGTCTCTGGTGTGCATGCTTTAGTGATGGGTGTCCATGCAGGTCTGTGATGTGGGTCCGTGCATTGGTGTTACATGCAGGGCTTGGTATTGGGAGGGGTGGGTTGTGATGGTGGGGTGTGTGTGAGGTGATGAAGTGATGGGAGTGAGGGTAAGGGTGGGGGTTTGTGATGGCATGCAGGTAGGGGGGTGATAGTAATAGAGATTTGACTTACCAGAGTCCAGTCCTCCTCCTACTCCGGCCAGGCCCTCAGGATGCATGATTGCCAAGACTTGCTCCTCCCATGTTGTTAGTTCTGGGGGAGGAGGTGGGGGTCCACCGCCAGTCCTCTGTACAGCTATTTGGTGTCTTGCTGCTGTGGAACACACCTTCCCCCGTAGGTCGTTCCACCTCTTCCTGATGGCATCCCTTGTTCTGGGGTGTTGTCCAACGGCATTGACCCTATCCACGATTCTCCTCCATAGCTCCATCTTCCTAGCAATGGATGTCTGCTGCACCTGTGATCCGAATAGCTGTGGCTCTACCCAGATGATTTCCTCCACCATGACCCTTAGCTCCTCCTCTAAAAACCGGGGGTGTCGTTGTGGTGCCATGGGTGTAGTGTGAGTGGTGTGGGTAAGGGTGTGTGGGGTGCTGTGTTAGGGTGTGGATGGTGTATAGGTGATGGTGGTGTGTGTCTGTGGTCTTTTCTGTGGTCTTGCTATCTCTCTTGTGGCACTTGTTTGTAGTCGTAAAGGGTTGTGGGTAATGTGTGTGTGTTTTTTATAGTGGTGTGGGTGTGTGGGTGTGGTGTGTGTTTGGGTGTCAGGTGTGTGTTATTCAAATTGTCCAATGTGGTGTTGTTTTGTTTGTGTGTGTGTATTTTTAGTGCGGCGGTATGTACCGCAGTGATTTGTGGGTCATAATGCTGTGGGCATAGTTCTGTTGGCGTAACGGTGTGGGTTTTGCTACCGCCAGTTCATCACTGACCTTTGGGCTGGCGGACTTGTGTGTGTGGCTGTATAGTGACGGATTGCTATGTGTGTGTCATAATATGGGTAGGGGGTATTCCACTGCGGCGGCGGTATGTAGGCCGCAGTCGGCATGGCGTTAAGCGGTACTTATCACCAATGTCATAATGAGGGCCATATTCCTGTAATTTTTGCCTTCTGTGTTAGTGTCTGAAAGCACTATCCTCAAAATTCAGATCAGACAAGAGCAAGTATAGTTTCCACACTTCGCCAAACTCAAAGTCAATTCCACAAAACTACTGCAGAATTCTATAGTAGGCCTGAGGAAATGGGGCATGAGAGAGAAACAGATTCACTGCATATCGCTATATGCCTGGTTGCACAGTTGGGCCTCATCTACTTTACCAGAGTGTTGATATATAAAATGTAAAGGCGAGCTTCAGCATAACTATTGTTTAAATGCTGAGGTTTTGACTTGAAGTACTGCCTGTGATATACTCACTGACACTCCTTATTTCCACTCTTTATTATAATTTGAAACCCTTCTGTGCTGTAATAAAACAAAGGTTTGATTACAGTAACTGAATAACAATAAGGATTGCAATATGCTTGTGTACCAATGAGAGCCATCTCCAATATTAGGAAATAACATTTGGTACTCTGTTTCCATTTAGGGTAAAAAGTGGATCATGCAACTGTTGAGTAAATTAGCCTTTGGCTCACCTCTACAAGGTGTGTTTTTACACCCATTACAGACACAACTGAACTTAGTTCAATGCACCAGCACTGACTGTGAAAGGCAGGTTACTGTAGCCTTGCACAACTCCACCCAGTACATAAATGAGGTGGTATCAAAGCTTTTGGGTTACTAACGGGGAGCACTGGTAATCCAAACAGTTATTCACTAATGACTTAGACACTCAAGATCACTAGAAACAGAACATATATTTCAACATATTTATTTTAAAACATTTATTTTAAAATGCTGAGATCTAGTTCACATAAGATTGGCAACATCACAGAAGATAAAAAAAATGCAGCTAAGCTGTTCAATAATAGTGGAAACAGGGAAATCATACATCACAATTTATAGTCTACAGCCTCATTCTGCTATTTCTAGGCGCTATGCTACTTCTAGCAGATGAATAAATAATAAGACTGAGTTCTGGAGGTGGTGCGCATACCTGGACAACAGGAGTTGTTGTCTGTTTGGAATAGCTTGTGAGCTATTTTGAGCACGAGGTTTGGAGCTAGGACCTTGCACCAGTTCCTAAAGGCAGAATGGAATACTTTGCAGAGCCTCTAGGAGTCTTGATGGAGGCTTCTTCTGTCGAGATGTAATCTGGTGCTTTGCTCATCTGGATCTGGGCCCTGGATGTCGTTTCTCTCTTAACTAAGTGCTCCTTATATACTTTATCTTGTCACCTTTGGAATGTTTTGACATAATCCTAAAAATTAGTGGATGTACCAATAAGTTAAAAATCCATCAATGTACACTACATTTTTTGGGTTATGCTAGTTATTTGATCTTGAAAAAGGCACCTGTCCCAGACTGATATCGCAGTGGGGGTTTTGTTGATGTCTACATCTGAACAACTTCACACTTTTATAGTTCTTGGAAAGATATGCACATCTGCGTCAAAGGCAGACATGTTGATGATTCTGCAAAAATTGAGGAACATGGTGACTCCTGTTACCTAAAATTAAGATGGTGAAGCCCATTACCTAAGATGGATTTGGGGAATACTTAAAAGTGGAGTCAGGCCTTAACACTTTTACGTCATAATGACATGCAGTGTCGGGGCCAAAGGTAAACGAGCTGGGCAGGCAAATTAATATGGAGAGTATAGCTAAAATCAAATCCATCCTGTATGCGTTTAAGAACTTAAAACTAAAAGAAAGATGCCTAAAAGCATGTGATTAACGTAAATAAAATAATAGAATTATAGAGGGAAAACATCATAGGATTTATGACATTCCTGGAATAATTTCTAAGCTCAATAGTCACTAATTTATCACTGAATGTGTTATTCATTGATCTTGCTTACCATACAAATTCATTATACATTTACAAATTAAAAGCACATGCCAGAACCATGCATGTGATGAAATAGCAAATCATCACCTGAAAAATGTTCAATAACACATCTTGAAATTGAAATGAAAAAGGGGTCTCTGCGCTGGAAGACATGATCCTTACAACACAACATAAAAGCATTCATCAGTATTGCATGGATAGTTTCTACCGCTGGTCATGTATGTATTTACTATCTTTGATATCAGTATATCTTACAACAATACCTCTGTTCTGATATACTTTAACTGACATTTGCAATAGTTCACAACCCCCATGGTGAATTCCTAGAGTAATAAACAGTGCAATAAAGTTAAAAATCCCTATGGATGACTTTTATGAAACAAACAAGTGCTAGTGAACATGTAATGCCGATGGATGACTTGTTTTGAAACAAACAGGTGCTATAGAGTTCTTAATCTCTATGGATGACAAGCAAGTACCATATTGTTCACAATCCTTCTAGATGACTCCTTGTAAAACAACAAGTGCAAAGTCAATCCTTGCAAGATAGATCTCTGGTTCCCAGATGTTTTGTCAACTTCAAAGAAAACGGGTAACAGGAGTCCAACAACAGGTCATGGCTTCAGAAACTATGTATTATGGTGGGCTAGCAAGGATGCTATGGACCACACTGTGTGCGTCAAGATAATCACCACCTTCCGCATGTCTTGTGAGAGTCACGTGGGCCATTGGGACATGTAGCCCTTCTTGTCTTTGATTAGACATTTCACAAAATCCATCTTTCAGAGACGCAGAACTTCTGTACGGGCAGCACCACACCCTGCAGATCCTTCCATCCTACCCACCTTTTGAAGACATGAACTCTTATGAGCCTCAGAGTAGTGCATCATGCTGGAGCTGCGCACAGTGGTAAGCATGTCCTGTGTTGCATCCCAACAGTTACGTGGAACATCTGGTATGCCTATGTTATTACAGCTCAGTTTGTTGTCCAGCTCTTCTTGTTTGGCCAAAAGCATGTCCATTATGTCCCTCATTACCAGGGTTCTACTCTCCAGATATGGTTGTGTCAGTAGGTGCTTACCTACTGTATTCTCCAAGTTGTCTAGCTTATTGATAATAGCTTTGATGTCTCTTTGGAGGATCTGGTTGCAGTTTTTAAGGTCAGCTTTGATGAAGCTCTTCGGACTCCATATGCATCTGCCGGCACGCTCAAGGCGGTCACCTGCGGTGTGTCAGTAAGATTCTGCTGCCATTCCGAGGACTTGATTCTCTACCAGAGAATTCCTTCTGCTGCATGGGCATGAACCAGTCCCCAGTCTCACACCTGAAAGGACTGGTGATCTGGACTCCTGCCCTGTCTTTGTTGCCGGCAGATGTCTGCGCCTTCTCAGTGAGTCTGGGAGGATCAGTCCTGTTTATCTCATTCACATTTTAGCGAGGGCCGAATGTCACTCGCCCAAGCTTGCTGTGAGGCCTCTGCTGCATCACAAGATGGCAGGTGGCTTCCTAAGCAGGCCTGTTTCATTGCTTTTTCAAAGCCTCCTTCGTCCTCTAGAATTTTAGGACATTTTTTTTACTTATTTATAAATGAAAAACTATCCACATAAATATGAACACCTCAAAAAATGCACCCCGTAGTTATATTTTCCTTCCCTAAATAAAACACTACCCAACCGATTCCCCCAAAACTGCCACAACCGGTAACATTAAACAATCTTAATTATAAAGTACAAAATATATGAGCCCAAATATCTTGAGCACATTTAAACATACTTAAAATTGAAGTTATAGATTTTTCTAACCATTTATAATGAAATAATAGTTAATTAAAAGTTCAATAAAACACTACACAACCTGATTCTCAAAATAACCACAACCCCCAAAATTAACAATAGGAAACAAAAAAGCTACCTAACGAAAGTAATACATCTGGAAAAAGTGTTAATAAACATTAAAATTACAGCATTATATATAACTTTTATGCTCCACGATATTTTAGTAAGCGGTATTTTAAACACTGATATTGTTGCCAAACTAAAAAGCTATATTGTGTGTATATATACATATATATATCAAAAACTAAGTTGTCCTCATATGAAAGCGCACTCCCAACAGGTTATATAAACGGGAAGAAAAAGCAAAGCCAGCAACTCACAGTGAATTCTTTAAGCAGTTTCATTATTCCAGGCCTTAAGTTATAAAATCATGGTGCAGCCAGTGCTGGAGGTGTTCCAGGCATCTCTTTCTTACTGAAAAGACCGGCATGGCTTCAGCTTGTCTAATTACAGGCACCTGATTAGTCTCTTTGAATACCAGTCCGCCCCAGTGGGCCTCTCAAGTGAGTAACAGTGCATGCTGGTTGTGGTAGTCCTGCTATTTTATCTTTTTGCCCCAAGTGGGTTGCTGGAGCCAAACGAAATAATGAACCAAAGTGCAAAACCTTTGTAGGCGAATCCAAAGTAAAATTGTCAGATTTGCTGTGAATATCCCAACCTGATTGCTCTTATGTGACAATCCATTTTTAGTCACACAGACCTGCTTCGATGTGCAGTGGTGCTGCTTTCCCGACTGGACAGGCCGGTTAATTATCAAAAACGAAGTTGTCCTCATGTGAAAGCGCACTCCCAACAGGTTATATAAACGGGAAGAAAAAGCAAAGCCAGCAACTCACAGTGAATTCTTTAAGCAGTTTCATTATTCCAGGCCTTAAGTTATAAAATCATCTCTGGACACGTGTTTCAAGGTCAATCCTTTCTTCAGCAGAGAAAAATATAGAAGTGTTTCACCCTCGTAGGTGCAGCCAGTGCTGGAAGTGTTCCAGGCATTTCTTTCTTACTGAAAAGACCAGCATGGCTTCAGCTTGTCTAATTACAGGCACCTATATATATATATCATCACCAAAGAAAGAGACACGCACTCCGGAAGAATTCACTGGCAAGTTCATTTAATGACAGGCAGCAATGCTCAGGCAACATAAATCAGACTCCATGACGCGTTTCAACATCTCGTCTTTTTCAAATGGTTTTCAGTCTCTCTCCATGCCGTTGTAGGTTGCCTGCCTTTTCAGTGCACAGAGGCATTCTGGGATTTATACCTTCATCTCCCACACCTGGGAGCTTAATCATTCTGTGAGCATTTTGAAATACACAACAGGTAGGGCGAATCACGTTGATGCAGTGATAAGTAAATAATTGTATAGATTGTATTGTTAATCCTCACGATGCCAGTAGGAATGTTAATTATTTCAATGGTTAAACTCAACGCAATAAAACGTTCGTGTATATAATACAATGCCTGTAATGTTCCTCACAGAAATCCATTTCATGTTTTGCTTAGCCTCTGTGCACAATGACTACTAATGTTGAAATACTGAATCTCCGAACCCTGTATATAATTGAAAGGGTCGCATCGGTGCTGTGAAGCGTAAACTGAAGGGACATATGCTCACCATAATCCTTGATAAGACCTTCCCTCCAAATGCAATCTGGCGCAAGGGCGCATTAGAAGTTATTGACCTCCGGTCTGCTTAATCTTCCATGTATAGTACAAACGTAGGGGAAAAGTTTCTCCTCCCCAATATTGCTCTAAATGTATATTCCTTTCACAGAACCGGATGCTCCTGCTTATAAATAGTTCAAAAACAATGCGGTCTTCGAAGCAAGGCACTCTGGCTGCTGGTGCTGGTGTTAGGGTTAAGACCACGACCCTCAATATATCATCACCAAAGAAAGCAACACGCACTCCCAAAGAATTCACTGGCAAGTTCATTTAATGACAGGCAGCAATGCTCAGGCAACATAAATCAGACTCCATGACGCGTTGCAACATCTCGTCTTTTTCAAATGGTTTTCAGTCTCTCTCCATGCTGTTGTAGGTTGCCTGCCTTTTCAGTGCAAAGAGGCATTCTGGGATTTATGCCTTCATGTCCCACACCTGGGATACATACATATATATTGTTGGGCACTTTGAAAGCTGACTACATGGCATATCTGGGCCATGTTGGTGAGTTCTGCCCAGTGTAGTCTGATAGGTGGGAATGTGTGACGTGTCATTGTGGGAAGTGCTTTTTTGAGACCTGGGTTGACTGTGCACTATAGCTTTGCTAATGACAGCGCGCACAGTGGTCCTTCTGGCATGTTCTGCTGGCGGTTTCTGTGCTTGCTGTCACCAGCAAGTTGCCGTTCATTACTGCTTGGTGGCAGGAGTTTGGGTTTCCGTCATGTCATGGACAGCTACTCAATAAGAACGTATCCAGAGGGGCAGCAGAGTGCTGTGTCTATTACACCAAGAGATCATATTCCCAGGAGACACAGGAATTCAGATGGCATGATGAGCGGGAGCTATGCACACATTTTATGTCTGGGGGATGAGTGTAATTATACCAAATGAGTAAAAAGTGAGTAAAAAAACAAAGTTCAAAGTTGATGGACTGCAAACAGCTATGGGGACAGAATTCACTTTTCTACAATAGTTTAAAGTAGGCTTCTTATGGCCATGGGTTCTTGCTCCAGTCCGCTCTGATTCTCCTACAAAGCTGCGAAGAAAGGAAATCACCAATTGGGGGATTCCTAGTTGGATTACGGTCCCTAGCCAGAAGAGCATCCGGCACAAGAGAGGCGACCAGTGCTTAATTTGTAAATAAAAACGTGCCAGTGCCCAAAGTCCCCCTTTTAAATACGCGGCTGCTGCATTTAAATGTGCGAGGAAAGAATACTGAGGCAGCGTAATCCTGAGGCCATCTCTGGCCTCTTTAATCCATTTACAGCCACTCCCTGCACCTTCAGCTCACTCTTGCAGCTTTCTGCTTTCTACCTTTGTGACGCTTTTTCGTTTTTCTCTTCCTCCGTCTTTCTGATATGTGTCTTTATCTCGCAGAAAATGCTTGAGGCAGAAGAATAAGCGTCGTCCCTCAAAAATAAGTGTCGGTGCTCAGCACCAGAAACAACAAGCACAAATTAAGCACTGGAGGTGACAAAAGACACACATGGAAAGTTGCTTCCTAAAAGAAGAAGACTGATCAGGCCTGTCCCAGGACACCTTGCTTCCCTCATCCGGTCCCATGCGAGCCCCATACGTTCTATTAGATCCAGCAGAAACCGGTATTTAATTTTGAGGAAATCTACGTATTACTGAGTAAGGGCATCCTTCAATCATCGTCAGTCTTGTGCATAATTACTGCCTGACTGCGTGTTCATCCCGGTACAAAGCGTATGCAAAGGTCCTGGGCATGCCAACATTATAATTCCAATCGGCCTATAATGTATTTTTAATGATACGTAGATAATAATACATTCTTTTCAATACTTGAAAAAAGTGAAGTAGGCAGGTTCCATAATTTCTTTACATGTCATAACAAATTTCGTGAATTTTCCAAACACGTCGCAGCTGGCAGAGTGTCTCTTTTTATACAGGTGCATTTGTAAATCATGTTAGACAGAATTGAAAAGTGCTTGTGCATTTTGTGTCCTGTTATGCAAAGCCTGTCACATATATTATACGATTTGACAGCGTAGGCATCCCCCCAAAAAGGTTTCATCAGCTACAACCCCACCTGTTTGACAACCAAGAGTCAAGTGCATATTGCCTCTAATTAAATCTCAAATTAGACAAAAACCTGCCAACCTGCCAGTGCCTTATGTCTCAGAAACTCTCTGTAAAATGAAGTTTACAACAATCAAAGCCGTCTGCACAAGGAACACCCTCTGCCTGTCACTGCCTTTGTATAAGCATCTATAGGACAAACGGAAGCCACGTCACAAGGCGCCTTGAAGCTCGTGGCCTCTCTAGGGCAGCGACGTCCGTGTGCCTAGAAAGCGTGTCTCTGGTCTCAGATGTTTGAGGACGTTGGTTTTGACAGAGGCGGTCGGAAGGAAAAGAGAGAGATCCGTTGTACCCTTTTAGAAAACAGGGCATGGTGGGGATATTTTCATCATGCATAAGGGCTGGGCTATTGGACCTGGATCAAAGTACTGAGAAGTATTACAGGAGAATGGCAATCATTGTGGCGTGATTCACTTAGAACATTCTGTCAATAATTCCTAGATAAACCTTATGCATACTGCTAAAACCCTGAAGTCAGATTGCTGCTTGCCAATGAAGATACATATGAAGATTGCCCTGGCCAAAAAAAGTCTGCCTGCTGAAAGGTCAGAAAAGCTGCACGTTTATTGACCCATAATATCTTCAGAAGAATTTCTGCCCGCTGTGTAACTTCTATTCTTAGAAGAAAAGTAAGGAACATCCAAATAACAGAGGCACTGGAACCTGCCTGGAAGAAAAGCACCAAGAACTATGGCAACTGACACTTTGGCTGTGGTCCTGTCCGCAAGAGGAGAAAAGTCATTTCCATGCTGGAACTCATGGCCTGCTACCCAAGGGACATTCCATTCAGATCTGGGATCTTTTGCAGCATTAGAGAAGATGGTATAGAACATTTGGAAGAAGTTCTGAATAACTTACTGTTTGATTTATTTCCTCTCACGACATCGGTATTTGCTGTCAGTGAGTAACTGCATTTCACAATTATTAATCTCTTGTAGAACTATGTCTAGAGGGCGCTCTGTAGGCTAAGGGCAAAAAAGGAATGCACTGCTGCCACCTATTGACGTTTTTAAAGCTCATAGCCTGCTCAAGTATATGTTTAAGTTGTTACTTCTAGAGACTGTCTGGCTTGGACACACAGGAGCAGAAAGTAACCAGGTGCACCTGTACACTGGAACAACCTGTGGAAAATAAACACAGGTGCTGGACTGCCAAGAGTGTTAAGGAAGGGCTGAGCAGTCCATTCTGGAACAAGATGCAGACCTGGTCACGCAAAGATATAAGCAGATTCAATAGTAATTATTAGAAACAAATCATGTGTTCTACCTGTGGTCAACTATGCAAGAAGACTACAGCCTCGAAAAAGCACCTGAACCAAGCCTGGAAGAGTTCGGTCATTTGCAGACCAAGCAGGCAGTGCAACATATTGGTTCTATACCAGCTACAAGGAAAGAACTTGATAGATCACAGAGCTCTCCCAGGACCTAGCAGAATGTTTGAGTGTGTGGATTTACATACCAGGTTTTGTCAGGATCTGGACTGAACTAAGCCAATTATCTTGACTTTGGTGATGCCTCGGGCTTACACAACTCTTGCCTGTGGCCTGGTGCCACCTCCACATAGAGTAAACAACACATAAATAGGTGCTCTCGAGGGAGGAAAACGCTGAAGGGAAATAACCTCTAAGGGCAGATGGATAAAGAAGTTCATGGAACTAAACTACCCAAGACTTAGCAATGAAGAATCCAGACTCAGGAGACTTGGAGGAGAGACTTGTAGAATATTCTTGACTTCAAGGATAATCCTGATGATAAACAATGGGACAGAAATCTAGAGCAAGAGCCAAAGAACGTGTACAGCTGCATTATAATACATCATATCCTTAGTTCAGCAGACTTTTATACCCGGAAACATGAAGGGACATCACAGGCAATACAGACGACATCCGGGTTGGGAGGCAGTCATAGGAATCTATTACATCTACCATCCTGGACTTTGGAATAATGATGCAATCCACCTCTTCCTGGAAAGCTATATGACATGGAAGATTCCAAAAATGAGGAAGTGATATCTCAGGAAGTACAGGAGCTACCTTTTATTGAGAAGTAAGATTAGTGATCAACTGACCCCACCATGTTGAATTGAGAATGATGATACAGTGCAGAGGTACTCCCTCCTGGAAAACTATGGAACAGAGAAGACAACATAGAGGATTCCAGTAGGTAAATAAATGGCTTTCTGAAATAAAGACGTTTTCTCAAACACCATTTCCTACTAGGATGTTCCTTGCAGAGGTTTAAATTTTTAGGGGAAAAAGTTGAGTAGATCCACAAACCCACACAGCAGATTTGTGAACCCATAATACCATTATTGCATTCTGTGTGCTCTCCAGGCACAACAACATACTCAGCCCCCTCCCAAATCTCTAGGATTCTATGGAAATCATCCAAAAAGTTACACATCAACACAGAAGTATGTACATCAGAGACATCTTCCCAAGAGCGCTTGTTTGGAAACTGAAGTCTTCCATGCTAGATCTGTAAATCAAAAATATTATTAACTGCATATTCTAGTTGGCCTGGAAAAGATATAAGACTAGGAAAGAAAAGGACTGATGAAAATAACGCATTTTGATAGGTTTCAACTCGGATGCATGAAAGACAGAATGAATCGTCCTATTCAATAGCTGAGAAAACTGGAAGGTTACAGGATTGAAGCACTGAGTAAAATGAAATGCTCCAAAGAAATGAGAGTTTAACTTATTAAATGAGGTCAATATGGTACAAAGCATGAAGGCAACCAAACTTTATCTCCTAGGATGGTGTAGAAGATCTGTGGATATCAAAATATTTATAATCTATTCCTTAGATTGAAGTAAACTTTCTCTGCTCTTGAGTCTTTCGTTCTGTACATCATTGTTAAAATCAGCTGTGGCTGGATCCAATGGAGAGATATGTGGAGTGGAAATCAAGGCCCCACAAAATAATGGATAGACCTTAGTACCAATATGAATAAAGTTGCAGGAGAAATGTGCAAATGGATGAAAGAAAGTCTAATCCCTTTGGGTTGCAGTTCAGAAACACGGTAGGAGCTCTTCTTGACTCTGATTAGTTTGCTCAGCCTGACCATTAGTTTGAGGATGACAAATGAGCTATATTGATATGTAACATCTGGCAAAATGATCCCACAGCTCTTTTAGAAGCATTGAACTCAGCAATGAACTTTTTGGCTGGATTTGTGTGGCGCAAAATGGGTGGTTGAGTAAAGGCTTCCTTGAGTTTATAGAAGGCCTGCTCTTAAATATCACAATAAAAACCTTTGTGCAGATGTTCTTTTTCCAAGGTCCATATGCTCTTGCTAGTTCATTTGGCAAAACTGGAACGAAATGGCAGTGGAAATTCATGAATACGAAAAGATATGAGCATTTTTATTTGAAGTGGAAGAAGGCCAGTCCAGGGTCACAGAGATCTCTTACAGATTGACCGATAAAACTTGAGAGCTTAGTCAATAGGCAAGATATTCTACATCCAGTTTCTCAAACTCAAGCTTCACCAGTTTACAGAACAGCTAGAGCTGATGTAATCTGTACAGTGATGACATGTTCATTATGTTCAAAGGGAGTTCTTCATTAAATTGGGATGTCGTTGTGAATTTGGTTGTCAATTGCACAGTGCAGTTTCATTGCTAGACTTGTAGGATAGGTGTTACGGTTCTGAATTACATGGTGCTCATAGGACCTATGTACAATAATGTGGGCATGGCCCAGTTTCTGCATACTGCAGACACGTAATTGCTGGTCCCTTGATTGCTGAGCAGGGTATATGAAGCTTCTATTTTGAAGGCAGGCACATGGATGGTATTGAGTAATTGATTTAATTTTCAGTAATAAAAGTACTGATATGGACTGATTGGTATACATCAAATTATAAAGTTTATAAAGACATTTTCCAGGCCCTTGTATCTGTCATAGAGGTTGACAATTTCTGAAATGCATCAACGTGATCTTTATAAGAGCAGTTAATATTATAAAAAAAGATGATGGCTATTTAAAAAAATATATACAACCTTACAGGTGCCTTCAAAAGTAAAAGTGATCACAAAAATATTTTGTTACACTGTTCAATTGAAAGATACAAGGACGCAATCAAATCTATAGAAAGATTGTTTTATTTGAAGGAATTGATTAATCTTATGTATGATGGGTGGGATGAATAATTAAGGCTAAGTATTGATTATTTTGCACTATTTTCTCTGGGAGTAGAAATATTTACTTTTCCTAAACTTAAAGAGGTAAACAATTATTTTAATGATTTAATGGTGATTTTTAAACTGAGAAACCTGTACACCTTATAATATTTAAATGAATATTATGGTGAGGAAACATTTTTTGATATGCATCCAAAAGTGCACCATTGTTTTTCTTTTATTTTACAGTTGGTTCAATAAATTGGCAAAGAGGTGATCTATTCATCTCTGAAAGATTGCTGGCGCATTACAAAGCCCAAAGAGCATAACACAATGTTTGGAGTGACCAAAAGAAGTGCAAATCCTTTCTTCAATTCATCACAAAGCTTGATTTGTAAAAGTTGATAGTGGTGGAGGGTAGCGATTCTTGAAGATAGTCTTATTGAGACTTCAATAGTACATATGTGGTTTGAGTTCCTGAGATATGTTAGAAATAAAGAATGAAGATGCACCAGCAGGAGATATTAACAACCCACTCTCTGGATTTACCTGCAAATATCATCAGGATTTATTTTCAGACTCTTCTAGAGAATAGATTTGGCCAAAAGGCACAGAGGAACGAGGTTCAATTGGAATCACACAGTCATACTCCCTATGTGGTGTAGATTCAAGACATCAGGGGCATCTTTACAAGAAAGTGGCGATTCAGCTATGATGCACCACTTTTCTAGCGCCCCCTGAAGCTCCCTAACATCAAGATGTTAGTGCCGTATTTACAATATGGTGCACCATGGCGCACGTTAGCACAATAGTATCAACATTTTTTATGCCATTTGGCGCATTGGTTGACTAGGTCCAAAAATGATGTCCAGCAATGCGTGAGGAGGCCCACTGGAAACAATGGGAATCACATTAACACCTGCCTTGGGAAGGCATTAAAAATGAAGGGAAAAATGGCACAGTGAAATCTCATAAATGTCACAGCGCCATTTTTCCGGGCCTCCTAATAGGGGAATGACCCCCTTACATACATTATGCCTGGCGCAGGCATAATGTGGTGCAGGGGCTTACAAAGTGGCGCAATGCTTGCATTGTGCCACTTTGTAAATCTGGCACATGGAAAAGGCCTCCTTGAAGCTGCCTCAGTGTAAAAAAAATTACACTAGGGTGGCGCAAGGAGGCACTAGGGGCTTGTAAATATGCCCCTAGGTTTGTCAAAGATACCCAGAAAGACCTGCTAGTGGCTTGGAAGGGATGTAAGACTCACAACTATTTTTAATTAATCTTTCTTGGTTTAACCTTTTACAGAACAATAACCATCTGCTGAAAAATAGTGGTGTCATACTGATGTAGAGATTATGCCTTCTTAGCAAATGTAATTCAGAAGAGCAGCATAGTTAGGTGTAACAGTCTCAAAGCACATTTCCTTACGATCATCAAATGTCACAGATAGAGAACTAGTCCAGAAAGTGGCATACCATCAATAGTCTGGACATGTTCATGTTGCTTCTTGGGCATCTTTTTAAACCAGACTGAATCCCTATTCATTTCACTGGCTCCTTAATCCACTATAGCTGGAACATGGAAAAGAACTCCCTCTTCACTGCAAATAATAACTCAGAGAAGAAAAAGATGGGATTCAGAAGTATTCTAGGAAGTTGCAACAGAAGGAAGTTCATGCACACTCCCTTGCTCACAACGATGGATCTTGGTGCCTCCCCAAAAGGTCATGGAACATTACATGACATGCTAAACTAGATGTCCAGCCTTGCCATAATAAGTACATAGAATAGAGCTTCAGCTGCGCTTTCTCTCAGGCTACAACAAAGGGCCTTTGGATGCTCCAATCTGTATAGGGTCATCTTAAGAATGGAAGGTTTTAAGAGCCGTTCCTTGTACAATTTCTCTTGTCCATCTCTTCTTTCATTCAAACTTGTTCAAATACGAGCACTTGTGAAAAATTGGGTTGTTGATTGAGGGAGGTGAAACACAGAGTGAACTACAAAAAAGTTACAAAATTAACCTATGCTTAACCCTCTGGTAGCTTGGCACAAAACCAGTCAGGCTTAACGTAGAAGTACTGTGTAAAGTAGTTATGCAGTTCTTAAACAGTAATAAAGTGAAAACACAACACAAGAAAAATCCCACACTAATTTAGAAAAATAAAGTAAATGTTATAAGTTATTAGACACCAAAGTGAAAAAAATCCAATCAGTAGAACCGGAGTTATGAATTTTTAAAGTTTTAAGTGAAAAAGTGCTTAAAAGTTTAAAACGCCAAGCATGGACATCTAGTTGTGCAAGATCGGGGCAAAGTCGCCAGGTAGGGCCAACTGTGCCGGAGCATCACAGTGAAGGTTTCTACATCCAGACTTAGGGACTGATTGAGAGCTTGGCAGATGGGGTTACTCTGTCACAAACTTAATGGAGATCCTGTCGGCCAAAATTATGATTCCATTATAGTCTATGGACATCATAATACGTCGGATGGAATATCTGTAACCCCTCTGCCAAACTCTAAATAAGGCCCTTAGTCTCTTTTATGAAGGTTGAAAATCTCCATGAGACAAAGCTGCAGGCTGTAGCCAACAAGGGCTCCACGAGACCGGATACCTCCTCTGCAAGTAGCTGCTGAACAAGATTTGCTGCTGTGAAGTCAGGCCGACCGGCGATGCACCTTGGATAGATCAGTGAGGACGCTGGTCTTGGTCTTCTCTCAGAGCACTTTTTAGCAGGCAATATTCTAACTTCCAAGTTTTGGATTTGGTCAATATGGGCACCTTTAGCACCTCTTTGAACAGTCGAGGACTGCTAGGGCACCACCTGGAGGGTCTAGGATGACAAACAGTGGGGCAGGCCTCTAAGTGTTCAAGGCAGGCTCCGGGCAGCAAAGCAGTCCTCCAAGTGCCAGAAAGCAGTCTTGTAGATTACACAGCAGACTATACCTGCAAGCAGTCCTCTGAGAGTCCTTCGAAAGGTCCACAAAGTGAACTGAAGATTGGGTCTGAGGGCCCTATTTCCATACATGGTGCCCTCTTTGAAGTTGGCATAGGTTTCTAGAGGTTTTTCCTTGAAGTGGTTGGAATTTCCTGACTCCTCTGCCCTGGCTCCAAGCTGACAACAGAGACAGTGCGGAGGTGACAAGCTCTTTGGGTGAAGGCAGAGCACAGCCTATTCAAGATGGCCCATTCAGGCACACTTAATCCCTCTATTTTCTGATTGTCTGGGAGGAATTCACAAAGTCTAGCTGTCAGTTACACCCAGTCATGTGACCCACGGGAGGCTGCAGGCACATAATGTTAAGGGCAGAAAAATTGTAATTTTCAAAATTGTAATTTAAAATCCGAGTTTACCATTAAAGAGGATTTTTAATTACAATTTCATAGATATTAAAAATGCTATGCTTATCTATCTTCAGCTAAACGTTAGCAATTATGTAACATAATAAAGCGACCAAATGTTATCCTATGGGACAGGTAATCCTCACAGTAGTGAAAAATGAGTTTTTCACTACCAGAACATGTCAAACTTAAAAGTACATGTCAAATCTTTTAATTACGATGCACCCAGCCCAATGGACTACCTAGGGCCTATCTTACTGGTGACATATATGCAATGAAAAGAGGCATTTAAGGCGTGGCAAAGAGGTTATATTGCCAAGCCGAATTTGCAGTTCAAACTGCATTCAGGCTGCAATGGCAGGCCTGGGACATGTTTTAAGGGGCTACTTAAGTGGGTGGCACAATAAGTGCTACAGGATTATTTAATTTACAGGCCCTGGTTATATAGTATACCACTCTACAAGGGACTTTGGCACTGGTTAGCAGTGGTAAAGTGCACAGAGTGCTAAGGTTAAAAACAACAAAAAAACCTCAGGAAATATAGGAGGGGAGCAGGCGACACATTTGGGAAAAGACCACCTTAAGGCTGGCAAGTCTAACGTTGCCATTTCAGTTAAGTCAATGAGAGTAGCAGGTCAAGGAGAACGTATCAGCTCATTTCTGATTTCTTCCTTCAAACTCCCTCTGAATTACGGTTCCTTGTGGTTTATACAGATAGCCAACAAAACAAATAACTTAGGAAATTACATCAGAATTACCTTGTTGTATTTCAGATAAGGTTTCTTTGGCAGAAAACGCAGAGTCAGGTTTTTCAAATATCCTTTGAAATCCTTTACAAAGGTGGAATGGTCCAATAGACAAGGGTCAGAAGAAGTGACAAGAGAAGTAGCCCAGACAAGTGCATTTTTAGAATAGTAATTTGTTAAATATCCCAGTTTTAAAAACTCCAATTCAAACTGAGCTGGATGGAAGGTTAAATACACTGCTTATCATTTATTTAATTTCAACAGGTAACCTGAAAGCAAGGATCACCAGATGGGACTACTACAGGCAGAACCATTGCCCTAGAAGATAACATCATCATAAGAGGGAATTCTCATTCAATACCTGATGTAACGCTTGGATTTGTTGATGAATGGTTTGAGCCACTACAGAGTTGGGTCCAAAACAGCACTTTGATTGGAATCCATGATCAAAATATAACTGAAACTAAATCGACTGGTGCCACAAACTCTCAGTTTCTGATTCGACTGTGGTTTCTGCATTGACTTTGGTACTGCCTGATGATTATGCACTACCTTCCTGGTGCCATGGAATCACCTGTGCAGACCAAACAATGTAAGGTAAGCAGGTTCCTTCACGAAATTTGGCTATGGAGGAAAACTAAAAGGCAAGAAAAACAACCAGGGGCAGGTGGAAGTTGAATAAATAAACAAGGATTTGGCATGAAGATGAGGACCAGGATGGTAAACTGCCTACCTTCCATCTATCTCACTTTGCACTAGGCAAATATCTAGAACCAGGAGACTTGCAAAAAAGACTTGCAGACGATTCTTGAATCTAAGGAAAATTCTGAATAAAAAACAATGGGATAACAATCTACAGCAAGTCGCAAAGAACAGATTAAATATATTGTCAGCTGCATTTTAGTGCACCTTTTCCTGATTTCAGCAGCCTTCTATACTAAGAAACAGGACGTAAAATCAGGAAATACTGGAGTTGTCTTGTGTTGGGAAGCAGACATAGGAATCCACCACGCCCACCATCTTGAATTAAGAATCCAGAAATACTCCAGGTACGCCTCTTCTTTGAGATCAATGGCTAATGGAAGACTCCTGAAAACAGGAAGTGACTTCACAAGGAAAGGATCCATTTTGGATTAGGAAGCAGCATTAGGAATCCAGTGCTTCGACCGTCATGGATTAGGAATGATAATATAGTCCAGCTCTGTTTTTTCCTGGAGGACTATGGGACTGAGAAGACAACATGGAAGATTCCAGAAGGTAAGAAACTGGCTTCCTGAAATAAAAAAGCTTTCTCAAATGCTTTTTCATAGTAAGATGATTCCTCCAGAGATTGAGGCTTCTGTGGGGAAAGATGCACAGATCCCTGAACATACAAAGAGGATACCCAAACCAAGCAAGCTCTTTTGGTGTTCAAGACATCCTTAAGGCACAACAGTTTTGTAACTTTCAAAGGTTCAACAATCCAAGATGCAGAGCCTGTGCATCCCACAAGAATCCCACAAGAACTGGAGTGCTCGAGGGACGAATATGAGCCTGATAAAGGGGAAAAGCATGAGGCAACCAGGGGCTGGCTAAGAATGACCCCCGAAAACACCTGGATCTTTGGCTAAAATCACTACACTCAGATAGGGGCTGCAATCTGCAATCTTGCTGGCCCATGGGCAAGGCCTAACAGACTGCCATTGCTACAAAAACATCCCAATTCGTTTTTTAATATCTGATAATCCCTAGACAAATTTGCTTCATTTGTGATTTATTTTAAATATTAAATAGCTTTCTTTTTATCTACCTGTATTTGAATACTTCATTGCGTTTCTGAATTAAACATAAAGTTGTTTTGGTTTTGCTGTTCTAGTATCACAGGTATAAGGAATGCCTTGCAGCTTATGTCAAGCGACAAAGTGTAAAATCAGGATTTCACACAAAAACCTATTTACCTCTAGGCACTGAAATCTCTTGACTCCGTGACAGCTCACTCACAGCTCTCATTGGGACTGCAGCTTCTCTCACTCATAGTTAAACAATTTTTTTTCCTGGATCAACACTATTTTGTAATGTTTTCCTCTTTGCCTGCTCTGGTTTCTGGTTGAAAAATGAAGCTCTTCCTTCAAAGTGTATGTGGCTGAGGACACGTGAGATAACTGTGGAGGGGATCAGTGAGAGGACAGCGCACTACTGTTTAGCACTGTGCATGCCTAACTCACAATAATCTCTCCTCTGTTTGTTAAATGTGTTTTTGACTTTTGGATGTTGATCTCCACGTTTCACGATAATGTCCACACATACATTGTTTCATCACTTTCTAGCTCTTTTTGTTAGCTGCCAACACATATTCCACATTAATTTGTATGTATTCACTCCATTCTTTTTTTACCTGTATAGACTGTACTATACAGTGTAATGTATACCTTTTTTAAATCACCTACACAGACGTTCGAGTATCTTGCCACGTGTTTATCGTCTCCCTATTTATCCATTCGATTACAATAAATATACTAAACAGCACAATTCCCCGGATCCCGTTTGTCAGGTTTGAAAAGTTTAAATAAAATAAAAATGAGCCAAGAAAGTACATCGTGCTCTATAAAACATGCAGATATGGCTTGAATAAAAGAATGTACTACACAGCCACAGGGTTCATAAGCCTACCTGTTGGAGGTAGTGGGACTCTTTCATCAGCTTTGAATTCTACTCTGATATCAGATTCACCTGAAACTAGACAAAAATAGAAGAACTGAAAGAAACTGAAAAGAAACTGGTCACAATTACACATTTACGATATTGTAAAACTTTATTGCAGCACACATGGCTATAAAAGTACGAAATAAAAACAATATAAACATTTTCATGATTTATAGACCAATGCACATTTACAATTCAAAGTCAAGTTTCAAATCAATCTCTAAAACTTACTTTACATCAATCAACCAATTAAAAACATCAACATAAAAAAACAAAAGTTTAAAACAATCATAACAATGGAGGATGCCTACAGTAGATAACCACAAAACCTGTTTCCACAAACACCTGATCCTAAATAGATATCTAGACGCAACATAGACAATAGATTGTCAGTGCCTGACCTCAAGGTTCTTAACGCTTCAACACAGCATAGTGAGCCAATGTTTCCACAGAACTGGGCTTCCTGTAAGCGGGACAGAAAAAAAGGACATGGGCCACTGTTTCATGGGCTTGACCACAAGAGGAAGAAACCTTGACTGGTGTCTGGCTCCCTTTACTCCACCTGCTACTAAATTAGCGCAAAGGTAGGGAGATGTGCCTAAACTACGTATATGGCTTCCTAGCTAGGATTTCATCAAGGAAACATTCCAAGATTTAAAAATACTTGAAGCCTACGAATCTTAAAGTCAGATCACCTAATGAGGAATCCATTAATAAAAATAACTTGTGATCCCTACAACACTTAATAAATTAAACTCTTGAAGTGATCTGATGGGCATCTTCGGGGTTATCCAACAGGCTGGATTTGCCCATACTTTTAAAAGTATCCTTATCATATTGTAACCAGGGGAGTCTACCTGCTCCTAGTATCCCTAATACCTCCTTTACGGCAGAACTAGAGGAGATCTGTTCAGGTGTAGCCTAAATTCTCCTCCAATTGACTAGAGGCCTAAGGCCAGTATCCTCGGATGTGGGCCTCATACCCAAATCCAATCTAAGAGGGATCAAAGGGATACTAGATAGAAGGTTCAGCAGCTGTCTTATGAATCCATTCTCAGTGTGCATGAACTCTGATAATGGCTTGTGGCCACATAGCTCAGCCCCATTCATGGCCGTCCCCTTCTCTTGCATTTTATAGATCTCAATAGTGGGGCAAACCGGCTTAGAAAAGTACCCCCGTACACCTTAGAAAGCCCACCGTCATACGAGCCCAGCCTAAGTCTTTGCCTAGCTGTGTGGGAGAACCAGTCCTTACGCTCACTAAGCCTAATCCCTAAATAATCAAAGGTTGCAACCCTTTAGAGCAGGATCCCATTTAGAGTGTGAGTAGGACATGTTGCATTTGAAGGATTGAATAGCATGTATTTAGTTTTACTTGTGTTTATTTCTAAACCCCTCTCCATACAAAAGGCATTAAAACTATCCTGAACCCTTTGGATACCCATAGGTGATTTCGAAAGGAGGAGGTTATCACCAACAAACATAAGTGCCGACACCCTGACATAAGCCAACCTAGGGGCAACATTACTTATATTGCTCAGCAGATCAACCAGACCCTTCATGTACAAAATAAATAATTTTGGTGCCAACACGCAGCCTCCCTTAACCCTCTTTGTAACAGGAAAGAGTTCAGAGAGTTCTCCCATTTTACTACAATGTACCTGTGCAAAGTTCCCCTCATGGAGTTTTTGCATGATATAACACAGGTATGGGGGTACCCCCATGGCTGCCAAAACCTGCCATAAAATGTCTCCAGGGACCAAATCAAAGGCAGAGTGTAAATCAACAAAGATCAAGTAGAGACTACCTCTCTCCAGAACTACAGATTTCTAGTATTAATGCTGAAGCCTAAAAACTTGGTTAGTGGTTGAAGTGCACCAACAAAAGCCTGCTTGGAAGGGACTGAGAACTTTCTTGATCTCCATCCAACTCTTGAGTCTTTCTAAGATCACTCTAGAGAATTTATTTTTGCATAATATCTATCAGGCTTATAGACATACAATTGCTAGGTACTAAAGGGGAGCATTTCTTGTAAATGTGGGTGGTCCCCACCCCAGTGTGACCTATCTTCATCCACAAGTTCTCCCTGCTCCTTCCCCTTGGAGTGAAAATGCTCATTCCATGTATCAGCGGCTACATGATTCTAAATGCTGGTACTGGTCTCAGAGTGCCCAGTTGCTACTATGCTCCAAAATGCTTTATAGTTCTTATTCTTAGTGGCACTATGCAGAGACTCCCATTTGGCTTGTTCCAACTTTCTCTTGGCAGAATTGATGGTACTTTTATATTCAAATCTGGCATTACAAATCACACTGCCATTTTAGATTTTAAAGCCTTTAAAAGGAATCACTTGGCTACGCGACACTGCCTGCCAAACCAAGATGGGGAATTTTTCTTGCTAGCCTTGGGTCGAACCTCTCCAAGAAATAAACCTTTGAGTGTGCCAGTCAGCGCCTGATGAATTTCAGCCACATTTGCCCTTTGACTAGGGTCACCCTCTGTGCCAATGCCCTTGCTTAATTCTTCAAATGGAGGCTTAAATTACACATTTAATAAGAAACCAAATAAATATTATTTTATGATCATCCTCTCATTTAAGTTATTTGCTGGTCTTTCCGTTGCCAGCTTTTAAAGATGTATTCCTCACTCTTGCCCCCATATGGGGACAATGAGTGATACAGAATTAAGCAGTGAGATTTACAAGGGACATTTCAGAGACTGGACAGCCATGCCCCTTGAGAGCAGCACAGTTTACAAGTAATAAGTGTTTCATGATTATTGTCACTTGCCTGGTACCAAAATCAGAGGTATAGCAAAATGGCACTACATGCTCTTTATCCTTTGACTTCATGGAAAGTGATGTCAACGAAAGGAAAGCTAAGAAAACATCCCTACAAGACCACATCAGTGGCAGAAACATGATATGTGAAGGACTTGTCATTGCATAGCATAACATAATACAATATAACATAGCATGACAACATAACAATAACATGTTTTCTCAACTCGCTAAATTTAATACGCGAGTCTTTAATACAGTGCTTAATTTGTAAAACAGTAAGTTCCGTGCCAGTAGGTTTGCTCAAAAGCTTGCGGCCAGCACTGTTGAATGTTGGAGTGCTGAATAACAAGGAAGCCTAGTACTGATTCCAGCTCATGCCTCTTTAACCCACCACCTCACAATTACTGCCTCCTGATTTTTCAGGATCTTGCTCATCCCTGCTTTCTTCCTTTGTCACTGTCTACTGCTTTTCATTTCCCACTTTTGAGTTTTTCTCTCTTGCTCTGGATCAAAGTCTGTTGTGGAAGAATAAGTGTCAATCACCCAATAGGAGAGCAGGTGGGTCCACCGGCTCAAATTAAGCATTGCTTCAGAATATTACTAAATTGTGCTTGGTAATCAGGGTCACTGGAATTGTGTGGCAGGTGAGGGCCAAGTTATGTGGCAGGGCTGAGTAATTGTTGTGGCAACACAATACAAATTATGTGTTATAATACTGCAGATTTTTTGATAGTATTTAATTACTTTGGGCCTAATTTAGATATTGGTGGATGAGTTACTCTGTCACAATGGTGACGGATATTCTGTCTGCCGAAATCTAGATCCCATTATATCCTATGTAATTTAGCTTTCAGTGGACGAGATACCTGTCATCTTTGTGATGGAGTAACTCATCCACCAACATTGTTCAGGAAAAGCTTTCACCTTCTGACTACCAGTTTCCCAACCAAATACAGCAATAAGCAACTGAAAGATGACTTGTCAAACTTTGAGAAGGGCCTTCTGCGTTGCAGGAACACATGATGCCATGCTTTTAGTAACGTTTGATCCATGTTTTTGTTAAAATATGCAAATGATAAACTATGTGGCAAATTATGTGGCAAATGCAACAGATCCATACTTAAGCAGAATTTGCTGTTTCTGTAGAATTGCATAATTCCAGTGGTCCTGTTGATAATGTTTAAACAACAAGCTACTAAAAGAATCAAACAGTAAAGATATACTGACTGCTAAAAGATTAACAATATATGGGTGGCTTCTGCTCTTTAAAGATGCTCCCAAAGGATTCCTGGTCTAGTACTGTCTCCTATTTTTAGGGTCACCTTCTTTATAGTGGGCTATGTGAGTGCAGTAGGTGAAGTGATCAGCAGAAAAACAAGGCAAGAAATGCGTTTGAATGTTTGGACGCCTTGGTAGAGGCAGACAATGTATCTCCTTCAGCAAAGTAAGATGTTGCTGGCAACAATGATGACAGATGTACCTTGATATTGTTGCACTGACTGTCCATGTGTATGTCAGGACAAATGCTGTGAGTGGAACTTTTCAGTGCATTCAGATGACAGCTTTGCTCTGTAGCGACAGAAGCAAGTGATTATGGGCCCTGCCTAAGAGAAAGCTCAGTGAAGCCTGAATCTTTTTTTCAAGCCAGACATAGATGGCTGAGGAGAACCATCAACCCTGGGGGGGCTCTCTGGCACAGTTTCTGTCTTCCTAGTGACGTCACTAGACCTGAAAGCACCCATGGTTCTGTACAACTTTAGGCAGAAGGCGTCCATTGATCCACCAATGTGCGAGTTCCCTGAGACTCATCAGGTCAATTTTGGATCCAGACCCATTATTTCATTTAAGTAAACAATTCACTTTGTGCCACCAGTAAAGGGTGCAAACCCACTGAGTTCAGGGCAATGGGTGGAATGTTACTTCCTGTAGAGGAATAACCTAATGATTTATTTGTGACCTCCCCAATTATTTTGATATCACTCTTGAGTAGGTGCATGACATGGGTATACACCAAGAGGGAGTGAGAGTGAGGGAGAAAGAAGAAGTTAGAGAGAGTACAGGTGTGTGTGTGTGTGTGTGTGTGTGTGTGTGTTTGGGTAGAGGTGTGTGTGTGTGTGTGTGTGTGTGTGTGTGTGTGTGTGTGTGTGTGTGTGTGTGTGTGTGTGTGAAAGTGTGTATTAGTAAATTTCTCAGAGTAAGGCAGCCAGCCAGCTGTGTAGGTGTGATATCATACTGCTTTTGAGACTCACATGGAGAGGTTCCTAGAATGGAGGTACTGTATTCATACACAGCATGTATGGTGTATTGAGAGAACAAACCACGATTTGAGCCCACACTTATACAGGCTAGCACCCAACTGACCCACACGTACAGGAATGTCACCTGAATGCTAGATAGTGCCTACATAAGAAGATATGGAGTTACAAATTTAACAACTAAATGAAACTAAATGCAAAGCTCTTAATCTACTGAGTCTGCAAGTACAGCAAGTGAGGTGTTTGTGGGGTTTGATCCCGTTAAAGTTGAAGAGCCCATTTTTAGGGGGTAAAGAAGATTTAGCTGGGCAGCTTTCCTCGTTGAGTTTTATAGGAATAATTTGGCATATTGGTTAGGTGGAAAGGATTGCAGGTCAGGGGACACACTCTAAAAGGGGAAGAGTTGGGAGTTATGACAGTTGCCTCCAGTGGCGGCAATGGAGGGCACCTCTTGTATGCTTTTAACATGCAGGAGTGTTTAACTTTAGTATATCCATTCATATCACTATACTGAGGGACATTTTTTAACAGTTCTAATGAATGCCTCTCAATATTGTAATATAAACTGATAAAAGTAATAAAGTGAAACGCTCCTGCGTGTGAAAATCATACCGAAGCTTTTAAGTATGTGAGCCCAGGATGCACACATCCAGTACCGGCGTATTTAAAAGTGCACCCTTTGTGTGCTTTTAACCTGCAGGAGTGTTTCACTTTGGTACATCAGTTTTTATCACTATTCTGAGAGATTTATTAAAACTGGTAATAAATGCCTCTTAGTATAGTGATATGAACCGATGTACTAAAGTGAAACACTGCTGCATGTTAAAAGCACACAAATGGAGCACTTTTAAATACCCTAGTCCTGTGCTTTAGACAGATAATCTGTGGGTGCTAAAGCATGCATGTCGCTGGAGGTTACAGTCTCATGGCTCGTGACCTCAAGTCACATGCCCTCAGTCCTTCACAGATTGCAAGCAACACCCTTTCTCAACATGTCATGGGCGACATATTAGGAAAGGGTGTTGCTTGCAGTCCGTGAAATGATTGTCAGGCAGTCCCAGGAATAAAGGATTTATGCCCTAGGCTCCCGGGATTGCCAACTCCGATTGCCTGTTTCCAACCAATCAGTCTGAAGGAGGCTTTTACAACATTGAACTTGTGTTGGTATGACTGAGGGATGAGGAATGGAAGATGGATGAGGAGTAAGGATGAGAAGTAGGGATTGAAAATGAGAAGTAGGGATGATGGATGAGCAGTAAGCATGATGAATGAGAAGTAGGAATGAGAAGTATTGATGATGGATGAGAAGTAGGCATGACGGATAAGAAGTAGGGATAATGGATGAGAAGTGGAGATGAGGAGCAGGGATGATGAATAAGAAATAATCATGATGGGTGAGAAGTAGGGATTATTGATGAGAAGTGGGGATGAGAAGTACAGATTATGGAAGAGAGTAAAGATGATGGATGAGAAGTCGAGATGATGGATGAGAAGTAGGGATGAGAAGCAGGAATAAGAGATGAGAAGTGATGATAATGGAAGTGAAGTAGGGGTAAGCAGTATGGGTGATGGATGAAAAGTAAGGATGATGGGTGAGAAGTAGGGATTATTGATGAGAAGTAGGGATAAGAAGCAGGAATGAGAAGTATGGATGATGGAAGAGAAGCAGGGATGAAAGATGAGAAGAATGGATTATTGATGAGAAGCTGGATTATGGAAGAGAAGAAGGTATGAAGGAAGAGAAGTGGGAATGATAAATGAGAAGTAGGGATGAGAGCAGGGATGAGAGATGAGAAGTAGGGATGATGGACGAGAACTTGGGATGATGGATGAGAAACCGGAATGAGAAGCAGGGATGAGGAGTGAGGAATAAGGATTTCCTAAAATGGATGTTGTACTACCATGTGATTCTTCTACATGAATTATCCAACTACACTTGATTGTACATTTGTAGGGGCCTATTTACTATTATTTCATGCAACGTAGCGGAAGAAGGGAAATTGCTGTGTTGAGTTGTGTGAAACGGAGATAGCAGAAATGCTCCATATTTATAAAAATATGAAGCATTTCTGCTCTTGCATTGTGCTGGCACACTGTGTGCTGCTTTTCGTCAATGAAGGCCCCTTACAGCATGGTGCAAGGGTGTCTGAGTTACGGAAAGGATAGTATTTGTGCAGGAAGAAATAACTTCCTCACAAAAACAGTTCTTAGAGATTTGTTCCTCTTTCTATGTGTGTTGCAAAAGGTAGCACAAATGAAAGGGGACTAACTGAGAAGAAATAAACATATTCCTCCATGTTAACCTTTCTGTGGAATTTCATCACATTCTATGGTTGGATGCACAGGAAAATCCATATTCCCCCTGTAGGACACCAACCACAACAAAATGTAACACAACACAGCCCAACCCACTGCACTGCAATACGTATCCTTAGAAAGGGATGCAAGGAGGCATAAATTGCCCCTTGCGTGGCTTTGTAAATCTCAGTTAACGTCATACGTTGACATGTGATGACCTCACAACCCCCTCTGCTCGAGGCTCTATTTGCACTGTCACTTCATTGATAACTTTAACATAGACATGTACTGGTACTCATCACACTTTTAGCTGATTATCTGAACCAAAGCAGTAGAGGGGGTGGCTTGGCCCCCACTATGTGCCAGCCTTTGGCCACATTGACTTTAGACAGTAGTCAAGACTTGTTTAAGACCGGACCGCCTCCGACTAGCTGTGAACATTAGTAGAGCTAAAACACCAGGTTATTATGCATATTACGTTTACTAGCTGTCTTGCAAAGCTTTCGACTAGTCCCTGAGGTCCATTTGCCAGCTGTGTGGAGCCTTATGTCATGAAATTCCCATGTTAAATTGTGCAATTATCAGAATCTCTGTATTTCTACTGTTTTACTTATAAAGCACTGCATTTTATGTTGCTAAATTAGCTTTTTCAGTATTTGTAATATTCTTTTAAATGAATGTGCTTGTTTTATTATTACCAGTGCACTCACTGCTAGACTGATGTTTTGTGGACTTCAAGGCGGCATTTGATTGTGTTCTGAGGGGAGCCCTCTGGGCTGAACTAAAAAAGTGGAGAATCCCCTCAAAGCTCCTGGACCCCATAATCCAGGTGCACACCAATACCTGGATTCATATTAAGCTAAGAAATGGCTCTCACCTAATGGCTCTCACCTATCCAGGAAAATCCCAGAATCACCGGCATTAAATAAGGATGTGTATTAGCCCCGATGCTTTTTAATCAGTTCATCGCTGATCTTACACAACTGCTTGACTCTGTAAGTAGCCATAAGATTGGCGGTAACCTCCAGTATGCTGATGATCTAGCCCTATTTAGTTTTACGAGGGTAGCTGTGCAACACTTGCTCACTCAGCTGTACACCTATACAAATGTCAATATTCTAGAGGTTAACCTGAAAAAAAAGGTAGTTACCTTCGGAAGGGAAAAGAATCAGGGAGCGGCTGATCCTATAACAGTAATAAGGGTGTGGTTGGTCAACCCTATAAATACCTGGGGTGTACATCAACGCCAAAGGCTCCTTTATGAGGCATGGGAAGGAAATCGAAACAAAGGCCTTGGCCCTTCAGGTGACTCTATCCAAAGTGTCAAAATCGCTAATAGGGCCAAGCCTCGCCCCTCTGCTGGAAGTTATGCGAGCTAAGATTACTCCCACATTGACTTACGGCACTAAAACCCTTTTGGGCAAGGACACTGTAAGAATTCCCAGACATGTTCTGCGGCGCCCGAAGTCTTCATCCGCCTCGCAGATCAGGCTAGAACTGGGCCTTTTGAATGCCGTTAGCACGGAGCCTTTCTCAATCTGTGCCATAAGCAGCAGGGGCTATGGCTGGCTCACCAGAAGCACTGTTCTAAGACAACATCAGCTCCAGGGGAACAGGCCGAATGCACCACTTTTTTTTTTAAGAATGTGCGCAGCTATTTAATGCAAACAACCTCTGGGACAAAAGCTTAAGCCAACTTGCATTCAAACCGGGCATCAAAAAATGCATCCATCTCTGGTCCTATCAATCAGACAGAGCTACACTGGCCGAGAGCAAGCATGTATTGTCCAGCAGGGCCAGCAGGGCATTGTTGCAGCTCCCAATCCTGATAATTCCCTAAATATACGGTTAATCAAAATTGTCTCTCTTGCGTATAAAAGGTTTAGTGGCTCAGGGGGTTTCGCGGGTGGCTCTGCGGTACCATCTACCATGCCACACGGATAACCGGCCCCTGTTCAGCTCATTGTTTTTGCTCGGCACCTGCACTTTATGTGCCTACACCTCCTGGCTGTATTGCTGAAAGTTGTAATTCTCTTGTTTTAATGAACAAAATGTTGCTATCTTTATGCACTTGCACTTTGCTAAAGGGTCTGGTTGTAACCAGCTAGTTGTCCCTGAATGATAGCACCTTAATATGTTTTATGGAGGTACTGATGATAGTTTTACAGTCCTGGTACTTTACAATGTGAATGTTATTAGTTTAATTAAAAACTGCTAGCAATTTTATGTTCCTGCACTTTGCCAACTGCACTAGTTCTAATTAACTTGTTGTCCCTGATTGGTGGTACTTTCTTATTCGTTTGCATTCATGTGTTTATTAATTGTTATGTTTTCCTTATTATCTCCTGAAATTTTGTGTAGTTTTATAACTTCACATTGTTTTAATATTAGCAAATTTTCTAAAATGTTGGAAAGTGGATTATTGGTTGGGGCTGGTAGGTACCTACACTTAGCAATTGGCCACAAACCCCGACTAGGTCCAGTCAAGGTCTCGATAAATTAATCCAGGCTCAATCCGTTGGTAGCTTGTCCATGAGCATTTAGGCTTAATTTAGGAGACAGGTGTGTAAAGCAATTAATATAAACAAAACAGTAAATAAGTAAAACACAAAACACAATACAAATTCCAACATCAATTTATAAAAATAGATTATATTTTTATCTTTACAATGACACTAAAACAACAAAAATCAATCAAGGGAACTGAAGATATTCATTTTTGAAGATTAAGGCCCTCACTATGAGATTGGCGTCAAATGCCGCCTACCGCCACGGCGACGGCCGCCAACATACCGTCGCTGTGGCTACCGATTATCCACCGAATTATGAACGTAGCCGGAATTCCGCCAACCTTCTGGTGGAATTCCAGCTACGGTCATGACGGCGGGAAGGTGGCGCTGCTGCCACCAGCACTGCCACGCCAGCAGAACGCTGCCGACCATATCATTAGCCATAATACGTCCTGCGAATGTTTTGCTGGCGGAACCGGCTACTAGCAGCAGCGCCGCGTCCTGTCTCCTGCCGGAGGACCCCCTGCAAGCAGGTAAGTAGGGTTCTCCGCGAGGAGAGGGTGGTGTTGTGTGCATGTGTGTTGGTGTGTGTGACTGTGTTTGAATGTGTGCATGTGTGTGTTATGTGTGTGTGCATGAATGGGTGTGAGTGTACATGCATGTTGTGTCGTGTGATTGCGTGTGGGCCTGGATGTATGTTAGTGAGTGTGGCTGTGAGTGTGTATGAATGTATGCATGCGTGTGTGACTGTGGGAATGCGTGCATGTATGTGTGTATATGTGGGAGGGTCTGAAGGGGAAGGGTGAGGGAGGGCTGTGAGGAGGGGGGCGGGGGACACCCCTATCAGTGACAGGGAATTCCTTCCATGGTTTTCGTGGCGGTACAGAAACCACGGAAACCATGGAGGTGGGCGGGGTCAAAATGCCATGGGCGGCCTAGTGACGGCTGCCGGGCTGGAGACTTCAGTCTGCAGCCTGGCTGTCGTTACCGCCGTGGCGGTCGGTGTTAACTTGGCGGTTTGTCTTTGGCCAAACCGCCTATGATATAATAGTGGCGGTATGTACCGCCAGCCTGATGGCGGTTCTAGCGACACCGTCCGCTGGGGTTGTAATGACCCCCTAAATGTTTTCTAGTGCCTAGAAATCAAGGGGCATATTTATACTCTGTTTGCACCGTATTAGCGTCATTTTTTTTTACTCTAATTCGGTGCAAAACTAACTCCATATTTATACTTTGGTGCTAGACCCGTCTAGCGTCAAATTTATGGAGTTAAAGTCATTTTTTGGAAGTGGAGACCTACCTTGCCTTAATGAGATGCAAGGTAGGCGTTCCCGTGCAAAAAATGACTCTATGGCCTTGACGTCATATTTAGGGGCATATTTATACTTTGGGGCATATTTATACTCTGTTTGCACCGAATTAGCGTCATTTTTTTAAACTCTAATTCGGTGCAAAACCAACTCCATATTTATAATTTGGTGCTGGACCCGTCTAGCACCAAAGCCCTGATTTATACTTTTTTTGCGCCGGATTAACATCATTTTTTTACGCAAAAGGGGTGCAAACTTACAAAATATTGGCCCTTATTTATACTTTTTGCTGCAAAACTGCACTAACTTAGTTTTGCACCAAAAAGTTTAGCACCGGCTTGCACCATTTCTGTGCACCATATTTATCGAATGGCCTGGCTAAGGCTGACAGACTCTTTCCCTGTTCAAGTTATATTAAATTAAACAGTGGCAAGTTGTTGGATTTATTATAACTTTTAATTTGACACTAAACTTGCTACACTTAGCTACTTCCTATGGAAAGTAAGACTTTATTGTTCTAAAACAAAGGCCCTCATTACAACTCTGGCGGTCAGTGATAAAGCGGCGGTAATACCGCCAACAGGCTGGCGGTAAATACCGCAAAATTATGACCATGGCGGAAAGAGCGGTGGTGGAAGCCTACAGCCAGGCAGAAGTCAATGTTCCGCTCACCATATTATGACCTACGAAACCACCACCTTTTCCGGGGCGGTACCAACGACATCAAAAGCCTGGCAGAAACACTGCACAGAAGGGAAACGACTCACCTGTGGAGACTCAGGGAAAAACCACGCCGCCATGGAGCCCGAACTGCATATATTCCCAATGTTTTACTACGTTCTGCTCCACCACGAACACCAATGACGGCGAAGACGACCACAGTGAGTACAGCCGCCTAGCACACAGGGGCGGGGGGAGGAATAAGAGAGTGACACACACATGCAACACACAACACCCCAGCCCCAACACCATACACACAATCAGATGCAGTAATAAAACATATTTACCCTGTACCCCTCAGGAAAAATGCAAGAACAACACGAATAGATTAAAGTGAGTGTAATAAGATAAATACAGTGGTAATACGTGCATCCAATCAAAAAGTATATACATATTTACAACTCAAGGGACACTGCCCAGTCCTTAATGTTTGTGGGCCACAGGGCCACATCATAAAGTCCAAGGCCCCACTTGGCTCCTGCAACAACACGGAGAGAACACTGCAGGGGCATCAGTTTGAAAATAGACAGGCAACTTAGGGGGGCGGGGAACGTGGGGCACCTCAGCCAGGAGATGGAACAACACCACTGGTCCTGGAGGTGGCAACATGCCCTGTGCTTGGTCCTGGGGAGTGCAAGGCCACAGTCTCTCAAGTGGGTGATTTGCCAACATGCTCTGGAGGGGGCAACATGCCCTGTGCTTGGTCCTGGGGAGTGCAAGGCCACAGTCTCTCAAGAGGGTGATTTGCCCACTGGCTCTGCAGGGGGCATTGTGCCCTGTGATCTTCATCCTGGAGAGGATGGGGTGAGTGGGTGTCATCCCCACTGGTTCTGGAGGGGGCATTGTACCCTGTGATCTTCATCCTGGAGAGGATGGGGTGAGTGGGTGTCTTCCCCACTGGTTCTGGAGGGGTATCGTGCCCTGTGATGCAGGTCTTGGGGAGTGCAAGGTCACAGTCTCTCCGCTGGGTGTCATACCCACAGGATTTGCAGGGGCAGGCTGCACAACAGCCCATGGACGCAGGACTACACACTGTCCGCTGGCGGTGATGGCTGTTCAGTGGTGGTGATGATGATGTTGCCGCTGGTGGTGGGGGGAAGCTCCTGCCCATCCCGAGCCTCGGACGGCTGCCCATTGGTGCTGCTGCTGGTGGTGGTGCTGGTGGAGCTGGTGGTGGGGGGAAGGTCCTGCCCATCCCCTGCAGCCTCAGAAGGATGCCCACTGGTGCTGCTGCTGCTGGTGGTGGGGAGAAGCTCCTGCCCATCCCCTGCAGCCTCGGACGTCTGCCCACTGGTGGTGCTGCTGCTGGTGGTTGGGGGAAGCTCCTGCCCATCTCCTGCGGCCTCGGACGGCTGCACCACCATGGTTGGTGGTGTGGGCTGTGAATGAGTCCCAGCACCAGGCCCCTTGTCCTTTATGCCTGCTGGTGCAGGCCCCTTGCCCTTCCTGGCAGCAGCTGGGGATGTCTCCTTGCTCCTCTTGGCAGCAGCTGGTGATCGCTCTTTGCTCCTCCTGCAGCAGCTGGGGTTGGCTCCTAGGTCCTCTTGGCAGCAGATGGGGGTGGCTACTTGCTCCTCTTGGCAGCAGCTGGGGTTGGCTCCTATGTCCTCTTGGCAGCAGCTGGGGGTGGCTCCTTGCTCCTCTTGGCAGCAGCTGGGGTGGCTCCTTGGTCCTCTTGGCAGCAGCTGAGGGTGGCACCTTGACCTTCCTGGCAGCACTTGGGGTAGGCACCCTTTCAGTGTGGCTGCCTGGTGCCCGGGATCCTTTCCCACCGGGAGTTGCTGTAGACACTACTGGGCCCGTGGACTGGGTGGCTGAGGTGCTTGCCTGGGTTTTAGTC
Source organism: Pleurodeles waltl (assembly GCF_031143425.1). Lineage (NCBI taxonomy): Eukaryota > Metazoa > Chordata > Amphibia > Caudata > Salamandridae > Pleurodeles > Pleurodeles waltl. Next base: position 1,748,790,073 of record NC_090444.1, read on the forward strand.
ACTCTGGCCGGACGTGAAGGACGGGGTGGGGGGGTAGGGAAGAGGTCAATAGTGGAGAGGAAAAGTTGCTTAGGGACATTAGGGCAGGAAGAGGGAGGAGGTCTGGGAGTGGAGGAAGAGGGAGTGGTTGTAGGAGGTGTCTGTCTGCTGTGTTTGGGTGCAGGTGCATGGGCTGGATGCTGTTGTGAGGTGGATGGCTGTTGGATGTCTGAGTGCTTGTGTTTGTGTCCTTTGGGAGGAGGGGGCACAGACTGCCAGTGAGGCATGTGCTCTGCTAGGTGTGCTGGTGATGGAGGTAGTGGATGAGGATGTGGTGCATGCAGGTGTGAGTGTAGACGCAACTGGGAGGGAGTTGGAGGACGAGGAGGACGAGGACACAGTGGAGGCAGTAGATGTCGGTATGTCTGCATCTGGATGGTGTTTGTGTGAGTGCCTGTGGGATGAAGTGTGGTGCCTGTGTTTGCATGTGTCACTCTTGTGTGTTGTCCTGTGTGTATGCTCGTCTGCCTGTGTGCTTGGGATAGGTTGGGGTTGAGGTGAATGGGATTGGGTAGAGGAAGTTGGAGGGGAGAGGGTGGAAACAGGGACAATGGCTGCCATCAGAGAGGAGGCCAGAGCCTGGATTGATCTTTGTTGGGCCACCAAGCCAGTGTGAATGCCCTCCAGAAATGCATTGGTCTGTTGCATTTGGGCTGCCAGGTCCTGGATGGCATTCACAATGGTTGACTGCCCAACATAGATGGATCTCAGGAGGTCAATAGCCTCCTCACTCAGGGCAGCAGGGCTGACTTAGGCAGGGCCTGAGGTGCCTGGGGCGAAGGAGATGCCCACCCTCCTGGGTGAGCCCACACGGGCAACTCGCTGAGGGGCTGCTGGGGAGGTGATGCTGGCACAGGTGTGGTGGCTGTACCTGTAGCTGGGGTGGGCACATAGGTGTCCGCCACCACCAGGGAGCTTCCATCAGAGGAGGTATCCATGTCCGAACTGTCCCCTCCAGTCTCTGCCGTGGTGCTCTCCTCGCCCTCCATCCCACTGGTGCCCTCACTGTTGGTGGACTCTGCCTCCTGGGTCCTGTGGAATGCAGCTCCCTCCGTCACCGGTGCCTCTGCTCCTCCGCCAGACGATGCTAATGCACATAGGGACAGGATGACAAAACAAAAAGGGGGGGAGAGACAAAGGATACACTTGGTCAATTGCTGCACCAACACCACAGTAAGCGTACACAGCACCCTCACACACAGGGAACAGCCCTACGCACTAGGCAATGTTCTACCAATAACAATGCTAGTCACCAGGGCATGGGGAGGGACAGATACTGTCAACTGCAGCATACCAGGGACCCACACACCCCTGCCCAGTAGTGGATGCCTAGTAGCTAGGTTGGAGCAATTTCACATCAGAACCCTGCCCAACATGGTACCTACTCTGCAATGTCAGGCCTGGCCTAGGGGCACCCATAGGCACACATTCCCCACCCAGATACCACCCTACCATGCATAAGTTGTAATGATTGTCAGGAGGCATGACCGCCTTTTTGGAAAAAGCTCACTCCAGGCGCCTGAGAGTGAGAAGAGGAGACTATGGGCGGACATATAGTCAAAAATCTGCACAATTGGAGTGGCACAGCGCTCCATTGAAGAGATCAAGAAAAGGTGGTATGACTTGCGGTCCCGTGCGAAGGAGAGGGTGGCAAGGAGACTTGCGGAGACCAGGGGCACAGAAGACGGTCCACCCACAGCGGCACCATCCACACCATTGGAGGACCTAGTCGAGTCTACACTCCTCCCTGAAGCTGTGACTGGGGTCACAGAGATCGACACCTCCGGCACACCAAGTACCAGCCAAGGTAAGTGCAATATTGATTTGTAACCCCATATGTGTATGCACAAAAGCCCCTTAGGAATTAGCAAGTAATGTTATACAGTGTGAGAAGTAGTCCAGTCCACATCTTAGAAGCAGCACAACAATGCATTATGGGAGTGTTAGTCCCAACCCAGAACTGAGAGTAGCTCATACAATGTATTTAAGTAGAGTGACACCCAGAGGAACACAACACACACAACACCGTGTAGAGAAGTACCTGTACCTTTATTACCATTGTCTGACCGTAAATGTTACATACATAACTGACATGCTGCATATTGTTGTTGCAGGTGGGCCAGGCCCAGCAGCCACAGCATCAGCACAGGTAGGCGAGACAGACACCCATCTGGCCTCCGATTCCAACACCAGTGGGTAGCTCAACATTGCGACTGTACATCTTTATTACATTGTTCCAATCATATCCTGGCAAGATGTCAGAAACATAGCAAATCATAAATGACTCAATTATTCTGTGTAAGTGATCACATTTACAGGTACAGTATCAAGAACTTAGAAGGTAGGGATATATCAGACATTGTCCTGTAGATAGGCAAAAATAAAATTGGTCTATGTCATCAGCTAGAGCCATCGCCTACCTCATAAAAGGAATCCTACATTATGTAAAGCAAGACTCATACAGATGGCAGTACAACAGTTTCTGATCAGAGGGTCATTACAATCCAGTGCTTCTGCACCTGGTGGTATGACACAAACAAATGTCAGTGATGTGTCACATGCACTTTGGCCTTGCAATGATGAATCACATCAACAGCTATATACAGTTCCTACAAAGTGAGTAGTTAGCCAATGTGAAGGGAAACTAATATGAATTGGGCCTACAACTAAATATTGTCTGAGCATATGATGACACACATAATGAATTATGCCCACCAGATGACAAGGAACAAGTCCAGTGTAGTCTCCTTAACTTCCATCCTATTACTGTGCAAGCTGTCTTGGCATACATTCCCAGGAACAATCTATGTCCACTTTGTATGTCCCAACAGCATCATCTACCTGCTAATGTCACAACTCTTAAATGTCCAGGTGAAAATGTCATGGTGAAGGTATCTAAAAAACATTAAAACAAAGTGATTAGCTATGAAACCATACATATGACACAATTCACATAGCAAACTTCTGGTGAATGCAGTCCATGACAAAAATCTGACCTTAACAAAGCAATATTGACAAAATGAGAATGTCTCAAATCCTTCCTTACCAAATGCCCTTTGCCAGAATTTGCCAGAGCTTCAGCTTCCTAACATTTTCAATAAACATACTCCACACATCATCACAGCAAGAGTTGATTGAATAGTCTGTCATCACATCTCATGACATACTTGCACTCATGAGAAGAAGCTGTCGATGAGATCTTGTCGCAAATCAGCTCCTTCCTCTACACCACTATCATCATCATTTGGCATTTCAGGAGTCTCACCTGGTGGCACTTCAGGCTCTCCATCCTCTGCGATGTAAGGAATGTTCTGTCGCAGAGCGATGTTATGGAGCAGGCAGCAGGCCACACTGTTTTGACACACCTTTCCTAGAGAGCAGAGGAGGGCTCCCCCAGTCTTGTTCAGACAGCAAAATCTGGCCTTTAGGAGCCCAAAGTCTGCTCTACTGGCTGCCATGTTCTTCCAGGGGCCTCACTGAAGCAGACTTCCCCTGGCGTAGTTGGATTCTTCCACAGTGTTAACAACCGAGGATGGTTAGGATATGCTGAGTCTCCTGTTTTGTAATAAGACTTAAGTGTTACAATGAGTCACACTCTTCATGATTATAGCACCTGACATTGCACACACAACATTAGGACAGATCTTACTTACCAACATGCCAGGCTCACTCTGGTAGCAGTTGTGACATCAGCTGGAGTATGTGTGCTGTTCCGCATTACAAAGGAATCATGGGCTGAATCTGGGAACCTGGCACAGATGTTTGAAATATACAAATCCGGCAAGCAGACAACTTGCAAGTTGATAGAATCAAAGTTATTCCTGTTTCGAAAAACGTGTGCACTGGCTTGCGGTGGTGCTAATGCAACATGGGTGCCATCAATGGTTCCAACCACATATGGGAGGTGACCAAATCCATAAAAGTTAACCTTCACATTTGCTAAATCCTCACGTCTGGGAAACCTGCTATAGCTGTCAATGTGTTTCATCATTGCTGAAAGCACGTCTTTTAATACACCACTGAAGATAGGTTGAGACATGCCACCAGATATAGTCACTGTATACTGAAAGGATCCTGTGGCCAGAAAATGCAATACTGCCATGAGTCTAACAATAGGTGGGATACATGTTGGATTAGTGTTTTGAGACATGAAATAAGGCTCCAACCAATGGCATAAATCTTGTATTGTTTGGCTATTCAGACGAAACTTCATTGTAAGATCCCTTTCATCCATGGTCTGAAGGTCTAGAAATGGGCGGTACACCTGAGGTTGTCATCTCCTCCCTCTCCCAGACTACCTATGTGTGGAATAAAATAAATTGGAGCATTGGTCACAGTGTCCAGAGAAACATATATGATGAGTAAGCCAAAAGTCATGGGACAAAACATAACTGGCTCAAAAAGCATTACCCGTATTTCACATAACTGTCTACTATCTAAAATCCAGCTATAATCCCCATTGTGGTCTATACATGAATCTATAACATATATGTGCACATTATACACCTAAATGTTTCTCATGAGCACCTTGATATTGTAAAGTTTGTTGTGTTCTCCCAAAATACTGTCACCGGCAGTGTACCGTGCACTGTGGTTAAAAGGTATTTATGCCCATTAACACACTACACTGATGATTGTGTAAAGGAAATCAAAGTTCAATGGAGTAGTACATATGAAAAACATGTTACAACACATTTTTAGTGGTGGTGACACATCCCCCAGTCACCAATACTGTAGTTTCAACCGCTAAAATGATAGATGCCTGACCTCGAATATTGGACTTTTGGAACCTTGCGGCAGTGGCGGAAGTTGACAGCGCAATGGGCGGTTTCATCCATGGCAGACACAGCCATAGGCTAACGTTGTTGACTGTGATGTTCGGGGGTCAATGGTTGTGCCCATCTATGCTGTTGACCGCGTACGTGGTGAACATGTACACTGTGGTTTGAAAAATTACTCACTTGCTTCCTCACACTACCTCTATCAACGCCTCCTCCACTTTAGCTGCTGTCTGCCAACTCTGGGAGCAATCATGCCAGGTCAAGCAGGTGAGAGGGCCCCTAGTTTCGCTCCAGAGGAGCTGGAGAAACTTTTTGAAGAGGTCTTTCCCCTGGATGGTCAGCTGATGGGCTCACCAGAGGAACAGGTAACTATCTTGTATATATATTTTACTCTGTTCCATACCATCCTTTTCTTTCTCAGAGGCTACAATGTGCATCTGAGTTCCAGAGAGATTTTTAAATTACTGTAGTTAAATTGTGTGGTCCATACATAGGATGAAAATGTAAAGGACTGTGGAGCCCAGTACTTTGTGCATTTAAAATCACCATTGTGTTATGTGATGTGTGATAAGCCTAACAATCCTCCTTGTGTTGTATTCACATATCTATGCATGTATACTTTTCAGGGCACCTATGATATATTTGATGATCAGATAATGAGAAATTAGAAAATAAATGTATTTGCATTACAACTTGAGCTGAGTATGTATACTGTGGATTTAGTATGTTTAGCTTGCAGAGAGCTGATGTGCTTTGCTTATTGTCCTTATGACAGGAAACACAGCAAAGTTCAGTCCACTATCAATTTACTGTCTTAAGCAGACACATGTCTGAGTACAGTGAATAATCAGCTCATGTTGTTTGATGTTGTGGGTGACATTCGTACCCAACTGGCCACATGTCTTCAGTCTGTCAAGAGTGATGCTTCAGTGTGTCAAGAGTGATGCTGCCTCATTAATGTGTCTCATGTGATGGAGGCCCTCTACTTCCCGTTGGTAAGTGGGGAATGTACAGTTACATGAGATAGCAAACATCATGTGTGCCATCAGTGTCCCATTTGTGTCTATATGCTGGGACGTGTATCTTTAACTTTCGTGGTATCATTTACAATACTGTTTTACACTTGATCAACATGTCTTCATGAGATGATGTCTGATTCCATCACATATGTGTGTGTATGCTAAACTGTATTGGAAAATAGTTATATGTGATGGGGATACAGTTCATGTGTTACCACACAGTTCGTGAGTTACCATGAACAGTAGTGTGTAAACATTGGTTGGTAGGTCACACATACCCTAAGCCATTACTCACTGTCAATAGTCAGGTCCAAATGTTGAAGCAATGAAGAACATGACAGGTAGACCTACAGTAATTTATCACTATGTGAGTTTCCATGCCATTTATGTGGAATTATTCTGCTAAGTGATTTGCATGTTTATTTGTGAAGGTTCATTAACTGACTGTTGACATGCATTAGGAAGTGACATGCAGAAATGTAATACAATAGAATGTGTATTTTCATTAATAAAAGGTACAGTGATGGGCCTTCCGATCAAGAAACAGATTAAACCACCTCTTCAGGTAACGGAGATTCCCTGAGCCTTAGCAACCTTCAACAGACTATTGGCTTTTAGTTACACAATGTGAGAATGGTGTTCTCACCAGTACCAAAATGGACTGGAGATTTCCCTATGCCTAGCTGATTCATTATTCTGTGGATATTTGTAAGTGAATCTCCCAGACATTTTGCCCAGATTGTCTCCAGTCTACTTGTCTGTGTGACATGTGATACATAGCAAACCTACATAAGTACAACTTTTATGCAACTATTCTAACAATGGACATATTAGGAAGTTACCATTGGGAAGTTTCAACATGTGACATGATTTTTTCCATGTCACTTTATTCCTCCAACTGTACATATTGCTGCAACATAACTGTATTAGTTGACCATCATTTCATCATGATCATGTGGTTTTGGGTATATGAACATTTGCAGACTGTGGAATCTGTAGGAATGAATTTGGCACTGCCATACTATTTGATAACATCAGGTTGCTGAGGTATGCTACAAGAGCAAACCTATTCAAGGTGATAAGGTCACCTACTTGATACATGGGTACTGTGATAAGACAACGTTATTCATGCAATTGGAGCTGCCTGTGATTATGACTTTACTGTAAGCAACTGTTTACAGGTCATGTAGCATGCATGTACATGGTCGTGATAATGCTAAAGCCACTTTAGTGGACCTTGTAGCTGGGCTCAACTGTACATTTTAGTAATGTTCTGTGATCAAAACTGTTGGTCAAGTGTGTTCTGGCACATGCAATAAACCTATTTGTATTTGTCATTTCAGCATCATCCCAGGCAAGCGGAGGAGACAAGGCCGACATCTGTGGGGAGTAGCTGGCCATGGTATCTCCGGTCTTGACACAACAGACATGAAGGGACCCAGTGGCCCAGAGGGTGAGGGGAGTGCCACGGATAACACAGCCCGAACGTCTTCATCATCAACATCAAGCTCCAGTGGACACTCGCTAGTGGTGGCGGAACATACAGGACCAGTTCCTACACCTTCCTTGTCTGCCACCAAAACTATCATCTCCACCCTCCCTGTTGCTCCCCACCCAGTTGTCCGGGCCCGCTCACTTAAGTGGGGAGTTGTCTCCTTCGCTCAAGGCACCTCACTCCCTACACCTTACCCTCATTGCCTTTAGTGAGAAGGATCTTGCCCCTGTGGGTCAGACGGCACTACTGAAAGCCATCCAGGTGCAGGACAGCCATCTGCAACAGATTGTGGCCTTCTTGGAAGGCATCAACAGTGCTATGTCTTCCCTTTAGAGATCTTTTCAGACTCTGACCTCCTTCACTGCAGCCTTCCACACATCCTAAACTTCCACCCTACCGCAGCCTCTTCCCCATCCAATTCCCCGATTTCCATAGTTGTCCTAAGCACACTGAAACATAAGCATGCACACACCTTGTTGGACCTGGCCATTTTGCAGGGTTATCCCCAAACTTTTTGCCTTCTTCCTCTTACTTTTTCTGACCTGTTTTTGTTGGCTTTAGGACTCGTGGCACTTTACCACTGCTATCCAGAGCTAAAAAGCATATGCGTTCTCTCTCAAATGTATTGATGATTGGATTATCCATGACTGGTATATTTGATTTACTAGTAAGCCCCTAGTACAGTGCACTGTGTGTGCACAGGGCCTGTAAATTAAATACTACTAGTGGGCCTGCAGCACTGATTGTGCCACTCACATGAGTAGCCCTGTAAACATCTCAGACCTGCCACTTCATTGTCTGTGTGCACAGTTTTAACTGTCATTTCACCCTGGCAACTGCACCCACTTATCAGGCCTAAAGCTTTCCTTTTACTACATGTACGGCACCCCTTTAGTAGGCCCAAGGCAGCCCCATGGGCAGGGTGCAGTGTATTTAAAAGGTAGGACATGTAATGGTGTGCTTTACATGTCCTGATAGTGAAATACTGCTTCTGCCCTGGGAGTGAAAGGACTGGACTTGGCTTTCTACATCCTGCTTCAAAAGGTTGTCCAAGGGCTTGGACTGAACTTGCCTCCTGTTAAGAAGTCTCATGGACATCAAAGACTTCACTTGCCAGCACCTGGGCTCTCTTGCTGAGAGCCCTGACTTGCCAAGTGGTGCCAAATCTAGATCCTGGACCACTGAAAGTGAGTTCTGGTGCAACAAGGAAGAGGCCAGTACATCAACTTCCAGAACGGCTTCAAAACTGGTGCCGCTTTATGGCTCCAACACCGCTGCTTGCACTGGAGCCATGGTCCCCGCTGAGTGCAACAACCATAACCTACAACGCAGACCTAGCGCCGCTACAGCACCTCTGAAGTTCCACCACGGTGTGAGTCCTGAGTAGCATGTCACCGATATCCATGGCACCTGACTCAGCTGCTGCACCTGTGGCCCCGTGGTGTGTGAGTGACACCGCAAAGTCAACCCCTCATGTCTTGACCAGCTAGATTCATCAACCTCGCTTTGTCATAAGGAATAGCCAAAGCCACATCACCGCCTCTGCAACTGTATGGAACCGATGCCTCACCTCCCCTGCCTATCACTAAGGAACCGATGCCCCGTCTCCCTGGTGGCAGTAAAGAACCGACGCCGCACCTGCTCCGTTGATGGATCAGCTCCCCGACTCTGTGCAATGTCTTTGTTTCCTCATAATTTTCCAAGGAAATGTAACCGGGATCTGTACGACTCCATGGCCATCCATGCTCCCTCGCCAGACTGTTGGAAGTGACTCCGTCAAGCCGTTGTAATAGCCCTAGTTGGAGCTATTGTGTTTTTAAGGGCTATACTACATTTAGGGGGTGATTCTGATTCTGGCGGGCGGCGGAGGCCGCCCGCCAGAATTCCGCCCCCATTATACCGCTCCGCGGTCAGAAGACCGCGGAGGGTATTATGAGTTTTTCCCTGGGCTGGCGGGCGGTCTCCAAAAGACCGCCCGCCAGCCCAGGGAAAAACTCCCTTCCCACGAGGATGCCGGCTCGTAATCGAGCCGGCGGAGTGGGAAGGTGCGACGGGTGCAGTGGCACCCGTCGCGTATTTCAGTGTCTGCAAGGCAGACACTGAAATACTTTGCGGGGCCCTCTTACGGGGGCCCCTGCCGTGCCCATGCCATTGGCATGGGCACGGCAGGGGCCCACAGGGGCCCCGCGACCCCCCCTACCGCCATCCTGTTCATGGCGGCTTTCCCGCCATGAACAGGATGGCGGTAGGGGGGGTCAGAATCCTCATGGCGGCGGAGCGCGCTCCGCCGCCATGAAGGATTCCCCCGAGCAGCGGTAAGTCGGCGGGAGCCCGCCGACTTGCCGCTTCTGACCGCGGCTGAACCGCCGCGGTCAGAATGCTCGTGGGAGCACTGCCAGCCTGTTGGCGGTGCTCCCGTGGTCGGTGGCCCTGGCGGCCACCGGCCGCCAGGGTCAGAATGACCCCCTTAATCTTTGAAAATTCATATCTGTACTTGTGTATGTTGGATTTTTGTCGTTGTGGTCTTGTTTTACTCAGATAAATACTGCCTATTTTTCTAAATTGGTGTGGAGTACTTTTATGGTGTTTTCACTGTGTTACTGTGTGTATGTGTACAAATACGTTACACATTGCCTCTGAGATAAGCCTAAGTGCTTGAGCCAAGTTACCAAGGGGGTGAGCAGGGATTATATTAGCTTTGTGACTCCCTTACTTTGACTATAGTGAGAGTCTCTAATTGGACAGGATGCCAACTAGAGACCCCATTTCTAACAAACCTCAACAACTCCAAGCAGCATACGAAAACAGAAACACCACACAATACACAAGCATAAAACTACTCACCAGACACTTACCCCCTCACCACCACCCCAACATACCCTGAAACCACACCCACAGACCCACCCACCACCCCCAACATAACCCAGACACCACACCACACCCACAGACCCATCCACCATTCCCAACATACCCCCAGACACCACAACCACAGACCCATCCACCATCCCCAACATACCCCCAGATACCACACCCACAGACCCATGCACCATCCACAACACACTCCCAGACACCACACCGTAGACCCATTTACCACCCCAAGCATTCCACAGACACAACACCCACACTGACAGACCCCTCCACCACGCCAAGCATATCCAGCA